>NC_140934.1:51488019-51873019 GCF_014529385.1 Adiantum capillus-veneris | reverse complement strand
TAGCAAAATACGAGGCCGTTCTTAAATAGCAACAGGGATGATCCAAGCAATAGCAAAGATAATCAAAGAAAGATGTAATCACTAACTATTGAGCACAAGTCTAGCAAGAGTTCGAAAGGTGTGACATTTCTTCTGTCTTACTAACCCTTTTATACTTAGTTAAGCATTTTGATACTAATTGGGTAGTCGAACCGTGGTGAATTAGATGAGAGTCATTTTCTTGATGACTTTCTCAACAGTTATTAGATAACAATTGGGTGTGCGTCCTTCCTAGGTAGTCGACCGTGGTAAATTAGACGAGAGGCAGTTTCTTGATGACTTTCTCAACATTAAAAGCATTTTGAGAGAGAGAGAGAGAGAGAGAGAGAGAGAGCTGTGCCAGCGTTTGCTTTTCCATCGCCTGCATGGTTTGCTTTTGCTGCGCGTCGTTGGCTTTTTGAAGACAACAATATAACAGTCTGCGAGAAGTCAAGAAATCAGCTCTCGAGGGATGGTGGGCAACATGAACCACTCTTCTTACTATTACTATTTCAGTGTGTTATTGGGCATCGCGGCGGCGGTGGGACACGCCCTTGCCCTTATCTCGCACTGGGTAGACGTCGACGTGGCTGTAGGGTGGGTGCAGAAGCTTCTCTGGCGGCGGCGCTACATCAGCTTGCAGGTTGAGGAGCAGGATGGATCAGCCACCGTCAACGAGCTCTTCTTGGCCGTGCAGCTCTACCTCAGCCACTCCCCCGCCTTCCACACGGCGCACAATCTCAATGCCGCCTTCCCCAAAGGCGCCACCTCCATCTCCCTCACCCTCGCCGCCCATGACCCCCTCTACGACACCTTCCAGGGCCGCCCTGTCTGGTGGATCCTCAAATCCACAGAGCGCAAGCACCCCCCTGGTCTCGACCAGTACTCCCACAGATCTGATATCACCGCCCATCGCCCCGACGAGAGACGCTCCCTCTGCCTTGTCCTCCTCCACAAGGACAAATCCCTCATTCTCCCAGCTTACCTTCAGCACATCTTAGAGCGCGCCAAATCCCTCTCTCTCCAGCGCAGAGAGCGCCTCCTCTACACCAACATGAAGAGCCATATGTACATGGTATGGGGCGGGCGGCGCAGCCTCTGGGCATCTGTGCCCTTCAAGCACCCTTCCACTTTCGACACCCTTGCCATTGACCCCCACATCAAGAAGAAGATCATGGAGGACCTCACCAGCTTTGCTCAAGGGGCAGCCTTCTACAGACGTGCCGGTCGCGCTTGGAAGCGAGGCTACCTCCTCTACGGCCCCCCTGGGACTGGGAAATCCAGTATGATTGCCGCCATGGCCAATTTCCTGCAATATGATGTCTATGATCTAGAGCTCACCGAAGTCACTTCCAATGCCCATCTCAGAAACCTGCTCATCAAAACTTCCAACAAGTCCATCATAGTAATCGAGGATATCGATTGCTCTCTCCATCTGACCGATACAATCAGCAGGGCTCAAGGATCAAACAGTAGAAGATCTCGTCGTGACGAGGACGAGGACGAGGACGACGATGATGATGATGAGCGCCCACCGCAAAGGAAGCTGAGCCATGTAACCTTGTCGGGTCTCCTCAACTTTACCGATGGGTTATGGTCGTGTTGCGGCGATGAGCGCATCTTCGTATTCACTACCAACCACATTGACAAGCTGGACCCTGCACTTGTGCGCTCCGGGCGCATGGATATGCACATCCACCTCTCATACTGCACCTACGAGGCATTTAAGATTCTGGCTGCAAACTATCTATGTCTGAGCGAGCACAAACTCTTTGAACATGTGCATGCGGCATTGGACGATGCACATGTGAAAATTACGCCGGCTGAAGTCACTGAAGTGTTGACAAGGGAAAGGACAGACCCACAAGCAGCTCTAGAATGTCTACTTGAAGAGCTCCATAAGGAAAAAACCAACTCAGAAAAACAGAATAACTAAAACCTGCACTTGGATCACAACCCAAATATGGTGGCCGTATTGAGCACTAGGACAGACATCAAAAGAGAGCCTGCACCAAGGAAGTTTGAGGGAGCACTCTAGTACTTCTTAGCCTGTATTAAAACAAGAGGCCTCCTCTGATCCTAGTTGTGTTCTTGATTGACATCTAGTAATTTAGTAGTAAAGTTACCAAATAGCAAGAAAGAAGGGGTCACAATCAATATTCCATTACAATGTCATCACTTATTGTCTAAGTTGCCCCCTCAATGTCAAGTACATGCTGAGTATATGCACTATTTGCAGTTTATGTTTTACCTTAAACTTAAGGGAAGTCTCTCGTGGTAGCGAACGACTACCTTTTTTCATCTCATGAACACAAAAGAAATTTTTGTTCGAATTACTTCTGCAAATCAGGATTTTTGTCAGTTGTACATTCCAGAACCTAATTAGGTTTGAAATCTTGTGATTTATATGGAAAGCTCAAAATGCATCATTTTTTCTTCCTCAACTCCCAAACAATGATCAATAGCCATTGATTTCACTTTTCATGAGTTTTTGAGATATTGGGGCCACTAATTAGAGGTATTCAAAATGAGGAACACAATTCTCAAGATCATCCATTAAGGACCTAGAAAATCAACCTATCTGTGTAAATTTAGTTCTAGGAATATCAGTTTCCCTTGGTTGGAAAAGGATCTATATCTCACCTTGAGATGGCTTTGACTCCCTTGTTTAGGGATAGGTCTCCTTGTTGGATTCATGAGCATCTTTCTATTTAGAACAAATTTTAAGCAAGGTCACCATGTTGATTCATGTTCACTTATCTATGTAAATTTACCTATAATGAAAAGGTCACTCTCACTCGTATGAAAGAAGACATAGGTGGGGTGGCTATCATGATTGGGAATGGAAAAATCTTGAACTATAGTAGATCCGCGTAGTTGTGGACTGATTGCAAGTTTGTGCATGTGAGAAAATAGATTACCATTTCCTTGCTTCATCGTTCCATTTGTTGTGTTGCTGATCTCTCTTCCTCTTGTGCCATTTGTTGTGCGAGGGCTCATTTGTTGTGCGAGGGCTGACGTTAATATGAATACTCCTACAGAAAAGGTTGTTGTCAAGACTAGCTCTGAAATGAAGAGCAAGACAAAGGCCACACCTTTTGATGGGAATGGGATCGTGCTAGCTAGGGTGGATGAAAGACAAACATAATGAACACAAGTGAGTGTGTGCAGGTTAGACTGTTACTCAAGAAAATTGGGTTCGAAGATATATTAACTTGGACTCATAAACACGATCTTGAGTAGTTTGCTAACCCATCACAAGCTCACCATAAACAAGAGAGATGTAATGCAAACATGGAATGGATTTTTTTAATTCATGAAATGAGCTTAAAGTACCTCTACATCCTTGCACCACTATGTGTGGGATAATTTCACATTTTCTCTCCTTGACTCATACTCTAGTGACTCTAGGACAAAGCTCACACCTTACAACCTTACAATCCTCCCCTTGAGTTTAAACTAGGACAATACATTGAAGTTTCTTTATCCCCTAAGGATGACACATAATATCCACAGACGATGTCAATACATATCCACGAAGGATGACTGATCCACAAAGGATGACAAAAAATTTCTCTCCTTGAAGAGAGGCTACTATCTTCACAGTATGTCGTCATAGTAGACCAGGTTGTTCACGCCTTGGTCTTTGTCTTCTTCTTCGTCCTCCACTACATGAGTTGATCCTCTGACAGGTTTCTTGCCTTTGTAGTTTCTATTGTTGCTATTGCCACTGTTGCTTTTTCCGTTGTTGTCTCCACTTGAGTAGCATCCAGAAGGAGGATATCCCTTCTTACCACATTTGTTGCAAGATTTATTGGTGTAGCAATCCTTTGCTATATGTCCCATTCTCCCAAAATCACAACACTTCTTTATACTTGATGTTGATGTTGAATATCCTCCTTCGTGATGAGACGACAAAAGCTCCTCCTAATGAAGTAACATTCCTCCCTTGCTTCTTCTCTTTGGATATTAAAGATTTGATTACATCTTGCAAATCTTGTGTTGGATCCTTCTCCTCAATGATGGTCATTATATGGTCAAAGCTAGGTAGTAAGGCTGCTAGAAGAACTGCAATTTTATCATCCTCTGGTACTGCACTGTTTACATAATCTAGTTGTGTGGTCATGCTTGTAAGACGATTGACCAAGCTTGCAATATCTTCGTTATGTTCCATTTTTAATTTATATAGATCCTTCTTTAAGCTCACTTTGATCTTCTTTTTCCTAGCTCTAAAGTCTTTTTTTAGTGCTTTCCATGTAGCTGATGAGGTTTCACAATCATCAATAAAATGTACATATTTGTCATGTAGTGCAAAGATTATGATTCCTAATGCCTGCTCGTTCTTGGCTTGATTTTGTGCACTCATAGCTCATGTATGTATGTGTGCTCCATCAACGGCTGACGAATCAGTGATTGTCCGCTTAACTACTCTCCACAACTGCTTTTTCATTAAGTAGCCTTTCAACTTGGTTTGCCAAGTGTGAAATCCCTCCCCGTTAAATTTCATAAGCCCCTTCTCTTCCATTGCGCTAATAGAGGGGGTCTTAGCTTAGGAGACTCCTCTACCAGTGTCCACCTATTTACACAAGCACAATATGAAATCATCACCATAAATGTAGATTATGATATACATTGCAAGAAATTGTTGTGCTTGGTTGCAAAATTGTGGAGTTAATTGAGAGAGAGAGAGAGAGAGAGAGAGAGAGAGAGAGAGAGAGAGAGAGAGAGAGAGAATTCCTTTTGCGAAGCTCCAAGTTCACCCTTGGTGAAACCCCTCTTCACACGTGGAAGCTTGATCTCTAATGATGAAGCCCTTTTGAAGATCGAATCTTTTGATGCCTTGGATTTTCTTTGAAGCTTTGATAGCTTTGAGGGAAAGAAAGTGATCTTTGTTTCCTGCTTGCGGGAAGTAGCCCTTGCTTGGGGTGGGGTGTCTCTTGGAGGAAGGGAGTATGCTGGCGGGAATCGGTCCTTGGTGGGATGCTTTAAGCCTTGGGGCCTGCTCGCAAGACTGGCAGCTTAATAGAGGCTCTTGAGGCCTTGGAAAATCACCCCATGGGGGGAAGGTGCCCCGTATAGAAAACCGGACAACATGGATGGGCAATTGGGTAGGCCTTTGGATAAAACGTCAGTGGTGGGCTCCAAAACATAAGACTCATGTGCGACCAACTGCTAGGTGGAGTCGACTTGGTGATTAAATGTAGTATGGCACCTGCTAGAGATCCATCCGTACTCCCCAATTGCTAAAATTGGAATATTGACCCTACGACCTCGCAGGGGCAAGAACAGCCTTCCCACATTAAGCTAGCTAACAAGCCTCAAGGCTTTGGTTGATTGAGGTTCCAAAAATAACCAATATGTGCTAATCCAGGCAGAGCTTCACACACACAAAAAACTCCACACACACCCATATATAGCATAAAATAGGGATGAAGATGAGTGAGGTCCAGGGCTTAGATTGCAGAGGTTGGGAGCTTGCCGAAGAGATCTCAAAGAATGCCACACCACCAATGCGTGTGATAATTCGACGCTTGGGGAAAGCTTGATTAATGCCACAAATGATGCAAATATTAACACTAGAATGCAAACTAAATGCAAAAGTCAATTAATGCAATCACTAATTTACTACTAGTTGACACCAATCACGAGTTCCCTTCATGGATGAGGGTAGTGGCTTGCAATGAATGTGCCCACAATCCATAAGAGTCACACTGTGATTACGTAGCTTATTTGCCACTAATACTTAATGAAAAAGGAGAGAATTTAAGCGTGTAATTAGGGTAATTAATTAGAGAATGCTAATCGCTAACACACATTTATGCATAACAACAATCCTAGCTAGCACACCAAAGCTCTGATACCACTTGATGGGAATGGGATCGTGCTAGCTAGGGTGGATGGAAGACAGACATTATGAACACAAGTGAGTGTGTATAGGCTAAATTGTTACTCAAGTGAATTAGGTTCCAAGATAGATTAACTTGGACTCATAAACACGATCTTGAGTAGTTTGCTAACCCATCACAAGCTCACCATAAACAAGAGAGATCTAATTCAGACATGGATTGGATTTTTTTATTCATGAAATGAGCTTTAAGTAGCTCTACATCCTTGCACCACTATATGTGGAATATCTCCACCTTTTCTCTCCTTGACTGGCATACTCTAGTGACTCTAGGACAAATCTCACACCTTACACCTTTGAAAACCCTCCGTATGGAGGAAAAATCTCCTCACAGCATCAATAAACAAAAGGGTAATTTGGAGGAGAAAAGAAGCTCCCCAAAGACGAGAGCAAGCAAGAGCCCCAAGCTGGTTGTCAATCATTTAGAAAGGTCTTTTGTTGAGGATAAACACAAGTGTAACACAAAACAGAACCGGGGTTTATGCCTTCATTTCAACATGGATTGTTTGTGCCTTGACCTTCTTGCATGCATGGAATGTTTTCTTTCATTTGCATTTCATACATGCAAAGTATGTCCTATATCTTTATTTTCCATTGCATGCAAGCAATATACCTACTCTATCATAGCTCTGAAGGAAATATGGGAAAGATGGGGCAAGATAGCCATAAGAAAGCCACGCATAAAGTTGCAATTAGCAGATGGCTATGTAGAGAAACCAATGGGAATATTAGAGCATGTGATATCACCTCTTGTGGAATCGATTATGAACATACGTTTGCCATGGTGGACTTTGGCAAGGGAACAATTTTGACATTATTTTGGGGGATCCATTTATGGGAAAACTGAAAAATAGTGCAAGATTGGGGCTATGAACACATCGACCTGAGGCATGATGACCAAACAATGATAAAAGGGAACCTCAAAGACAATTCTTATAGAGAGGTCATGCACCCACCAACTAAGGAATTCAACTAGAGTACCAAGGGAGAATCTAAAGTTCTTGTGTGGCTTCAATCAACCAAAACTAGCAAGTCCGTAAGGCCGACAGCTATCAAACTTTTGAAATTGTCCTCTCAACAGCTAGCTTCAAGGACATTATCCAGGAAAGTAGGGAAGTGATTATTGCCATTAGTAAAAGGACGTACTCGGATGAGTGGAATAGGGAAATTCTTGCCATCATGACCGCAAATCACTAACAATGTGTACAAGATCATGGTGGGTAATGGCTCGCCTTTGTCTAGGGCCATGTAGCTTCTCAATGTATTGTGTGATCCCTCAAAGCTCGACACGAGCTTGAGGTTACTTTGTACATTATTTTGTGCATAATTTAATGCATCCGCTCACGATTGTGATTTTGGAAAGAAAATGATTTCAATCAGATTCTATAGAGCTTACATCCAAGCCCAAATTTAGAACGTTGCTTTGACACCTGCCATGCCCTTGTAGAAGAAAGACTCTTCTACCTCACCAGTAAGCTTAAACCTATCTCCTTTCCAAGAGTCCAATACTTGGCTTGGGCACGTCAAATCCTTATGGAAGCAAAACTCCCTCCACAAGTTTGATGCACATTGGTAAAATGAAATCCTCCAAACCCATTTGGCCTCCTCTTTAAGCTTGCCAGTGCAAAATGCAAGGAAGAGAACCCAAATTTACCTCTTAAAGGAAGTCAAGTCTCTACCTACATAAGACACATTGGGAGAGTTTGTGCATCAATGAAGTCACCACTCAATGAAAAAGCTTCCCTCACCCCCCCCACCCCCACCCCAAATGTGCCTCCTAGACGTAAGCATTGCCACCATCATTTGGTGCACAATAACACACCCCCCCCCCCCCCCCCCGGTAAAAACCTCCCATGAAGAAGTCATGCATCAACCCTTCAAGAAGCCCAAGACGTCACTCCCAGTGGCCCCACCTTTCCTCTCTCTTGTAATTCCCCATTTTCATCCTCTCCCAAAAACCCCTCCCTCTCTCCCTCCTTCTCTAGATAACTATTCCCACATTTCCCCTTTACTAAAAACCCCCAATCATCCTCTTGATGCTTCTCCCTCTTACTCAACAACAACTTGGGTGCCACACCTAAACCTCTTCACCCCAAATTTAGCTTAAAAAGTGTTCGTAGAGCGGAGGAAGAAGTAGGGGGTAGAACACCCTATGTTGTGGATCCGCCTACTCTTCTCCCAAAGCCCTCTTTTCCCTCACATTTGGACCCCTCCTTTATTTATCACCTTTCCTTCCCTTCCCTTCATCCAAAGGTAAAATGTGCTCTAGGTAGTGGCTCCCCCCACCAATCTCCACCTCTTTAAGATTATGACCTTGGGAAACTAAACCACCTTTTCTCTTGAGCATGAGCATGAGATAATCAACCTCTCTTTCCATAACCTCTCCAATCTCCCCTTGGGAAAATAAACCACCTTTTCTCTTGATCATGAGCATGGGATAACCAACCTCTATTTCCATAACCTGTCCAATCGCCCCTTCTCCTCCTCCAAATGAAAACTTTTAGGCCTTAGGCTTAATTACATTCCTCCTTCTCTCCCACCCTCACCATGCTCTTTACTTGGATTCTAATTGAAACTTTAAAGGGGCTTCTATTTGAAACTTGAAAGGAGCTGGCAACTTATCACACTCTTCAAGAATTCACTCCCATCTACTCCCTCTACCTTATCTATCCCCAATCTCTCTTCGAATCCACCTACGCTTGTGCATCCTCACCTACTTGCTCTTTTTACAATTTATTAGCGAGAATATCTTCAGATTCCCTTGCCTTGCTTGTTTAACATAGGCATCAACCCCTTCCCTTGTTGTCATTGTCGTGTAAGCCATCACCGTGTTGTAAGCTCCACACCTCGAACCGACTACTCCTTGACAGCCTCGCACCACACTGCGCTTGCACCTCCCTCGTTGCATTGGACATCCACCTTTTCCTTCCCCCCTTCCTCGTCGATACCCTCCCCCTGGCTGCTGCATGTTGTCTCATTGTCATTACCCTATGACACAGCATCTCCCTCCCCTCCAAACACTATCGCTGCTCTCTTGTCTGCTAGAGGAAGATAGAAAGTGTATTGCATGCCATAGGTAGGACGTACTATGGAGGACAATAGACAAGACCAGAGAGAGTTTTAATCAAACAAATGAGGGACGACTCCTCTCTCTGTCTCCCTCATTAGCTTTATATCACCCCCTCTATGTCCTATCCTACTACGTGATAGAGTGTGCCATCCACTCTCTATTGTGCCCACTACACGGTAGTGACGATGTGTATGTAGACCATTCTTAAAGGTGTAATGTCTAGACTCTACATTCGAGAGGGGGGGGGGGGGGGGGGGGGGGGGGGGGGGGAGAGAGAGAGAGAGAGAGTCCCTGTACATGGCCAGCTCTCCAAAAATATCCCGCCTTTACTTTTCCTTCCAAGTTGTGAAGTCATTGATACTTGGCCTCCCTCCAACAAGTTGTGCTTCTATTGAACCAAAAGAATCTAGATAGATTTTGATTAATGAAACATGTATGCCACCCTATTGATCCTCGCCATGATGTCCCTACACAAGTCCATGCAACCTCCCATCACTCCCCTTGCACTTAGATGCACTCTCTCTCTCTCTCTCTCTCTCTCTCTCTCTCTCTCTCTCTGTGTGTGTGTGTGTGTGTGTGTGTGTGTGTGTGTGTGTGTGTGTGTGTGTGTGTGCATCTTTTCAAATGGAAACTCTTCATTTCTCTTTGGGTTCACTTTTGTCTCTCTTCGGGTTCACTCTGAGACACATCATATGTCTCCTCTTGCCCTCGTTTTCTACAAGGTAGATCCCCTCTCCGCTTTGCCCCCCCCCCCCCCCCCCCCCCCCCCCCCCCCCCCCCCCCCCCCCCCCCCCCCCCCCCCCCCCCCCCCCCTTCCTTTGACTTGTTTAACAAACATCGCTTCTTCCCTAGATTCATCTGTTAATTTTGTTTCTCATCGTGTCATAAACTGTAGAATTAATATTGCTTCCTCCTTGGAGTCATTAGCACATAGATAGCCTAAATTCGATGACTCGCAATCTCACAAGCTAAGCTGGGAGCACTCCTTTGCACCAATGTGCCCTCTGCAAGATAGAACTTCCAGCCCATGCGTGCTCTCTATGCTCCTCCACATTTTGGCCTTTGCTAGCTACAAGCAATGCAACCATCTCATCAAAATCAATGTAAATAACCACTCACATGTCTACGATGCAAAAAAAATCTCTATGCACATACACCTTGACATATGTCACATCCCTCTATCTATCTTGTCCATGCACTATCCCCTTTTTTTCCATTTTTCTTTTCATCCCAAATTGAGGCATCTTTGAAGATACCATTTAATCAAGCACGTCAAGAAAAATTTAGCCCACCTACTCCTTCTATAACCTTAAGCCTAATCTTTGAACATCTTTTCACTCTCTTGATGCCCCACCATTCTTTCTTTCCCCGTTTCCTTTCTAAACATCTTTTGATAGAATCCATATTTTCCTTAAAAATGGACCCTACCATAGTGGTCAGACTAGGCGACAAGAATCTCAAGCCCGTTATCCTCTCCAAAGCTTGTTATACTAATGAAGCTCTATGCCACCTCATGGACCCTCTAGCCTACTCTCAAATTCCTACACCTCTTTTATCCTTTTGTACAATCCCTTCTCTACTCCATTATTTTAAATCACTCTTTATTTCCTACTGGTGTAAGGAATTTCATCCTCTCCTCCATTCAAGATATCCGTAATCCTTGCCCTTTCTTTTTCCTACCTAAATTCAATAAACCTATCCTTGTAGGGTGTTCCATTTGCTCTTACAAAGGGTATGTTTTGGAAAATGCCTCCAAGTGGCTCCACTTACAACTCTACCATCTTCTTTTTCCGCGTAGGAGGGAGGACCCAAGCATGCTCACTATCTCATGAGAAGCACTTTTGTTACTTGCACTTAGGATCTCCAAGGGTTTTCCTTCTCTCTTCTACTTAACAAAACATATTTATTATATCAGTGCTTATATACTTTCAGCTTGCACGAGATATTAAGCGCTATCCTCTGTAGCATTATAATCGTTTTTCTTCTTCTTTTTGGAACTCCCCCCCTCTTGTTTATTTTAAGCGCCATGTTTTCCTCCTTGTGTTTTAGCCTCTGCCTCCCAACCTCTAGGTCTTTCCCCCCTTATGCTTTGCTAGCCATGGAATTGGAGGACTTACCCATGGATAAGGACTTAAAAATTTCTCACAACAACTCGTAGCAGCAAGAAAACTACCGATGTTTTCCTCCTTGTGTTTTAGCCTCTGCCTCCCAACCTCTAGGTCTTTCCCCACTTATGCTTTGCTAGCCATGGAATTTGAGGACTTACCCATGGATGAGGACATAAAAAATTTTCACAACAACTCGTAGCAGCAAGAAAACTATCAATGTAAGAGGAAGGCGTATTGATGGACGAGGGTGATAGTGCGACCTCACCTTGATTATGCGTTAAATCGCGATCAACACATGAAGCCTTAAGGATGGGTGAAGATCTGACAAGGGGTAAGGGTGATGATAAAGTGTTGTCGATTAAGAAGACCCACTCTGAAAAAGAGAATGAAAAAGCATCCAACCAAACTTCTACTACTAAAGGCTTTAAGTTTGAGGTGAAGACCTTGAAGACTGGTGTGCCTCAAGGTACAATTTGTGCAAATGAAGGCAAAGCTCTAAAACTAGGCATATCATATGCAAGCATACTGAAGGACTCTACTAAAGTCACAACAACATTGACATCAAGTGGCGGGGGACATAACAAATTGAACAATGACAAGGTTCAATCCAAACAAGAGCTAAGAAACATTAATAGATAGTTGGAGATAGGCTCAAACGGCTACAAAATATCTAGCTCACAGATCGAATTTAGTGGAGTATCTGAAGAAGGACTGGCGGATCAAGCCTAAAGTGCTCTAAAGAAATCTCTTTCGTAGTAGCAGATTGAGATCATGGAGGCAATCACTATTGTAATCCCACCAACATTTATCAAGAAGCAGCTAGCCACGCAAGCTAAGCTTACACTTGTGTTTGGATTCAGTGGGAGAGTCCTAAACATTAATAGATAGTTGGAGATAGGCTCAAACAGCTACAAAATATCTAGCTCACAGACCGAATTTAGTGGGGTATCTGAAGAAGGGCTGGTGGATCAAGGCTAAAGTGCTCTAAAGAAATCTCTTTTGTAGTAGCAGATTGAGGTCATGGAGGCAATCACTATTGCAATCCCACACATTCTTGGGCATGGGGGGGAATTTGAAAATACTACTTACCTTGCCAAGGGCTTCTGCTCATTTAATTTCAAAGAGGATTTAGATGTCTCAAAGATCCTTGATAAAGGTTCCCTTGTTTTTAACAAGACAACTATTTTTGTGGTACCATGGGAGCTAGTTTTTGACTTGGTGGAGTCTCTCCAGCGTATTCACCCTATTTGGGTAGATTTTGTGGGGTTTGCCTAGTTGGCTCTGGGATAACATCAGAATGCTTGCCAGTCAATTGGAAAACCCTTTGTTCATTCCTAATGAGAGGGTTCTAGGCAGGACCTCCAACCGGGTTTGTATAGGTTAGAATGTTTCTAGGACTGCACCAAAGAGCATGGTGATCAACATTGGAGTTGGACTCATAATAATTCCTCTCAATTTTGGAACCTACTTTGGGGCTTGCTTCAAGTATAAAAAATTAGGTCACTTTGCAAAGGATTTTCCCATCAAGGCTAAAGTAAGTACCAATCCTAAATTACAAGAGTCCAATATAGAGAATGGCAATCAAGTCCTTCTTAGGGAAGCAGTTGTGGAAGAGAGTGATAAATAGACAAGGAAAAATGAAGAGAAAAAAGCAGGAGAGGAAAAAGAGGCCATGATTTGCGACAAAGAAGATACGAAAATGCACGAGAAGACTATTGAGGAGCAAATTTCACACTGCAAATCCCTGAGTGCCCAAACAATAATAATATTTTTTTCTTTCCTTCTTCTACACCTAAACTACTAATAGTTACAACTATGTCAGCGGCGCAAGTCCCAGGGCTTAAGAGGGTCAAGAGGGTGAAGGTCCACTAGTGGCAAGAGAATCCATGCTACTAGAAGCTCCCAGTTCCTTGAAAGGGAAAGTCACCTCTGCATCCCCCACCCCACTGAAAGGAGGGGCTTCTAGTATCCCTCTCCAGAACCCCTTTTAAGTGATATTGGAAAGAAAGCCCCTTGACTCTGAAGACCCACCGGATTCTCTTGGGTCTAGAGCTATGGAGACTGGGTAAGTTTTGGATGTTTAGGAATTTGTCCCTCTCTCCGCATGGATCCATCACTACAAATGTTTTCTTGGAATGTGAAGGGCATAAGAACGAAAGAGAAGCAAGAAAAGCTCTGGCAATGCATGAAGAGAAGAAAAGATATCAAATGTTGGTGTCTATAGGAACACCACCTTGATGCCTGAATTCCAAGAAAGCAAGTGCTTGGTGAATTTTTGTTCTTTTATGGCACTACTCTTGATGGTTTTAGTGGAGTAATGACAAGAGTTCACAAGTATTTGGAGCCAAAAGTTGTTTTTCAGCACTCTATCGGACGGGCTCTTGCAATGTCTATTAAGGTACAAAACAATTTTCTCGTTATTGTGAACATTTACGCTCCTAATGATGCCAAAGTTAGGATGCTATTATGGAATGACCTCTCACAATTGCGAATAGAGGGGGATTTGTGCTTGATGATAGACTTTAATATAGTTTGTCCTAGACAAGATAGGCAGGGCCCTTCAAGCATTCCTGTTGGGGGGTGAGCATAAGAAATGGGTCTCCCTAGAGGCCAAATGGACTCTGGTTGATTCCTGGAAGACTAGCCCTTAGAAGGATGATGTGGGGCTCACTTTCCACAGTCTCCAGTCCTCCCAGCTTGCCTCCAGACTAGACACGCTCTACTTCTCTCATATCGGAGAGTGGATGCCTTCTACATTGCTTTTGCAAGTCCTCCTAAATGAGAGTCTCTTACATCATTTTTCTATCTTGGGAACCTTGGTATTTTCTTCAAAAAAAAATGCATCAGGTGTAGGGGGACAAGAAATTACTTACCACCTACCCAACTCTATTGAAAAATTCTCACTTTAAGGCTCTGGTGTCTCGGGATGTGGAAGAGCTGAGCCAGGGCATCATCAAGGAAAAGGTGTGACTCATGAAGAAAAAATTAGTGAAAAAATACAAACTGCAATCAAGAGAGTTGGACCTATGCTCAAAAAGGCTAACAACCATACAATTTCAACCTGCAAATCTAGATTTGACCAAGAATGGTTGAAGATCAAGTAGACCTTGCATGAAAGGGAATTAGAGGAGATTAATCTCCTTAGGCTTCAAGTGAAGGAGAGGAGCATTAAGACTGAGGAGGCTAACAAAAACACACTACTCAGAGGAATCAAGCTAAGAAAATGTCAGGCTACCATCTCTTCTTTGATTGAAAATCAAGGACTTCATATCACCAACCCTAATCAGATGGGCAATGTGATGCTAGATCATCTCAGGAAAATCATTGAAAAGGAAGATTCTCCCTCTCCCATAATGAGTGAAGCTAGGGCTAAGATTTTCACAATCACCCCAACATTAGTGGACTCAGACCAAGTGAACTACTTAGAAAGGCCATTTACCCTGGATGAATGTTGGACAACGCTTAAAAAGTTGGCAAAGAAAAGTCATCAGGATGGGATGGGATCACGATCGAGTTTTGTGAGTTTTAGGAAGTTATGGGCCCTTCTTTCTTGCATATGTTCAACAAAGCCTTTACTAAGGGTACGCGTGAATCAGGAGTGAAGAAAGGAATAATAAAGCTTATCCCCAAGCAATTAGCATGCTCTCATCTCAAGCATTGGAGAACTATCATAATGATGACAGAGGTGTACAAGGTGTTGGCTAAACTCGTTCCTAAAAGAATGACCCTGGTATTGACTGATGTTATCTCACCCTACCAACATGGATTTATTAAAGGTAGATCAATATATGACAACATCCTAGTAGCCATGATTGGTATGGAATATGCCAAGTTTAAGAAACCAGAATGTATCTTACTACAACTAGATCTATATACGACGTATGATAGGATTACTTAGTCATTTGTGAAAAAAACGTTGCAGACCTTGGGTTTGATTCACAAATCTGTCAAGCTGTAAGTACTCTTGGGGAAGGGAGCTCCTCATAATTGCTCTTCAATTCAAGAATAGTTGGCGATGTCAAGAGGTCTATTTGTCAAGGGTGCCTCTTAGCACTGCTTTGGTTTGCCACCTAAACGCACCCTTTAATTACTATATTGGAGCAAGCAACAGCAAGAGGAGAGATCAAATGGTTTCAAATCCAAAATGATAAGAAAGTACTTATTAAGATGTTTGTTGATGACTCATTACTCTTCCTCCAGAGAAAGGGAATAATGTTAGAAAATCCTTAGAGATTGTTCAGGTGTTTGCCACAGCATCAGGGTCCCAATGTAACATAGAAAAATCAAGACTTGTCTCTTTGTCAGAAGAAGATAATTTTGATGTTGCAGGTTGGACAGGGGAGATTGTCAAGAGAGAGAACATCTTCTGACACTGAGGGTGCCTATTGGGGAAATAATTAGTCATAAGATAGTCTTTGACTGGGTTCGAGAAAGAAATAAAAAGAAAATGAAGCGCTGGGAGTTCATCCTGATTACTTTCCACTACAAAGCAACGATAATGAATACCTTCTTCATCCTGTATATAACCTTCACATCACCCTTCTTGCAATTGTCCCTGAAAATTTGGAATTCCTTCTAGAAGTCAATCAAGGAGTTTTTGTGGAGAAATAAATTTTATGCAGGTAGACCGTAACAATGGGGTAAATGGGCGGCTATTGCTTAACCAAAAGCTCAAGGTGGACTAGTCATCCTGGACCCTATCACTCATGATTTGGCTTTATGTGCTAAATTTTTTTGCACCCTTGCCATTTCAAAAGAGAGTTGGGCTTGTATGGCAAGGGAAATGGTAATGGAAGCCGGCATGAGGTTTCAAGGTGGCTCATGGTACAACCTTGGCATACAAAACAGACTTCTCTCCCCCATCAAAAGTAGGTGGATTTATTGGGAAATTTATAGAAAAATGTGGTAAAGCCATAGATGGGCTCATGTGGAAAGAAGAGACCGTGTACTGGAAGGGTACGGTTAGACATTGGTCTCCTTGGGGTCCTATAGTGGAAGGCTTGCGCCTTAATGACCAACGGATTGAAATAGCTATGAATATTAACAAGAAGGGCTTTGACACATTGGACTCACTTTGGGATCATAAAAAAGGGAAATGGAAATCTTTGGAGCAACTAAAGCGGTGCAACAATCTCTCACTCTAGGCGGAGCACCTCATCAGAAGATTACTCGAAAAAATTTCAAACTTTACCCTTCCTCCTTGCTCCACACCTCTTGATTGGAAAGCATGGAAGTGTCTTGGAGAAAGAATATTCTATTTGTCGAAGACCAAAACAATTTATGAAAAGCTTTGCTCTACAAAGGTTTGGATAGAGCACCTCAACAAGACCTGGTCCAGAAAATGGGTAGTTAGCAAGTGGAGTAAAGTACTTGGAAACCTCTGGAAGGCCAAATGCGAAGAAAGAGACAAAGTTTTCCTCTAGAGAGTACTCTTGGGGTTCGTGCCAGCCAGAGATGAAGCTAAAGCAAGAGGCATGGCCGAAGGTACTTGTGTCAAATGCAAGCACCCAGATGAAACCTCACGCACCTGTTTAGGGGATGTCCTCAAATCAGAGTCTTCATGAGCGCGGTCTGTAGGTGGGTGTACACACATTTGGAAACTCCCTTCTTTAGATGCCACTTGGCCTTGGGTTCTAGGCGCATTGACAATGAGGATCTTTCAACTGACGTCTGCATAGTAAGAGCTAGAGTATTGGGAGCAATTTGTCAATCTAGGAACAAGTTACTCTTTCAAAAGAAATATGAGCCTCTCGCCACAAATGTTGTTGTAGAAATATGTTGGTGGAAAATCGATTGTAGAAGGAATAAGAATTGCAAACTTCTCAAGAAAGAGTAGTCATGGAAGTGTGGCCCCTCTATGCATTTTTCTGGAGTTCCATGTGCAAAGGATAAGCCAGCTTGTAATTTTTGTTGATTAATGCAATTCAAGCTCAACTGAGCACTTTTATAAAATAAAAATAAAAACACCAATATCTCAAGGATTCCTATTCACTTATCTTATCCTCC
This sequence comes from Adiantum capillus-veneris, assembly GCF_014529385.1. Classification (NCBI taxonomy): domain Eukaryota; kingdom Viridiplantae; phylum Streptophyta; class Polypodiopsida; order Polypodiales; family Pteridaceae; genus Adiantum; species Adiantum capillus-veneris. Next base: position 51,855,912 of record NC_140934.1, on the reverse strand, counting down.
GTCTCTTTTTTCCCCAATGTTGTTCTCTTCAACTTTGATGTGGAATCCCTCTACCCAAGCATTCCATTTGAGAAGGCCTTTTTGCTCTTAAAACCCCTATCCAAGGTCTCTTTCCTTCCCCTAAGGTCAAATTCATGATATCCCTTGCTTCACTTATTCTCAACCATCACTATCTCTCATTCAAAGGTAAATTTTGGAATCAAGTTAAAGGCACTGCCATGTGTCGAATTTGCGGTTGTATATGCATGCTTGTTTTTGTGCTTTTTAGGGGAAATCATTGATCTCCTCTCTTCCCCTTCCCTCCTATCTTTTGTGTTTGGAATGACTCCCCTTGTAGTTTAAGCAAGCTCCTCCAAATTTATGGGCACCCCCTCCAAGAGCATATCAAGATCTCCCCTTTAATCTCCACACAAGAAGTCTTTATTTTGGACTTACATTTGTTTTAAGGACCCTCCTTTTCCACTCGTGGTATCCTTGATACCCATTTCCACCAAACAAAATTCCTCAACTTATACAATTACATCCCTTCGCAATTTTGGCACCTGACACGCCAAAAAATTGCCTTTTATTCTATCAAAGCTAAAAAGGTACACCCTTTTGGGCTTGAACTCTATGCATAACCTTTTCTTCTCTAAGCTAAGGGAAAAGAGTTATCCTTCCTCTCTCTGAAAGCTTGCTTCATCTATATCTTGTATGCCTCTAGATCTTCTCCCCTCCATAAGAACCTTAAAGTAAAACCCCCGCCAACCATTGTTAAAGTGCCTTTTTCACCTCTTACCCGCAAGCTCAACCTAGCCCATCCCATTAACAAACTTCTCTCTAAACTTCAAAAAGCTAATCCAAAACTCTCCCATCTTCCCAAGCTGGTTATATGTTGGTTGAATGCACCCAATCTCGGTAATCTTCTAATAGAAAAACACCCCTCCTCTCCCTCCTCACCCCACCATAACAACTTTTTGCAAAACTCTTCCATCGCATTGACAATCTCAACCAAGGTGCACTCCACTATTTTTATTTTCCTTTTACCCTTGTACATGACAGTCTTTATGTCCTTCAATTTTGGCTTAGTTCTTGTTTTGTACCTACTTACTTCTCACACAAACTCTCCCTTTCCCCACTTTTTTTTTACGGTACCTCTTACATTGGCCTCTTCCCCCCTTAAATTGTGTACCTTGCATCTTGGTAACTTTACCTCTCCAAAGAAAACCTCTTATTTATACCCCTCCCTCCTTTTTGTTTGGTATACACCACCGATGAGCTAAAAGGTAGTGAAATGCATTTCCCCTTTCCCCCTTCTCCATTTCCACCCCGCTCTCTCACACACTTTTGTTCCATCGCAAATTTTGCTTGCTAAGATTATTTTATTTACAAATTTTAAATTGTAGTCTGAGAGTGGGGTATCTATGGTTAGTGAGTTACGTATAAAGGTGATGTGCATGATATTAATAGAGACATTAATAGAGCATCTCATTAGTAGAGACATTAATAGAGCACATTATTGGCCCTTATTTTTACTTGGTAAAACTCTTACTGTCATGGATAATCAATTGTTTAGCTTAGAGTTTTCTTAAATCATATCACATGGATGATAATGTTCTTTTTTTACACCTTTCTTCCACAAGCTCAAAGAACTACTCTAGATTTTTGTTTGGTACAATATTGGTGCCTTTTAATCAATACTTACACTCTTGAATTGACTATATCTCCATTAGGATTAAATAATCTAATCAATGACATTTGATGACACCTGGTCCTTTTTTAATAATTGTGTGCTATGTACAAGCGAGTTCAAATTATAAGTATTGCCATGCTTTGCTACCTACACACAAACACGGGAACATAGGTGTGCACAAACATTCTTTTATGGATTAAGAGCTCCTGAAGGACAAAGAAGACACTTTCGCTCAAAGAAAAACCTTAACCAAGTCACTAGACACATTTAAGAATCAAGATGCCCTCTCTTTCTCTCTCAATATAAAATACATATGGCTAAAAGCATATATTGGTGGCCTATTTTTAACAAGCTATTATTGAATATTGTTGATTTAATCATGAATATGAGTGGTATTTTGGTTACTATTAAAAATGGGTGTAGTTTGCGTATCTCTCACTTTAACATGAGTGGTGTTTTCAGTGGGTTATTATTATATAAGGGTATAGTTTACATATCATCCATACCTACATTGGCTTGGCCAATTTATTTAAAATCACTGTTAATTTTATAAATCGTCCACAACTATGAATGAGAACTCACACGTGTGAGAGTGGTAAATAGAGTCCAAGTAAATCTTTTCCCTTGAACAATTGTACTTCCTCCTCCTAAAGAGGTAAACTAGTAGTAATATAATCTTAAAAATTGCATTAATTTTGAGCTAGGTTTTTGTAGTTTTTATCGATTTTCCCTGCGTTTACCCTTTAGTTTGAAATTGGCTAATATAGATCTCTAACCTATTCTCGAAGCAGCTAAGGGAATCCTTTCGGGAACACGGGTGGTACAATATCGAATAGGTGAGCTACATATGAGTGTGGTTGAGGACCATATTAAGAGTTGAATATGGGCACAATATTGCAAAAAGGGCATATGTTCGAAATATTTTGCTGAATATGTTGCACGATATTTGGCAAAAGGCCATATGTTTGAAATATTTTGCAAAAAGTTGTCATGGATGATTAGAGGAAGGCAAGTCACACAATATGGCCAAGTGTAACGAAGACTAACAATGTTACTTTCAAACTAGTTTTTAATAATTATTTTGTGGAGAAATTTGTGTCTGGTAATTAGTGTTCTAAATTGGTTAGATCAATTCTCCTACTAAGAGCCAAGTCATGCCAACACGAGTGGGGTTAGTCGGAGCAACACATAAGTTTGCAAAAGGAACACATAAAAATAGCGAGTAAACACTCTTTCATGGGATGAGAATCTCCTAGGTGACGAGGCACTCACCATATCATAGCTTAGAACCATGACATATTGAAGAGTGCTAGTTGGAATAGCATTAAGGTTCCATTTTATGCCATATCTGGAGAGGGCACTTCCTAATAGTAATAAAGCTTTGTTACTAGTGCACTTAAAACACAAAATAAAGTGATAGTTTAATGCCAATTTTAGTATTATCAATGTCCGATTTCTCTCTCTCTCTCTCTCTCTCTCTCTCTCTCTCTCTCTCTCTCTCTCTCTCTCTCTCTCGCACACACAAATTGTGGACAAAGTTTTTATCTAAGTTCTAAAAATTCTTGCCACCCTTGGAGCACAATCAAGTCAGTCCAATAATCTTGTACAATGGCCTCTAAAGAAAACACTGCTTAAATTTGCCAAATGAGAGGGCCACAAAGTGATTTTTGCAGAAAAATTGATTACATCCGTCACACTTTCTGTAAAATGAAGTTCAATCATCGTTGGAGATTTGACCACTTATCATAAGTGATCCATGTTAGAAGCACTTTAGAGCCAATTATCAACTTGAGGTAAGGGAAGCGCCTTCATGGATGTTGCGGCTTCACCAAGAGTAACCAACCCTACATCCTACATTTGCTTTCTCATGTCCATATAAGGAGAGGAATTGAACAATTTTTTATTCCAAAGCTTTTCTGGAACCGTGTATAATAGCCAGTGATGGCCTTTGCAGACAGAATCGTCAACAACGTGCTCATCAGCTTCCATGGATGATGGGCTATTGCAGAAAGCATATTCCCTATACATCACCCACTTTCAGTGTTCATAACTCCTTCGCTGGTTTTTCCCTGAAAGAGAACCTTATTGCTGCTGGTCAAGATGCTTGTTACAAAAAGATCCTCTGGAATATTTCTGTTATCTCATGACCGTTTCCTTTACATAACATCTTCCACCACACCTGTAAAATTCCTTTGTGACTTAAATATATAATCATAGAAAACACAACCAAAAATGTAACACAAATTAAATCTTTACTTGTATTCAAGATGTATGTTGAGGAATCGAGGGTTCTCCCTGCTCTGTGACATAGTTATCGAGCCAGATATCTGTTGATCTTGCCTCACCTCTATAGGGTCGTAAATGTAAAGGACGGTCTGCCACACACAATGAGAAAGACACACTTTGAGTTGATAGCTACTCAAAACAGACTTCCAGTACGACAACAAAAAGGACTGGTTGGTTTTAATGTTTGGAGAAGCAGCACTAAACCTGCTGCCAATGGGTGGGACTTTCTTCAGGAGCTGTTGACAGCATGATTTGATTAAGAGTCTTCGCACGTTTGCTCTTTTGCAATACACCATTACCATTGAGACCACCAGACAGACTGCTGTCCATTGATGATTCTGAGTGCGTGTCGCTGGGAGATGAGGTAGAGCCAACAAATATGACATCAAACCACAAAGCAAAGCCGTGAAGTGATGCTGCCACATAAGATACAATTATCAGCACAAACACTAAGCAGTTCTTGGAAGGAACCAAAAGCCTTGTCTAAGAACAACTATGCTCGCCTAAAGAATCATACTTCTACATTGATTATATAAATGTTCACTGTGAGGGTTTTGAAAGAATCACATGCAGAAAAAGCCCGGTCATGCCATCAATATGCCAATACCACAAATGACACAATTGGCAAGAACTCATCTGCAAGCATCCCCTTACCTTGAAAGCGTAGAAAACTTAATGGACTCATCGGCCTAAGACTAAACGCCGTGTTACAAAAGTAACAAACAATATGCCAAGACTTTTAGGTTGTCCACATTTCACATGTTCATGGTATGCCTTCACTTGCACTTGAAGCGGAAAAGCTTTGTAGGCCCTTTAGACCAAAAAGGACATCCTCCCCTAGATCCACATGCGCATGCCACACACCTAGAGAGAATATCAAGCCCCAGGCAGAGCTCAAAGGTGCATCCTTGTCTATTTCTTTCAAGTGTACAGCTTCCCACAATTGTGAACTCTGGACAGAAAGCAGCCTAGTCTTGCCTATCAGCTCATTCCGAGGTTTGTCTTAATACAATTTTTAAGTTATAGAATAAAAAAGTAGTTGCTATATACGTCACTGATTTGTGTTGTGAAAGATGTGGTTGCTCATCAAATTGTTAAACTGCCCACATTAGTGCTAATTAAAGAAATAACGCAAGTACAAGAAAACCGAAGGTGTACCCTACCCGTCATCATGGATGGCACACTGAAATTTGAAGTTACCGATTCCAATTCTTGCACTGTAACAGTACTGCAATCAATGTGCTTCACCTGAAAAAATAACAAAAGAGGCATATAACAATAGAAAGAAAATCAATGGGTGTCTTTGAAGCTCAAGACTTTTGGCCACATGAAGCATTCACTTGACACTGACAGAACAAGACAGCCATGTAACACAACAGTGCAAAGCACTCTAGATCCTGCATACATCAACTGCATATATAATGCACACTCTGATCCCCTGGGATTCATGCATGAGTTATCTTCTTATGTATGGCCCCTGTGGCTAAACAACTTCAAAAATTGAACTGAATCTGAGTAAAATGGCCTTTTTATTTATCCTTTCTTGGCATCTGTGCGATTCTACAACTGATGATTGTGGTGCCTACGCTCGCTCGCCTATATTCGATTAAGTTTGAGGTTCGTTTTCCATGTGATTGTTGATAAAACATAAGTTAGGGGAGGGTGGGAAGCTAAAAGGGAGGAGTCTCTCTCTCTCTCTCTCTCTCTCTCTCTCTCTCTCTCTCTCTCTCTCTCTCTCTCTCTCTCTCTCTCTCTCTCTCTCTCTCTCTCTCTCTCTCTCTCTGTGCACGCGCACGTGCAAGAAAAGGGGCTGTATTCTGTGTACATAAGAGACCTCTGGAGATGCACAATGGCCTATCACCCAGAGGAGGTATAAAAGTGGGCTAACAAAGTGTGAACTATACATACATCAAGGTGGCCTATATGATGAATGTAAAAGGAACCACTGTGGGGGTGCATAATGCCATGTAATGTGGCCATGATCTCGACGGAAAAGAACTCACGATCTCGCCCAGCTGTGAAGAAAGACACATCGACACTGCTCCGCTGCCCTGGAGGAGCCGGCTGAAGAATCCCACTGACTGCGAAGAGCATGCAGCAGCTCTATCCAAATGACTGATGAATAAGTGCCTACATGCAATCCGGCATGTGCTATTATCCACATGAAAAAACATATCCTGCGGCTGATCCCTGCCCGTGATCCGAAGGGTCCAGATACAAGACCAAACCTCTCATTGGAAAGCTAGGAGGATGCGCTAATCCTGCCACACCTCTGGCTGGCGTGGGCGATGAGGTGGATGCTGAGTTCGCAAAAGAAGCCTCCTCCCTAGGGCGACTGTGTACTCAAAAAAGGATAGAGGGGCATCATCATCGCTCAACGAAGGCCAATGCCACTCTCCAGGATCCCGGTCCAACTGAACAAGGGACTTGCCTTGCCAAATCCAGTCTCCAAAGTAGAGCATCCTCAACAATGAAAACAGCGCCAACCACATGATCTCGTACGGGCAGTAACCCCTCTGCGAATCCCATAGGTTGCTCCGATAACCTGTGCCCCAACCAAGGACGCATCTGACCAACGGCATAAAGAGCTTGCCGGTCCGTCATCCCATCTAGCCCAATCAATGTGAGTCCTCTCACGTAGCTGATGGCCTTCTACATCTATCACATATGCATTCCATACTAGTGGCTGCCTCGCTATCCTCGACAGAAAAAGGTAGGTGTCGGATCAAAGCAAGACGAAAGTCCTTCCAAATCTGCAGCAAGCAGCACATAAATGGTGACAAATAGGACATATCCAAGGGTGCATCTGTGAAGATGAATCTGATGGTCAGGCGGCAGCATCTAGAGATCCAAAACGAGGAGATATAAGCGACAAAGTATGATGTAGAAACTGTTTCCAAGGCTCTGCCAACGCAGAGTCCGGACTATGAGTTTCACAAGCAATGCCTTGCTCTGCATCTCTGGATCAATACTCCCCAATCCCCCCTCCTCTCTAGGCAAAATGATTGTGTCCCAATTGACTCGTGGTCGAGTGTCAATAGAGCCATCCATGGCACCCCACAAAAAGTTGCATACAAGGTGCCTTAAACGCGCCATGATGCCCGAGTGAAGAGTCGTTCAAAATGTGGTGAACCAAGCTGTCGCAAGAACTTGATTCACCACAAGGGCCCTTCTAGCCAAAGATAAATGCAAAGATGAGCGATGGCAAAGTTTCTTCCTGATGGGCTGTAGCACGGGCGCAAACTACTGCTCAACGGACACATCAATCCTAACATGGAAACCCAAATATCTACAAGTCTGCCCTTTAGGTAGCCAAGTGAAATTATATTGTGCACCCTAGTACGCGTATTGTACACCGCGTATTAAATGTCTCGTCCCGTACCGTAGCTGCTATGGACCAATCCGAGTGATGCTAAAGACTAGAGTCCCTTGTTGAGCGACAATCAGGGCCCCTGAGAGGGGATTGAAGTACACCCACTATCCTTGATGAGAAGGTAAAGGAGCATGTCCCTCGATCAAAGCATGCCAATTGTGTGGAATGGCCTCATCAATCTCTCTCATATGGGCAGCAACCCCTCTGCGAATTTCGTAGGTTGCTCCAATAACCTGTGCCCCAACCAAGGAAGCATCTGACCAGCAACGTAAAGAGCTCGCTGGCCCATCATCCCATCTAGCCCAATCAATGGGAGTCCTCTCGCCTAACTAACAACCTTCTGCATTTTGTCGCATATGCATTCCATACAAGTGGCTGTCTCGCTACCTCCTCGACACAAGGTAGGTGTCGGATCAAAGTAAGACGTAATTCATTTGGAAATCCGCAGCAAGCAGCGCATAAATGGTGACAAATGGGATGTATCCAAGAGTGCATCTGAAAAGAGGAATCTGATAGTCAGGCACCAAATAGAGGTAGCATCTAGAGATCCAAAACAAGGAGAGGTATGTAACAAAGTATGGTGCGAAAACTGTTTCCAAGGCTCTGCCCCTAGAAACAATCTAAACAAATGTTCAAAATAATCCGAAGCTATGTCAAGGACCTCGTTAGGATCCGTATGTAACCTGTCTACCGAATCACGCAAGGCTCTATTGGAAGTCCCCTTGGGACGCTCTTGGAAGTGGGCAAAAAAATCCTTATTCATTCCATCCGCTTTGGATATCCATGCCGAGACCGAAGCATAATAGACAAATTCGGATTTCTCAATTTGAATGTAACTAAGTGTCTCTCTGGTGTCACCTAGGAACTCGTCTCCTAGAAACTCCTCAAGTTGTAGGTGTATGCAACTCAAGCGGTCCCACAAGTCGCGTTCCTTGCAAAACAGGCGTCGTTGCCGCTCTGCAACGATCTGTCTGCAAGCCTCAGTAGACGCAGTGATGCATGTAAGCAGATGGGACATTGGATCTACAGAACTGGTGTGTGTCCAAACATCCTGAAGCAACTGAGACAATGAAGCATCCTCTAACGCCAAGTCAAGTATGCACATTGCACAATCCTCATCTAGGCATAGAAGAAGTCTCAAATCTCAAATGCAAAGAAACTGGGGCATGATCAGAGAGCATTGTGCTAGGCCAAATCGTAACTCTCCCATCATAGAATGCTTCCTAGGCGCCAACATAAAATCTATCTAGTGGCTCTAGTAGTCGACTTGACTGTTGTCTATAACCCCACGAAAACTGCAATGACTGTGGAGTGCGAGCCACAGATGAAATATGCCATGCATCTATACCAGAAACTGCAAAAAGGAATCTGTCCCAAGCATCTTTTCTCACATGGTGCTACATATGGTAAGGATGGGGGTTGAAGGGCTGGCATGTCCTCAGTCTCTAGATTGTTGAAATCACCCGCCAACAATTCAAGAATCCACAATAGGCAATACATGTACAATCTGCTGCCAAAACTCTGCTCTTTCCTAGGTTGAAGTGGGGGCATAGATGCACATCACATCAACCAGGGTATCATCAATCTCTAGAGTAACTCAATTGCTCTACCATGTACTAAAGTACCATGGTCACATACACAATGGCGCCAATGGGGTCCCACAGAAATGCATACACCACTACTAGAATACTCTTCTCCAATCACAGTTTCCCAAAATGTATGAGAATCCCTAGGCAACAACTTGCCACATCTACGATAACTATCTATACATAACTAGTGCTCTTGCACAAGAAGTATATCCACATCGTGAGTGCGCAACTCTCTACGAAGCAACTTTTGTTTGCGACCATTGATGCTAGTGTGATGCAAGACATTGACATTCCAAGTGACTATGTAAATCCATGTGTCAATCAATGATGAATCTGTAACCTCAAAGTATAGATTAACCGTGTCAACCGCTACAAGATTGAAGATCAATGCCGAGCTCTCTTGATCCCTTGCCAAAGCTGTGGGACAAGAGCTAAAGGAAGTGCATCCTCAGCAAAGGAGCGAGCAGCTATAAACCAAGAATCAAAGTAGTCAGAAGAGCATCTCAATGTGGAGACTGCTGCCAACTCTTGCCATACTCTATAATGCGAGGGATCGTAGTAGTATGGTCCACAAACACAACCAATGGTAAACAATAGCAATCCTCCGTATGTAGCCTGTGTCAGTCTGTCTATAGCAGTGCATGATGGAATGCAGCCTACCTAGATCTAGATAGCCTGTAAGGTGTAACGAAGAACATAATCCATAACGGAAACCTCTATCCATGACTCCTTGCCAGCAAAAGGTAAGGAGAAGGAGAGCATGGGACTCTGCTTACAATCTAAAAGAAAGCATGTCTTTTGTGCACGCCGTAAAATGCACAACCGAACCAATAATAGACCAGTGTTGTCACCGTTGTACCTAGCTCAAGAAAACTGCCAAGCTGGAGGTGCAAAAGCTATGAAGAATCTAGGAACATGAGGGTGTGGTGGGATGCACAGTAGAGGTGGAGAGGATAGGATGTCATGGGTGGGGGTGAGTGGGTCGGGGTGTGCGATGCTATGGCTCGGGGCGACGAGGAGGGTGGGAAGGGTAGTCACTCACCATGTGCCCAAACTCATGGCATTTGAGTCACTGATCCGGGTGACCAATAACCACCAACCTCTGCAGACGCACTTGCTTTGTGGTGGGATCGTGAAGTCGTACTGTATCCGGGAAATGGGTCTCTCCAAGTGTGTACACATGTTCGGATGTCGATCTTTGTAGCCAGTGAACCTGGTATAACCAAGCCCCACCTAGCGGCTACACCAATAACACAACCCGTAAGATAGACTGGGAGTGATGGTCTTCTTCAATACACCCGGTGCAGGTGTGGTGGTCACCATGGAGGAAGAACTGACCAAGGCTAGAAGTCCAAAATGTTGAAGCACTCTCTTTTTACTCGGTAGATGCTACGAGTGAAACCCGCCCGTAGGGCAGTAGACTTTACCCTTCACCCGATGCTTTAATTGAAAAACTTTATTTGCACTTTATGACACACAGAAACTTTGCAAATAAACTTGTAACTAGAATCAACACTTCAAAGTTCAAACGAACCAAGGCTTGGTAGCTAGAGTGCTACCAAGCAGATAGTGACACCCTATAGGCCCCAAAGACTAGTGCCCCTTTCGGTATTTCTTTATTCTTATGAAACTTGCGAGAAAAACATGCAAACTCCTACGAGGCTTGGCAGCTAGAGTGCTACCAAGCGAACAGTGACACCCTGTAGGCCCCAAAGACTGGCGCCCCTTTCGGTATTTCTTTATTCTTATGAAACTTGGGAGAAAAATCTACAAATCCTACGAGCTGTCCCATTTTTACCAGGCTGAAAAAGGCCTACTCTAGCCCGATTTTGACAGCATAATCGCAGTAGGAGGCTTCACAAACAAAGTCCCCAAGAAAAAGATGACTTCCCCAACGCATACGGGCACTTTCTCAAACCTGGTGAGAATCTGCAGCACGCTGAATTCTCTGTTTTTCGCCCCGAAAATGCGCCAAATCAACAGCACAGCGATCCCATCGCTTCCCTGAAGCTCCTAGGGGTATTAGAAATCAATTAGGGTCAAAACCCTAAACCGGCAAAAATACATAGCTAGGCTGTAGATCATTGTTTCAGGCTCCGTTTCGAGTGCCTGTCGCATCTGTAGCAAGCCCTCATAGTCCCACACCAGTAGGGCTACTTGTCCTTTGAATCGAACAAGATTTCACGTGAAATCTCTCCGAATTCACATGTACCTACGGGGGATTAGCAATTAGCTAATCTAGTACCTAAAAAGAAGCTCTTGCCTCGGCATACACGCATGAACCCACACAACTGTACATACAGATGGAAAGCCCTCGAGCGGGGTATTACGATTCTGTATTCAAAGGAGGGGAGAGGTGCGCGAGAGCGGAATCATCGCGCTACATAAGACAAGAGAGAAGGCAAGCTTTCCATTAAAGTTGGGATTACTTGCACCCACTACTCACACCCACACTATAGTCCATATGAGTCAAATTTATTTTGGGCGCCCCCTCTTCAGCTTGACTTGGCAAAATCATCAAGAGCCGCCAAGTGTCCCTTATGCCTCTTTTGAGTTAATTTCCTAGATTCCTAGTATCCACCAACTTATAACTGTAGCAAGGGGCCTAAATGACTTTGAACTGAGCCTAGAAACCCTTTTACTACTCGGATTCTAGTGTCGATTAGCCCGACCATCTCGTGGCGACGTGCCCTTCCCGACCGCGGGTGAAACTCTCAGTCGTCGATCGGTTCACACTAGCCACACAATGTCCGGCCATTAGTGACTTCAAAAAGAGGGTCCCAAAAATTAAAGAATATCAAGCGAAAGAAACCAACAACTAAGGTTAGTGGTTGCCACAGCCTCGTGACAAGGAGACTTTTTGGTTAGTCACAAGCTGCACTATCGGAGCCCATGGAGATGTATGCATATCTACTTTAAACTCCTAGCAGCGTGTCATTGCGGATACAGGAGCCGGTCGTCTAAGTGGCTTAATATAGATTTTCAAGGTGAGGTGATTTGAATTGTTGAATGTCTATGTTCCCAATCATGCAAGTGCCCAACCAAAGTTTTGGACAACAATTGGCAATGCTTTACTAGCCATTGCGCATTTTTTATGCATTTTATTTTTTATTTTTTAATTATTTATTTATTTTTTTGGGGGGGGGAGGGAGAGAGAGAGGGGAGACCTAACATAGTAACATGAAAACCTGCTTCGTCCCCTCGAAATGAACAAAACTCGAAACACCTGAAACGTTGCCAAACAAACACGAAACAAGGTGACGAAACAAGTATTTAGGGTTTGATAGCAAATTTCAAGTCTAGTTTTAGGTTATCATAGAGTCAAAGGTGCAACGCAAAAGGATGAATCCGCTGATGAACTTGTCTACAACCGCGAGCAAATCGCCTCTTCGTACCGGCCAACCAATAGATCTCGTATCTATCACGATAGATCTCCTCACTGTCAAGGTCCTAGCGCGTACCTGTCACGTGACACATCCAACCCTATGTGTTCGTGGACAAGCTACAACATGACAAGGGTTCAGTCAGTTCAATCAGTCTAGAATAGGAAGTAATCTGGCACTTTTGTGAGTCTGTTCGTAGACCGTGCATGTCCAGACACTTAGATTAGATGCATATCCTTTGGTTGCTCACAGCATGGTCATCAGAATCCATTAGGGGAATTTTCCAGTGCATTAAACCTATTTTCCCTATTTTTGACATTTTTTACTTATTTATTAAGTGACTTTTGTTGGGAACTAGGTAGGGCAATTTTGCTAAGATAATATAAAAGCAAACCAAAGCTAGCACTTTCTGGCAGATGAGGCAGTAGGAGCAGTGCTCAACAGGCCAACTCTCAACAAGAACAAGAACCCCTCTCAGCAAGACAACCTCCCCTTCATGCTAGCGTTTTCAGCCCTTGGCGATTTTCAGCAATAGGACTATAGCGTTTTGGATCAGCCCGGCAATCGGCGTTGCAGCCGGCCAGTAGCGTTTTCTGTCTACAACAGTAGGGCGATTTCAGTAAGTAAAAGCCGGCAACATCAGCCCTGCATTGGCGTTTTTGCAACAGCAGTACTCAGCCCTAGTAGCGTTTTTGATCCAATGTTTTTTTAGCCAGCCACTTCAGCGATTTTGACCAATTTGCATCAGCGTTTTTGCATTGCCAAACCTGTGATTTCAGCAAGGCAAATTCAGCAGTACCAGAGAGTTTGAAAGCAGCAGAATCCAGCCATAGTCAGCGTCGAAGCATTCAGTTTTCAGCCATAAACTCAGCCCCGTCGTCACCACCGTCGGCCTCGACATAGCCATTAGATTTGCATCAACCATTGTACCAGATTGTGCAATCAATTGTAGACCACTCTCGCCATCGAGAGTGGGGGCCTTGGAGGAGGATTTTACGTCTCTGGTATCGTATTCTCTTCTCTCTCTATCTCTCAGTCTCATGCACCTTCACGCAGAGTGTCCATTCACTTTGTTTGTGTCCATTGCACTCTCTCACTAAAGGAACGAAAGGTTCTCCCTTCCGTAAGTAAAAGGAACCCTTGAGCACAACTCGGAGCACTCATCTTGAGCAAAGTTCAACATTCACTTCCGTTGCACCTTACATTGGTAACAAAGCTTTGGCAGTGTTCTGTATCACTCAAGGAAAGAACCACAGAATTTTTTTTGCTTGTTGCGGTCACACAAACCCAAGTTCACTTGGGCATGTCAATTCCTAATCGTGTTTTGAAGAGGGATAGGAATCCCAAGAAAGAAGGGATTGTCCAACCTCCCCTTGTGCCTCTTTCACTCATTGAGAGCAGACCGTGCACTTAGCGGCCGGCTAATCGACGTGAGGTGGAAAAAAGTAACCTTGGTGTGAGCGCAAGGCCGCAAGGGGTGCGCCCGCGAAAAAGAGCAGAACTCGGGTGAAGAGAAGATCCTTCTCTAACACAGATTGCAAGCGAAAGAAGAACCTCAAGAACCCAAGACCCGCAAGAACCTCAAGAACCCCAAGACCCTCAAGAACCCAAGATCCACAAGAACCCAAGACTTTAGTGGATGGTCATCACCCGAAGCGGAATGGATACTTCGCATGGAGGTGATGAGCATGAGAGAGGCGAAGAAGAATTTTCCCCACCAGGAGGTTTTTCCAACCCTCACCCTTCCCCATCTACACCAAGGATTGCACTAACTCCTATGGAGGAGTTGGAGCAAATGTTTATGGACAGGAAGTTAGAACGCGAAGCAAGAAAAGGAGAAAGAATGGCAGAATTTGGTCGTGAATGCAAAAAAAGAAAAGCAAAAATGGATCGCAGACACGCAGAAAGAAAGGCAGCCATAGAGCGTGAGCATGAGCAAGCGCGACACATGCAAGAGTTGTTGCGGCTCTTTTCTCAAGTGCAAGCACAGATGCAAGAGATTCGGGAAAAGGAGACTCTCTCAGTCTCTTCTTCTCCAAAGCATGCCACACATGATTTACATGATAATGAGCATGATGATTTGAATGACAATGACAAGCATTATGGTTTGCATGATATCAAGATGTGGTTTCTCACAAGCATGATGATTTGCATGAAGATGATGTGATTGTTCACAAGGATGATGTGTTAGTTGATACTTTCTCTAGTGAAGCTAACCTCATTGCACATTCGATCTTGGCTCTCGAGTCGAGCTCCACAGAACCCCCTCAGGAAGAACCAATCTTGGCTCTTGAGCCTAGGTCCAAAGAACCCTCTCAGGAAGTATTATGTGTACGAATGATTAGTCAACACGCATCGTTTGAGTGTTTCATTCGTGATCGTTTCCTGTATTTTAGTCGACGTCTTTATGTGATCCCTTTTCCTAGGCATGACATATTGCACGTTGAGCACGTTTCCCTCATGAATGAGCACGGATGTATGCGGATTTCTCATGAAAAGATGAAATATTTGCATTCAAGGAAGTCACATTCCATGTCTCTTCCTTGGCACGACACAGTTGTAGAAAGAGCACAAGAAAGTATGAGCACCAAGCATGGGCATTTCCGTTGTGAATTGCCACAGTTGATTGATTTAGATCAGCAAAACAAGATTCGATCTCATTGTTTGCGTGTGTGGTGAACGGTTTGGCACTCCGTCTATTTGTTCATCTACATTGCATGCACAGTCTTTTAGGAAAACGAGATTTTTTCCTATCACTTTACATGGAACAGGTATGTTCATGGTTTTGTGTTGGAAGTGGTTTCAGGAATTTTCAGCCATGGAGACTCGTGAAGAAGGAAGAAGCATGACTCTAGACGAAGTTGAAGCATTGAAGAAGCCACAGAAGACTTTGTGTCGCTTTCGGTGCGGCCCAAAGAAGCAAGCGTTGCAGACCTTTATGAAGTTCAAGTACCGCACGGCCCACACATCACAGTGGGCCGGCGTAGAGTCCTTTCCAGGATTTCGAATGCTATTGGCGATCTCCCTCGACGCCATACACCAGTACCTTACTTTGAAAAGGAGGGGATGTCACGTGACACATCCAACCCTATGTGTCCATGGACAAGCTACAGCATGACAAGGGTTCAATCAGTTCAGTCAGTCTAGATTAGGAAGTGATTTGGCACTTTTGTGAGTCTGTTCGCAGACCATGCATGTCCAGACACTTAGATTAGATGCATATCCTCCGGTTGCACACAGCATGGTCATCAACATTCTCATCAGAATCCATCAGGGGAATTTTCCAATGCATTAAACCTATTTTTGACATTTTTCACTTATTTATTAAGTGATTTTTGTTGGGAACTAGGTAGGGCAATTTTGCTAAGATAATATATAAGCAAACCCAAGTTAGCACTTTCTGGTAGATGAGGCAACAGGAGCAGTGCTCAACAGGCCAACTCTCAACAAGAACAAGAACCCCTCTCAACAAGACAACCCCCCTTCATGCTAGCGTTTTCAACCCTTGGCGATTTTCAGCAGTAGGACTACAGCGTTTTGGATCAGATTGCCGCGTTTTGGATCAGCCCGGCAATCGGCGTTGCAACCGGCCAGTGGCGTTTTCTGTCTACAACAGTAGGGCGATTTCAGCAGGTAAAAGCCGGCAGCATCAGCCCTACATTGGCGTTTTTGCAGCAGCAGTACTCAACCCTACCAGCGTTTTTTTAGCCAGCCACTTCAGCGATTTTGGCCAATTTGCATCAGCGTTTTTGCATTGCCAAACCTGCGTTTTCAGCAAGGCAAATTCAGTAGTACCATAGAGTTTGAAAGCAGCAAAATCCAGCCATAGTCAACGTCGACGCATTCAGTTTTCAGCCATAGACTCAGTCCCGTCGTCACCACCGTTGGCCTCGACATAGCCATTAGATTTGCATCAGCCATTGTACCAGATTGTGCAATGAATAGTAGACCACTCTCGCCATCAAGAGTGGGGCCCTTGGAGGAGGGTTTTACAACGTCTCTGGTGTCGTATTCTCTTCTCTCTCTATCTCTCAGTCTTATGCACCTTCACGCTCAGTGTCCATTCACTTTGTTTGTGTCCATTGCACTCTCTCACCAAAGGAACGGAAGGCTCTCCCTTCCGTAAGTAGAAGGAACCCTTGAGCACAGTCCGGAGCACTCATCTTGAGCAAAGTTCAGTATTCACTTCTGCTCCACCTTACAGTACCGCCCACCGAACTGAACTTGTCTGCAGCCGCGAGCAAATCGCCTCTTCGTACCGGCCAGCCAATAGATCTCGTACGATAGATCTCCTCGCTGTCAAGGTCCTAGCGCGTACTACCCACCGAACGGGCACGAGCACACACCACACATAGTGGCACACCGAAGAGGGTGTGCACACGCTATGATAGGGGAGCACTAGCAAGGGGAGGAAGAATCGCTGTCAAAAAATGCCAAAGAGAGGGTGATCAATGTGGAGAGAGAAACACTAGAGAGAGGATCACGCTAGCAAAGCTGAAAACGCTAGAGAGAGAGAGAGAGAGAGAGAGAGAGAGAGAGATTTTATTATCGACTTTGGAGATCAAATATGACCTATGGGACCAAAGTTACATGTGATGCAGTATGTGTGTGGCTGGTGAGTGACTCTCCCTGCTCCAAAAGTGTGGTGATGAGAGTCGCAATGGAGAGCCCACATTGTGGTTGGGAGAGGAAAGTGTGTAGGTCTAAGCCATGGATAAAAATGTGAGGGAAGTAAGTTCGGATGTGGCCAAAAGTTGAGCACTCTAGTAGTGTAGTACTTAGACTCTCGAACTTGCAGTGAGCACAGTCGATTTGACTCTTCTCCATTGCCCCAACGCCCTGTCTCACATCGAATGGAGTGGGAGCTAAGCCGAATGGCTGCAATAGTACGTATTGCTGACAAGGGGATAGGCTCGAGCATGTAAGTGTGAGTATGGTTTTCCCTTTCAGCAAAGAACATGGTTTTGTAGTTGGGGGCATTATGGGTGGTGTAATGTCTTTTAATTGGATCAATTATCTTTAGTCATTTCAAATTTGTCATGTTATCCGGGGTATTTTTAGAGCTAGATAGATTGATGCGTAGACTGCAAGAGATGGGGGTACCCTCAGTTGATTTGGGGGATCATGGCTCTATGCAAGTCAGTAGTGGGGCATGTACGCACTGCAGAGGGGATCTCTGATTTGGTTCAATCCATTATCAAGGTAAAAAAGGGATGTCGCTATCTCCTACACTATTTGGCACGTATGTGGATGAGGTTGCTAGCTACATTGAGAGGGATGGTGATAGAGGAGCACAGTTGGCAGGGACATGGATCCCACTATTGTTATATGTTGACAATATTGTGTTGATTTCTAACTTCTCGGAGGAGAGACAGCGTCATTTAGATGCTTTGTATACATTTGCCCACGATAGTGGATCGTCTGTTAACCTAGGGAAAACCAAGGTTATGGTGTTTAGCACCACACCACAGTGGGTCAGGAGGTCAGCACCCACATTTACATATGGCCAAGAGACCGTGAAGTATACAAATGCAAACACCTATCTTGGGGTAGTCTTCAGTGGACCGGTGTTTTCACTGAGGAGAGCAGCACAGACTAGATTGACGAGAGCTTATGCAACCTTGAAAGGATTCGAGAAGATGTGCTCGCACGTTCAATTTCAAGAACCTCAAACAAAGCTCTTGCTTTTTGACACTCTTGTGGCTTCAGCTATGCTTTAGGGAGTTCATATTTGGGGCCCTCGGTGGACCACCATGGCAGATCTGATAGCACTGATGAATGGAGATGTATGGAGAGGTGTTAGTTTCTATGATCTCTCGGATGATTCGTGCTAAGGCCTTGCTGCCACATGAGATTATTCTGAGCTAGCTATCCCCCCTCTCGTCGTCGAGGCACTTACTATATCAATATCCTTCATGCATAGATTATGGGACCTCCCCAGAGACAGATATGCTCGACTAGCCCTTGAGTCATCTGAACAGCTAGCGCTACAAGGGGATACAGCATGCTGGTATGGGAAGATGACATCATGGTTTCGGTCACATGGTTTCAGCATGGATAGGCTGCCTCCGTTCCGGTACTCCTCGGATGCACCCTCCCTATCTCTCACATGGAGAGAGATCGGTAGACTTATACGCCAAGATTTGATTCAGCTTGATACGAAGAGCACTTGGATACAGCCGACACAGGAGTTGGGCACGAAGATGGCTTTCTACAGAGAGAATCTTCTCCAACTAACAGAGGATGGATATGTGATCAGACCGGCCTATATGGACACTCATTTATCCTATGGAATACGATGTGCTTTGGTTAGATGCGCACATCATCGCATCAACTAAAGATTGAGCCTCCGTGGAGACTTCTACTGTGGTTATGCTGCCAAAGTCGTGTTAGAATAGGGGAATTTCAGCCCGATAAAAGTGGAACAACTTGTAGAAGTTTACAGGTTTTTCTCAAGTAATAAGAATAAAGAAATACCAAAAGGGGCGCCAGTCTTTGGGGCCTATAGGGTGTCGCTGTCTGCTCGGTAGCACTCTAGTTGCCAAGCCGTGGTTTGTTTTTAAGTGTTGAATTCAGTCACAGGCTTATACGTGAAGTTCCTCTGTCAAGTAAAGTTTATAAAGTAATGATCGGGTGAAAGCTAAAGTCTACCGCCCTACAGGCCAATTTCAGAGGATGAGAAAATAAACTTGTTCAAGTATTCTACGTGTAATGTGCAGCGGCATTGATTTATGGTGATAACTTAGGATGAGTGCTCAGTGCATACTCAAGGTTCCTGGTACTTCATGAGAGTTCCTTTTACTTCAAGAGAGAGATGTGCAATAGGGCTGAATATGAAAATGCTACTGATCTGCAGGGCTGAGGAATAGGAACTGCTGACACTATGATGCTTCAGGGCTGAATCTGCTGGTGATGGTGATAGGCTGATCTGAAGCTGAATGGCTGGTACATGCAAAAACGCTAGGTGAGGATGGAGGTGGTGCTGATGGAAAACGCCATGCTGAAGGTGCTGATGGACTGGCTGCCACTGAGGTACTGTGGGTACTGTCTACTGATGGTCAAGTGGTGACCCACTTTATATTGCTAAAAGGCTGGGTCGAGCAAATCTCCAGAAGAGCCCCATGACTTGCCTTTTCATGCTAATATGTCACTTAATATATAATAAGTTAATAACTCATTATAAGAGGTGCTTGGTATGCAGATAATTTCCTAGGCTTGGTACTAGTGCAATCGTATGGGAACACTCCCTAGTGACTACACCTAGAAGATGCTAACTGTTCTCATGTGCAATCAGAGGGTATGCAGCTAATCTAAAGTGCTTGGGCATGCAAGTCCTGCATATAGGCTCACAAATGTGCCATAACACTTCCTAGACTAATCTAAACGCTAAAAGGAGGAGTTAGCTTCTCCACGTGCACATAGGGTTAAATGTGCACGTGACACTACGGGCTTGGGAGCGGCTTCATCCTTGCTTGACTCATACTAACCCGCTTGTATGGACGGCAGACTTCGACACCCACTAATATGTAGCCCCTTGATTCACACAAAAGATTAAATATGCCTGGGGGCAGACTTCGGCACCCACTAATATGGAACCCCTTGATTTGCGCAGGATTAAATATGCTTAATATCCCATGGCGGCTAGTTGAGCCCAGAGTTATGGGAAGTCACCTCGGCTTTGTAACTTGCTTGAGGATCACAAAAGGAGACTCGGACAACAAGCATCTCTCCCAGCACATTGGGCTCATTCTTTTTGAGCTTCAGACAACCACATAGATGGGAACTTTCCAACTTGCTTGAGGATCACAAAAGGAGACTCGGACAACAGGCATCTCTCCCAGCACATTGGGCTCATTCTTTTTGAGCTTCAGACAACCACATAGATGGGGACTTTCCCACAGTTAAGGGGTTGACTACGGTCAAGCAAGTATGATTTCTGTTTCTTTGAGGTTCAGGCGGAAGGGCATCTCGCTCACATATAGTCGAAGTCTTCCTTGATCTCAGAGTGTATCTTCCAAAGATCAAGGTTCTTGCAACAATAGAGCATCAATGGACCCTGGGAGTGCTTGTGGAGGGACCCCTCTGCTATTCTCCGCCATCTTGGGGCTCCTTTCTTTCAGTACACAGTCAGATTTGACGATCAAAATATGAGATCCGGGCAGGAGGCCACTCCAGTAGCACGGACGACAACATTATTACTGAGGATTTTATATCCATTGCTGGTCAAGACTTTAGCCTAGTTGACGAGCTCGCAGGATTATACTTTGTTAGTGATTGGTTGCACATAGAGGGGCAGCGGTGGGAGTTTGTTAGCTCAAAACAAGCACCCCTCACTGGAGACTTAGCATCATTGCCTATGGGATTGCCCGTCAGTGCAACACACTAGGCTCAAGTGTCTTTTGTGATTGATCCTCCCTAACATGATCCTCGCTTGGGGTAAAGCAGAGTTGGTCAAGATTAGGCCATGAGACAGCCTAGCCCATTGGACTTCAGGCTCAGCAGTGCCCTATCCTCACTTTTTGAGAGTGACATGGCCTGACGAGAGAGACCTTTGATGGGAGATGATCACTACAGGCACGTGTAGTGACAGTTCAAGCATTCTGGCTTGAGCTCGTACATACACTCAAAGAACAGTACAACAGCATTCATAGCAGCTTAGACAAGGCTGAGAGACGACGACAGACTTTCATTGGATTGTGGCGGCCAGGACCTTTCTTCACAGTGGGGCATGGACTACAAGCCTCCCCCTCCCATTATTTAATGTAGCCATTGTATGCCTTGTGCCTTTCATTCTGGGAAATGAAATGAAATGAAATGTTATATTAACGTCTTCAAAAGGCCAAAATGACCTATGAGACCAAAAGGTTACAACCGTGTGTCTCCCTTTTCGTACAGTTTTCCATCATGCTAGGGGTGACGTAGCCCACTGGACAGTTCCAAAAATTAACAAAAGGATCATTTTTGCTTCTTTTTTTTGTCAAGAAAAGAATTCTTGTTGAAGAATCATAATCACACACAATGGACAATTTCAAACACTCGCCTACCTGGACAGGCCAAGACATGACATTTTCAGCCGTAATAGACTCAACGCAAGGCTCTTCGAAGGAACATTGTTTAGCAAGAGGGAGCATTGCAGACACTGCACACATTTAAGTAGGCAATCAATTAATAACATGCTTAAAAGCACCAAAAACAAAACTGGCTGGTCTGCAATGACAAGGTAAGCATAATATATGTCACGAAAGGAAAACTCTTACTGTCGATGCCATACACATTGCGCCAAAAGTCTATACTTTCAGCATATCTTTCAACATTAGTGATGGGGGCGAGATATAGCTGCAACATATGGAAAAACCACTATAAAAATCTTGGAAAGTCAAGATTAATGTCTGCAAGACCTTCCAGATGTATTTTCATGACTTACAGTGGCATGTGAAGGAAGTATAATGCCCCCAGGCTTTAACCACCTGTCTCTTGCATAAATCACACTGGACAGCATACTCTACACAAACTACAGCAGTAAGCTAATGAACTGAGAATGCATTATAGTAAAAACCACCAATGTCATGTGCATGAATCCATGATATTTAAAACCACCGATGTCAAGTACAGGAAGCTAACCTCATAAAGAAGCATATAGCCCATCCATTCAGAAACTATGATATCAACTTCCTCATCAATTTGCACTTCCTGCTAACATGTTCCACAAGTTAGTAGCCTAATTTACCACATCATACCATTAGCAATATGCTTCTCCAAGGAACAACCTCAATTCTGCCAACTAGTACAATCACAGTGTCTGACAGTCCATTTGCTTTCACCACTTCACGTGCCTGTGTCCAAAGAGCACACATTAAGAGCGTGATCACCTATTTTCATAAAGCATATAACCTGTAAAGACAGATAGAAACGGTAGCTTACAAGTTGAATAGAAAAATATAAGACAAATCATTTTGATTATTGTAAGCAGATTAAGCTAGCAGGAAGGGCTTCATAACAAGACAACACAGTATATCTTCTCTCTTCCTGAACATTGCAGCCACTCTTCTATTTAAAGGCTGAAGACACTCTATAATGATAAATGGCCCTGTGCCCTATTTCTCTGCAACAACATGGACTCAAAAAAGAAACTTGACCAGTTAGTCTCTCATTTACATGGAGGCTCTTTTTTTTATCGAGCCCTCAAGGGATGACACAAGTTGCTTGCAATGATTGTTCGGCTTTTCAGCTCAAGTTGATCCAAATACTCAAAAGGGAAGTACAATAGCATCCAAGACAGCTCCAACAGGGCTGAGAGGCGTCAACAAGCATTCAACAATTTCTGGCAACAAGGACCTTTCTTCATCGTGAAGCACGGTCTTCATCGGCATTACAGGGCACCTGTTTGGCTTGTGATGTAGCCAATTGCGTATTGTGTTTCATTCATTTTGGCATAGTCTCCCCTCATAGTATGGATTTCCTCGTGATATGGGGTTGATGTCGCCTACTGGGCAAACTTATAACCAATACAAGGATCTTTCTTGTCCAACAAAAAGTAGCATGCAACCCAATTCACACATGCTTATCACCAAAACCAATTTGAATAGGGTAAATCCTATGTTTTAACAATACTTCATGACTCAAAACTCAAAGCATGAAGAACCAAGCTTCACTCGGACACTAAGAGCTCAGATGAACCAATTGATTGATCGACTAAATGAAACTACGTTACAATAGTGAAACAAACGAGGAGGAAGGATCTCCCGGCTACACAGACCGCCTACAGATACACGTCGGATGAACCAACCGACCATAGCCACCATCCGACAGCTCCCCAGTGCTGGGGCCAACGTCCGAGGACATAGGCGTGCACCTATAAGACTGGGTGTCCCATACCACCCGGCCTCACCTCCTCGAGGTGACCTCGCGCACTCCTAGCCTCGCGGGCTAACCACTGGCGCTCTGCCAATGGGGGTCCATAATGAGGCCTTGGCCTCCCTTTTATAATAATGGCCGGCCACACTGGCCGTATTCACACTATGTCCGCTCGGACACTGGACGCCCATCCCGACGGAATCTGGGCTAGATCCCCTCTCCTGTGAGCGGGACATAACATACTTCCCCCCTTAAGAACCATTGATGTCCTCATCAATGAAGTGGGGATACTGAGCCTTCAAAGCTCTAACGGGTTCCCAAGTAGCAAACCTTTCAGATTGACCCTTCCATTTAATTAAGTACTCGTCATAAGCCTTTTGACGCGAATGACGGGTACGATGATCTAAAACTGCTTCTGGTTCTCAAGGAATATACTCAGTTTGCATATCTTGCCATACATTTTCCTCGATAGGCACAACAACGTCGGCTTCGCCCAATTTCACTTTAAGGCGGTTGGCATGAAACACTGGATGTACACTAACATCCGAAGGAAGAGCCAGTTTGTAGGCAACTTGGCCAATTTTCTTTGTGATCAAGAACGGACCACAATAAAGCTTATAATGCTTTCCTGTTCGCATAGTCTTGGAATCCTTGGGTATCTTCACATAGACCCATTGTCCCACATCTAGAGTCCTTGGAGATCTCTTTTGATTAGCATAAGTAGTGACTCGATCACGAGCCGTTCTTATACTATCCTTAGCCAATTCGAGCATTTCTTGCATGTCATACAGGAAATCACGAGCTTGGCGTTCCTTGACTTTCTCCAAGCCAATAGCAATCGGGGATTTAGGCTCGAATCCATACATCAGCATGAATGGGCTAAATCCAGTAGCAGAATGCTTACTACTATTATAGGAAAACTCTAACTGTGGGAGATATCTTTCCCAATCAGACTGCCTATGAGAGACATAGGCTCTCAACATGTCCTCTAACGTCTGATTCATCCTCTCAATTTGTCCATCCGACTCAAGATGGTCAGAAGACTACATACTCAACTTCGTTTGAAGATGAGCAAAGTCATCTCGCCAAAATCGGCCAGTGAACTTAGTATCTTGATCACTGACCATATCTTCTGGGAGACAATATACCTTCATAAGTTCAGAATAGTCTGAACTCACGAATTATAAGAGGGAATAAAGCACTCATAAAACTATAAAAGCAAGGGACACACGAAAAGAAAAGAAAAACAAAAACAAACAAACTAACTAACTAAATCACTTTGATTGCTTCGAAACAAAACTAGATAAAACAAAACATTATTAACTTAAAAATGTTTTCAAAAAAGGTATGTGTAAAATAAGTTGACGCAACTTACTTGGCTTAAAACAAGTACTCAACTTTAAGCAAAAAAAAAAAAAAAAAGGATAAGACATCTTAAAAACTTAATCCTCGAAATCAAACTTCACACAACAACCTATAACGGAACACATTCTTAAGTCCTCAGGTAAGCTAAATATGAAATCGAAAAATGAATACTACTACAAACCTACGAAGAGCAAAGAACCAAACTTGACAATATGTGATCTCAACTTCACTGCTTGTCCAAACACGAAGAATAAGATTATCACCTTTATCATGCATAGCTTGGACAACAGCTATGATATCCCTACTCACGTCGTCAGTGCCCAAGAGTAGGTGCAGGTTTATATAGAGGTCATTCATGCTTTGAACATACTCTACAAAACCAACGAGCTGAGTTTCTATCACCCTCCGGAGGTGATGGGCATACTCAGCCATGATAAAGGCTAGCAATTGTCAAGCTATAGTGAAAATGCTAGAAACGCTAAAGATCAAAACAACAACATAAGGTGTTATTAAGTCAAACAATAAGTCGGCTTTTTAGCTCCCCACTTCTATTGAATTTACTACTGATTATCTTGAACATTCTAAAGGAAGAAACACTAAAAATAAACTTACTACGATGCAAAAATGAACGAACTGTTTTCATGATTCTTTTGAATGAGTATCCTTTTTCAACTAGCAAAGAAATAAGATGGCAAGATTGAACAACAAAAGTAGATTTACTAGAACAAAGACGAGAAAATCTAAATAGTTGAGAGCAAATGACACCGTACTTGGCTAAAAGAGAAATGTTCGAAGAAATGTGAGGCATGCGGATGATTTTTAGATTGGCATATTCTCGTTCAAGGCACTTATCATAGATATCTACTTCTAATCCCAAGGGAGTCTGAAAAATCTTAAGGTCTAAAAAGGCACAACAATCACTATTTGTGGTACAGTTAAGTTCACAAAACTCCTTGGGATAAATCCCTCCGCCTACAGAACTCGAATTCAAGTACATAAAATCTTGAAAAGAAGCAACGTCAGGGACAAAAAGATCATCTACAGAGCGTCTTACATTGCATAACTTGTGCAAAAATATTGGGCAAGTGTTAGCAAGGACAAGACGCTCCATAAAATCAAACTCATAAGTAAAAAGATAGAAATTAGCAAGAAAAACAGTTGATCGACAAATAAAACCGCCAGCTCGTGGCTTTTTACTATCTATGGCTGAAATCTCGACGGATTTCTATCTCTCTCTCCGAGGGCTATGTCGTTCTGATGGCCATTTTGGCAAGATATGGAACGAGGTCGAAGCGGGGCATGACTCGCATACAGGCTTGGGTGGTCCGGGGACCCAAGTGAGTCGTGTTGGAGAGACGAGACAACGACAATATTCCATTAGAGGTAGACTATTGTTTAGAAATGGTAAAGTCTACGTGCCGAAAATCGGGGTTCATGAAAAAACTAGGGTAGAGTGTTAAAATAACATTAGTGGGCAAGCAAATCCGTCATTTTACATGGTATTCTAGATTTTCACTCAAACAACCAAGGATGAAACAAATCAACGTAATAGCTAGGTTACCTAAACGGGTGAAACTCTTTGTCTTTAACCATTTAGGAATGCAATCATTGTTCTTTAATTGGCTGCTCCGCTCGGGCTTTCCCTCCCCACGAGAAACCCTTTGCTACGCTTGCATCTTTAATTGGGCTTTCTCTTCACTTGCCTTTGACCGTGGCTCTTTAGACTCTTTTGTTACGTTTTAATTCTTTGAAACAAGCTTAGTTTCTTGCTAGCACAGTGCTGTTATAACTGTTTTCATCCATTCTTTTGCATGTGGCTCTGTTTAATTGGCGTTATCGTGTCTTATGAAGCTTTAGATAAAATATCAAATTGAACGAAGAAAAGAAAAAATGATGCATTGGATTTACAAGCATCCGGAAGTTAAAACAATTGCTTTAGCGGTCCTAGCTGCGGGAGCCGCGGCCCTTAGCTGTTAGCTAAGTTATAAAATTTACATTAAAGCAAACAAAGAAGCTAACTCTTTCAAGGGAAATAGAAGCCTATTGGCAATGTATAAAGAGCACGACGCTTTCTATGAATTACAAGTACAGCAGCAGGTATCTGACATTGATTTATTTGAAGCAGGGAATGTTATACAAACATAAAAGAGCAAGCACATAATAGTTCTCCTCAGGGTTGCTTGCCCCTTTACCTTGGCTGACATGACGCGTTTAACGACTACATCTTTGCACCTTAGCTAACTCATTTAATACGTTAGTGGTTATGTTATTATACGTTATGTCTTAGTTATCGTCAGACATCCAATGTGAAAGGTAAGATAGGCATGCAAACTCTATCTTTCTGCAAAAGCAAGCACATAACCTTGCTAGAGGCACAAAAGACTTAAGCTGGAAATGCAATCATCACAAGAGGCCGCTTAGGATTAAAATGATGCTTAAAAGAGAACGTGATTTGAAAGCATTTATTCTCTTCCTCTACCTTTGCCTTTCATGAAAATGTTGTTTCAAGTTCACTATCAAAATCATAATCTTTTCCATGAATCATTGGTTCACTCGGCGAATGCAGACTCTTTTGTAGACTCGGCTACCTGGCCGCAGAGCTTAGCTTCGAGTGCTTGGACATAACCCTATTGGTACAGCTGTAGAAAGAAGCTAGTGTTTATAAAGCTGATCGACAAATAAAACCGCCAACTCGTGGCTTTTTACTGTCGACTTCGTTGGTATAAACTTCGCCATTTTTGTGAGTCTATCGACCACAACCCAAATAGCGTCATTGCCCCGACTAGTATTTGGCAAACCAACGATAAAGTCCATGGAAATACTTTGCGACTTGGCATTTGGGATTTCCAATGGGTGTAGCAAGCCATCTTTTCTAAGGCGTTCTGCCTTATTGACCTGACACTGAGCGCATCTCTTCACATAGCTCACTATGTAAGAGCGCATTCTTGGCCAAAAGAAATATCGTTTGTCCAAAGCCAAAGTTCTCTGGGTGCCTGGGTGCCCAGCGCTGGGAACATCGTGGCATTCGCACAAAATCCTTTGTCGAAGCTCATCGATTTCCGGCACGTAGACTTTACCATTTCTAAACAATAGTCTACCTCTAATGGAATATTGTCGTTGTCTCGTCTCTCCAACACGACTCACTTGGGTCTCCGCACCACCCAAGCCTGTATGTGAGTCATGCCCCGCTTCGACCTCGTTCCATATCTTGCCAAAATGGCCATCAGAACGACATAGCCCTCGAAGAGAGAGATAGAAATCCGTCGAGATTTCAGCCATAGACAAAGCAGTAACCTCAGAAATCCTGTTGAGCGCATCGGCAACTCGCTTGCTGGATCCTTTTCTATAACGGATCTCAAAGTCAAACTCTTGCATAAGCTCAACCCATCTAGCCTTCCGGCCTCTGAGATCACCCTGATCACAGATATAGCACAAGGAGTGATGATCTGTCCATGCAACAAACGTAGAGCCATACAAGTAGTGCCGCCATTTCTTGAGGGCGTGAACTACGGCGTAAAGCTCCTTTTCATACGTTGGATAACGCATCTCAGCTGAGATCCGTTATAGAAAAGGATCCAGCAAGCGAGTTGCCGATGTGCTCAGCAGGATTTCAAAGTCAAACTCTTGCATAAGCTCAACCCATCTAGCCTTCCGGCCTCTGGGATCACCCTGATCACAGATATAGCACAAGGAGTGATGATATGTCCATGCAACAAACGTAGAGCCATACAAGTAGTGCCGCCATTTCTTGAGGGCGTGAACTACGGCGTAAAGCTCCTTTTCATACGTTGGATAACGCATCTCAGCGTCAGAAAGCTTCTTACTTTCAAATGCGACACGACGTCCATCCTGGTATAATGCCACACCAATAGCATAATCACTAGCATCTGTTTCAACCACAAACGGTTTGCTAGGATCCACAATGTGTAGTATTGGCGCAGTAGTCACCAAGTGCTTTAGTGTCCGAAAGCTCTCGTCGAGACGCTCATCCCAGATAACAGGGGAATTACCTTTACGATGAGGACCCGAAGTCTTCGGCCCTTTCACCCCTCCTTTTAAAAGTTACGTAAGCGGAGCAGCAACTCTAGAATAATCCTTGATAAACTTGCGAAAGAATCCAGTAAAGCCTAAAAAGGACTTTACTTGGCGTACATTCTTCAAAATGGGCCAATTTCGCACTTTATCCAATTTTTCAAGGTCGACACGAATTCCATCGCGAGTAATGATGTGACCCAAGTACAAAAGCTCTTTCTTAGAGAATTCACACTTAGAAGCCTTAGCGTAAAGCTTCTCAGTTCTCAGTACTTCAAGAACAGTGCGTATATGCACTAGGTGCTCAGACAAACTTCGGCTGTAGATCAAGATATCATCGAGAAATACAACAACGAAGTTGCCTAAAAATGGTCTTAGCAGATCATTCATCATCTGCTGGAACGTGGCTGGAATGGTCAAACCAAAAAGCAAGACCAAAAACTCGTAGTGACCATAACGCGTATGGAAGCCTGTCTTAGGAATATCTTCCAGTTTGATCCGGATCTGATGATAGCCTGATCGCAGGTCTATCTTCGTAAAATACAACGCTCCATGGAGCCGATCTATCAGATCGTCCATGCGCGGGAGCGGATACTTGTTCTTGACAGTGAGCTTATTCAACCCCTTGTAATCCACGAAGAAGCGCATAGTATTATCCTTCTTTAGAGAAAGTAACGTTGGCGCTCCCCACGGGGACTTACTTGGTCGAACAAAACCCATGTCGAGATAATCTTTCAGCTGCCGCTGATCTCGTCCTCTTCGGTTTTACTATAGGGTTGCTTTGAGAAGGGCTGACTATCAACCATGAGCTCAATGCCATGATCTACTCCTCTCGAAGGCGGCAAGCCAAGAGATAGATCATCAGGAAAAACATCCTTGAAATCAATCATGATTTGTCGGATAAGGTTGGATTCGTCGGAATCCCCAAGTTCAACAGAAGAACATGAAACATTTTTACGAAATTTAATGACAGAAGTACCAAGCACTAATGAATCAAACTAAGTAGATGGTACACATTGATAAAAGTCAAACCAAAAAGCAAGACCAAAAACTCGTAGTGACCATAACGCGTATGGAAGCCTGTCTTAGGAATATCTTCCAGTTTGATCCGGATCTGATGATAGCCTGATCGCAGGTCTATCTTCGTAAAATACAACGCTCCATGGAGCCGATCTATCAGATCGTCCATGCGCGGGAGCGGATACTTGTTCTTGACAGTGAGCTTATTCAACCCCTTGTAATCCACGAAGAAGCGCATAGTATTATCCTTCTTTAGAGAAAGTAACGTTGGCGCTCCCCACGGGAACTTACTTGGTCGAACAAAACCCCTGTCGAGATAATCTTTCAGCTGCCGCTGATCTCGTCCTCTTCGGTTTTACTATAGGGTTGCTTTGAGAAGGGCTGACTATCAACCATGAGCTCAATGCCATGATCTACTCCTCTCGAAGGCGGCAAGCCAGGAGGTAGATCATCAAGAAAAACATCCTTGAAATCAATCATGATTTGTCGGATAAGGTTAGATTCGTCGGAATCCCCAAGTTCAACAGAAGAACATGAAACATTTTTATGAAATTTAATGACAGAAGTACCAAGCACTAATGAATCAAACTAAGTAGATGGTACACATTGATAAAAGTCAACATCAAAAGACTTTATTTCTTTATACATTCCAAAGCAGTAACAACTGGTATTGCAAAACCATTATTTACAAACTTTTGATTACAAAGCGGCACAGATACATGAGGCATGTTCTGCTTAACAAAAACAAGAGAGTGATGTACATAGTCTATATACAATGAGTCTTTTTTATCATAAAAGCATGGAATTCCTAAAATAACATCTGCTTTGTCCAGACGCATGATGTGGAAATCCAGGTTCTCTTTGTAATCAGCCAGCTCGAGCGACAAGTCTGGAACCATCCAATTCCATAAATCCGTATCCACACCACGAGCCATCTTCACGCGATACTCATGGTCACTGTCCCGCATCCGTAGGCTCAGTTTCTGCACCAATTTTGCATCCACAAAATTGAGTGAGCTTCCATTATCAAGGAGTACAGTCACCTCGTGACCATTGATCTTCCGGAGGAAACGGAGAAGATCGTGCTTACCAAACACTTTGGTGCTAAAAGTACAATTAGTGCATGAAGTCCTCAAGAAAGAACTGGCTCTGGTTGTCTTGGGAGTGCAAATTGGGTTTTTTGGTTTTCCCTTGTGATTAAAAACCCACTATTTACTTTTGAGACTTAAGTCATGATTGATATTGGTATGTACTATGATGATCTTGGATTGAGCTTTATTCTAAAGTTTCTATTGTGTTTCACTGCATTCTATGATTTTGTGCTCCTCTGTATTGTTTTAACTATCATATGTATGTTGCTTTTAGTGTGCTGTATGAATCCGACGTATGGATTCTGGAATCCTTGGGGGGTTTGGTTTATACTTATTTTGTACTTCCGCACCTATCTGAGTCTGATGTATGGTTGACGTATGGATAAACTATGAGCATGGCATAACATAGGCATATATATATATATATATATATATATATATATATATATATATATATATATACATACATACATGCATATATATATATATATATATACATACACACATATACATATATATATATATATACATATATACATACATTTATATAGCTGTCACTAACTCGCCACGCCTAGTACCATCCTCTTAATACCCTCAAAATGTGAAAGACAAAATGGTTTGACTCTACTCTCAATCTGTGTTAATCATGACAAAAGAATGGAGTGGCTCCCCTCGTGCCGCATGCAACGCACCAGTAGCATGGTTGAATCAACGTACTCTCTTGGAGAGCCTCCTGCAAATGGTTCCAAGTTGTGACTGTTAGAGCTTTACGTGCACCTTCCGGATGCTTTCACTCTTGCTTACGACTCCTCACGTCCACACAGGTCCTTGCTTCTGGGTTGACCACCCTTTCACTCTTTAGTAGGGATTCTAGGCACATATAGGGTTTACATTTGCCCATTTTATATTCGTTCTTCTCGATTTTGTGGATTTTTTGTGATAGATTATTTTCAGAGGTTTTGCGCAACCGATAGTTGGGTCACTATATCGGTGTTGCTAGTGTCCACTCTCGGATGATCTTGTATCGTTTTGTCTCTGGAGTTATTGACATTTGCCCATTTTATATTCGTTCTTCTCGATTTTGTGGATTTTTTGTGATAGATTATTTTCAGAGGTTTTGCGCAACCGATAGTTGGGTCACTATATCGGTGTTGCTAGTGTCCACTCTCGGATGATCTTGTATCGTTTTGTCTATGGAGTTATTGAGTTGGTGGCTCTCTCTCTCTCTCTCTCTCTCTCTCTCTCTCTCTCTCTCTCTCTCTCTCTCTCTCTCTCTCTCTCTCTCTCTCTCTCTCTCTCTCTTATTCTCACACGTGTGTCTTCTTTGTTGCTCACGCTGACATGGTATCAAAGCACTAGGTGTGGTCTCCGAGATTTGTTGTCGCCCTCTTGTCCTCCCTACTCTCTCTCTCTCTCTCTCTCTCTCTCTCTCTCTCTCTCTCTCTCTCTCTCTCTCTCTCTCTCTCTCTCTCATCCCAAGTCTTTGGTAGCGTTTTTATTGTGCTTGTTGCATTTAATAAATGGTTCATTTATGAATTGGTTTCTGTCACAAGTTAGTGATGTGCAAGGCTATGGAGGGGTCAGAGCATAAAACCCCCCAACTTTGGACTAACCGGTTGAGGGGCCTAAAGCCTAATAAAAAGAAATGAATTGCTAAATTGCTAACTGGACATCCACACAGATTGGCCTGCGATTTGCGGAGGCTGATGCTAATGTGGCAGCGAGTTGTATGGACAGTTGAAAAACGCGGAGCATGCTTTTGGATGCGAGTTCTTGGCTTGGGAGCTTTTAGAGGAGAAGCTTTTCATGTTAGATGCGTTTTGAGGCCAGGGGCTTTTAAATATGTGCCTTGAGGTCTCGCTTTGGCATTCTAGTTGTGCAGAAGTAGAGTACAAGTCCCCCGACAGTTGTACTTGTGTGACGAGGAGCTAGCACCATGTTCTTGTGTGTTGCTTTTTGGCCAAGGACCCTCAAAAGTGTCTTGGGGGTCCACTTTGGCAGATTAGTGCATGCTTGCACATTTGTAGACAAAGTGATTTCTCAACAATTATCCTTTGTGGGTTATTTAATATAAAAAAAAGTATTGGAAGGGGTCGCCATCTGGGAGTGGTGCTCCGCCACTCCGTGTCTCTTGTCTAGGAGTAGGTTGACTTGTGCTGTGATGCGTGTGAAAGTGATTGGTAACCTGAAACAATTAAACGATACAATACATCATGTATAGACTAATTTTTTCGATTTCATGCTTCTTTTAGTGCTAGGCTTCATTATGGCTGAGTCTACCCTTGATCTCCGGAGTCATGACAGAAACTCGGTACGCTGAACTTTGTGTTGATAACTTGATGTATGCTAATGTGTGTGTGCGTGTGGTGTGGTGTGTTGGGGAGCATATGTTAGTACCTAGTTCTACACCCACTATTGGGCACTGACGACGTTAGTGGGGATGTCGTGGTATTTAGTCAATACAATGCATGATGGAGCCGATGGTTATATTGTCTTGTGGGTGACTACCATGGGTCTATACCTTGCACCTTTCCTTTAAGGGTGAATCTGGGCTTATCCTGGATTTATCTAGGTATATCATGTACAGACTAAAAACAACAAACTTGAATTGAAAGAACACACTGGAGATGAGAGAGAGTGGGGTGGAGTTCCCCACTCAGATGCATTGGCCTCTAAACTAGGCGCCATTTTGCGGTACTTCTTTTTGTTAGCTTAGAGTTTTGCTGCTTACAATTGTACGTGTGTCCCCACTCATAAAATGTGTGCTCTAGCTCACATTCGGCGACATGTTTACAGGCACTTGGCCCTGAAAGCAACTGCTTTCAAAACTTATCGCCCAAAAACCCTTGCTCCTACTAAGATGTAAGCTGCAGCGGAAGTGAGTGTTGAACTTTGCTCAAGATGAGTGCTCCGAACTGTGCTCAAGGGTTCCTTTTACTTACGGAAGGGAGAGCCTTCCGTTCCTTTAGTGAGAGAGTGCAATGGACACAAACAAAGTTGATGAACACTGTGAATGAAGGTGCATGAGACTGACAGAGCAAGAGAGATAGAAGAGAATACGACACCAGAATGTTGTCAAACCCTCCTCCGAAGGCCCCACTCTCTATGGCGAGAGTGGTCTACTATTGATTGCACAAATCTCTACAATGCTTTGGACTTGCGGACGATGTCGACGACGAAGAGGACAACGACGAGACGGGTTGAAATCTGAAAATGCTAAGGGCTGAAATCTGCAAATCTTTATCTGCTGAATTCTGACTCTAGTCAGTGACGATGTCGATGACGACGATGCAACAATGACGCGCTGAAAACGCAGATGCTGAAATCTGCGTTTTCCGGACTGAAACTGCAAACTTCGGGGGATTTGACCGTGCAGCGAGGATCTGTTGCGGGAAGGTGAGATCTGCGAGGTTCGGGGGTTCTACTACGGGTACTGACTGCTGAAAACTGAAAACGCCGAGTCTAGGGCTGATTCCGTCGCGAAGATCTGCAAAAACGTTGAGGTGTCCTGCAGATGCAAAAACGCTAGGGCTGAAAATCTTCTGCTGCGGTGGAAATCTGCCAACTACTGTAGAATCTACTAACGCTAATGATTTGCTGTCTGCTGTGGTCGCCGGGGCCGATTTGCTGTGCAAAAACGCCCGGGCTGGTCTATGGTGGCAAAATGCCAGTGTTGATGTTGTATCGCAAAAACGCTAGGCCTTGCTGGGTGTTGTGGGGGGGGGGGGGGGGGGGGGGGGGGGGGGGGGGGGGGTCTTGCTGAGAAGTTGCCTGTTGAGCAAGGTGCTCCTGCTGGCTCTTCTACCAGAAAGTGCTAGCGCTAGGTTTCTATATATACAAACTTAGTAAATTTGCCCTACCTAGTTCCCAACAAAAGTCACTTAAAAATAATAAGTGAAAAATGTCAAAAATAGGGAAAATAGGTCTATGCACTATAAAAATGCTCCTGATGGGTTTTGATGGAAATCTGATGATCATGTTGTGTGCAACCAGAGGATATGCATCTAATCTAAGTGTCTGGACATGAACGGTTTGCGAACAGACTCACAAAGTGCCAGATCACTTCCTATTCTAGATTGACTTGACTGAATTGAACCCTGGTCATGCTGTAGCTTGTCCACGGACACATAAGGTTGGATATGTCACGTGACATCCCCTCCTTTTCAAAGTGAGGTACTGAAACCGAACTATATGGCGTCGAGGGATATCGCCAATAACATCCGGAATCCTGGAAAGGACTCTTCGTCGGCCCACTCTGATGTGTGGGTCGTGCGATACTTGAACTTCATAAAGGTCCGCAATGCTTGCTTCTTTGGGCCGCACCGAAAGCGACACAAAGTCTTTTGTGGCTCATTCAATGCTTCAACTTCGTCTATAGTCATGCGTCTACCTTCTTAAGAATCTCCGAGGCTGAAAATTTCTGAAACCACTTCCAACACAAAAACATGAACATACCCATTCCATGAAAAGTGACTGGAAAAATTATAGTCTTCTTTAAAGACCGTGCATGCAATGTAGATGAACATAGAGACGGAGTGCCAAACCGTCCTCCTGTGGGGGTTCTCTAGACCTAGGCTCGAGAGCCAAGATCGGTTCTTCGTGTTTGATCGAATCTTCCTGTGGGGGTTCTGTGGACCTCGACTCGAGAGCCAAGATCGGTTCTTCGTGATTGATCGAATCTGCATTGAGGTTAGCTTCACTAGAGAAAGGATCAACTAACACATCATCCTTGTGAACAATCACATTATCTTCATGCAAATCATCATGCTTGTGAGAAATCACATCTTTCATCATGCAAATCATCATGCTTGTGAGAAATCACATCTTGATCATCATGCAAATCATCATGCTTATCCTTGTCATCCAAATCATCATCCTCATCATTATCATGTAATTCATCTTACTTATCATGTGTCATGCTTTGAAAAAGAAGAGACTGAGAGAGTCTCCTTTTCCCGTATCTCTTGCATTTGTGCATGCACTTGAGAAAAGAATTGGAACAATGCGGCTTTCCTTTCATTGTGCTCATGCTCTATGGTTGCCATTCTTTCTTCGTGTTCACGCTCTATTTTTGCTTTTCTTGCTTCGCGTTCTAACTTTCTGTCCATCATCATCTTGTCGAATGCCTCCATAGGATCTGGTGCAATCTTTGGCGTGGATAGAGAAGGGTCGGAAAAACCTCCTGGTGAGGAAAACTCTTCTTCGCCACTCCCATGCTCACCACCTCCAAGAGAAGTATTCATTCCGCTTCGAGTGATGACCATCCACTGAAGTCTTGGGTTCTTAAGTTCACGAGGAACTTGGGTTCTTGTGGGTCTTTGGTTCTTGGGTTCTTGGGGGTCTTGATTCTTGAGGTTCTTGAGGGTCTTGAGGTTCTTGAGGTTCTTCTTTCGCTTGCAATCTGTGTTAGAGAAGGAATCTTTTCTTCACCCGAGTTCTTCTCTTTTCCGCGGACACACCTCTTGGCGGCCTTGCACTCACACCAAGGTTGCTTTTTCCCTCCTCACGTCGATTGGCCGGCCGCTAAGTGTATGGTCCGCTCTCAATGAGTGAAAAGAGGCACAAGGGGAGGCTGGACAAGCCCTTCTTTCTTGGGTTTCCTGTCATTCTTCAAAAACACGATTAAGAATCGACACGCCCAAGAGGACTTGGGTTACATGCGACCACAACAAGCAAAATAAAAATAAAAATTTTGTGGTTCTTTCCTCGAGTGATACAGAACACTGCCAAAGCTCTAACACAAATGTAGGGTGCAGGGGAAGTGAATGCTGAACTTGCTCAAGATGAGTGCTCCGAATTGTGCTCAAGGGTTCGTTTTACTTACGGAAGGGAGAGCCTTCCATTCCTTTAGTGAGAGAGTGCAATGGACACAAACAAAGTGGATGAACACTGTGAATGAAGGTGCATGAGACTGAGAGATAGAGATAGAAGAGAATACGACACCAGAATGTTGTCAAACCCTCCTCCGAAGGCCCCACTCTCTATGGCGAGAGTGGTCTACTATTGATTGCACAAATCTCTACAATGCTTTAGACTTGCCAACGATGTTGACGACGATGAGGACGACGACGAGACGGGCTGAAATCTGAAAATGCTAAGGGCTGAAATCTGCAACTCTTTATGTGCTGAATTCTGACTTTATGTCGGTGACGACGATGCAACGATGACGCGCTGAAAACGCAGATGCTTCCGGGTTGAAACTGCAAACTTCGCGGGATCCGACCGTGCGGCGAGGATCTACTGCGGGAAGGTGAGATTTGGAGGTTCGGGGGTTCTACTGTGGGTACCGACTTTTGAAAACTGAAAACGCTGAGTCTAGGGCTGATTCCGTCGCGAAGATCTGTAAAAATGCTGAGGTGTCTTGCAGATGCAAAAACGCTAGGGCTGAAAATCTTCTGTTGCGGTGGAAATCTGCTAACTGCTGTAGAATCTGCTAACGCTAGTGGATCTGCTGCCTGCTGTGGTCGCCGCGGCTGATCTGCTGTGCAAAAACTTAGTAAATTTGCCCTACCTAGTTCCCAACAAAAGTCACTTAAAAATAATAAGTGAAAAATGTCAAAAATAGGGAAAATAGGTCTATGCACTATAAAAATGCTCCTAATGGGTTCTGATGGAAATTTGATGATCATGCTGTGTGCAACCATAGGATATGCATCTAATCTAAGTGTCTGGACATGCACGGTCTGCGAATAGACTCACAAAAGTGCCAGATTACTTCCTATTCTAGACTGACTTGATTGAACTGAAACCTGGTCATGCAGTAGCTTGTCCACGGACACATAGGGTTGGATGTGTCACGTGACATAAGAACAAAGGAAAAGTGTGTGAGCACAATTCGTGTCTCAACGGATACAACCATCCTTATGAAGGATGCTCAATTCAACTCTCAGGTTTTGGAGCCTCTCTCGAACCGAGTTGTCAGCCTCCTTGGAATTCTTAATGGTCGCTCCATCAATGTCTTGGTGGATAGCATTTACTCCAATACTTCGTCAACATTCAATTGGTTTGACAACTTTGCTTGCCAACCCAATGGTAGTCATATAATGTGAAGAGACAATTCAGTTGTTGCAGTTTGTCATCCAAGACTACGAGCATAACTTGGATTTTGAAGTTGTGCCTTTGACTCAATATGACATGATGCTTGGTCAACATCAGTTATTCCCATACGATCCAGCTATCAATTTTCGAGGACATAGTATTAATCTATTCAAAGATGGACATGAGATAGCTTTACAAGGACTTCATAGTACAGAGATAGCTATTAAACCCTTAGCTTACAAGTACATCAATCTATTGGAGTTGATTATGCAATAAATCTGATTACAAATGTAGATGAAGCTTGGATTATGAATGAATTCTTCAGATTCCTTGTTTATTTCGGATGAGTCTGTTATGACAAACAAAGATGGTGAAACAATAGAGAGATCTTCCAATGATGTAGCCTTGAAGGATAAAGACGCGGTTGCAAATTCTTTCTTTGAAGATGATTATGCTTTCTTCGATTCTTTGTTCGATGAAGCATTTGATGTGCCAATTGCAAGCTCTAAAGTTATAGTTTTTGAAGGTGATTCTGAAGAACATTGGGATTTATGATGATTGGAGCCTTAGTGTGAAGTCCTCTTCATCCGAGCCTTCTTCTCCAGTGGTTTCGAAAGTTGAAGACATCTCCTTTGAAGGTCCCTTTGGATGTTTGCTTCTTCATCGAATATTGTGCAACAACGGCCTTATTTGCCTATAATTCAAGATTCCATTGTAACTCAAGCGGAACTTTCTCCTCTAATGGGCAATCTCTTGAAGCAAAATATAGCAAAGAAGTCTTTGAATGATGCAATTACATGGAAGTCAGCAAAGAAAGCAAAGCGGTTTAAGAAACATGCTTTTAAGAACCAAAAAATTCCCAATAGCTTGAAGATTGAAGACTTTCGAAGATTCAATTCTTTTCCAGAATATTATCAACATTAGAAGGAATTTGTTTGATAGAGGCACTTATTCGAAATGGGAGGGAATGTATTGATTTGTGATTCCCATCACACCACCTTCTTTGTTCCTCGTTCATCATGGATACATATTCGAAGAATGACCAAGCAAAGAGACCTTGACTGTTCCTCAAAGGACATGCCTCTTCAACAAATAGCCACACTCCTTCAACAATCAACTATGTCCCTTCGCTGATCGGTTGTGCCTCTTCATCGAATGGTTGTAGTGTTTCATTAGAGGACGTGTCTATTCGCCTAAAGAACGTGTCTCTACATGATGGGTCATATGTGTGCTTATCCCCTATAAGTAAGGAGCCTATTTGTTATGTCCTGCTCACAAGAAAGGGAATCTAGCCCAGATGCCGTTGGGATGGGCGTCCAGTGTCCGAGCGGACGTAGTGTGAACACAGCCAGTGTGGTCGGCCATTATTATAAAAGGATGGCCCAGGCCTCATTTACAGTTATCGACCCCCACTAGCAGAGTGCCAGTGGTTAGCCCGCGAGGTCACCTCGAGGAGGTGAGGCCGGGTGGTATGGGACACCCGGTCTTACAGGTGCACGCCTATGTCCTCGGTCGTTGGCCCCAACACATGGGGGCTGCCAGATGGTGGCTATGGTCGATTGGTTCGTCCGACATGTATTTGTAGCAGAGTTACCCGGAACGCGGAACGGGAACGGCGACGGGGACCCTCGCGGAACGGGGGAACGGCCAGGGGTCCGGAACGGGAACGGCGCGGAACGGGAGGCATAAAAAACACCCAAATAATGCTTGAGAAGGGAATGGGTGTGAGGGGGTGCATTTTAATTTTTGAGTCCTTGCACACTAAAAAAACACCTAATGTTCATTGCAAATTTGCAAAAAACTGCCTATTTCTTCCCATTTTTGAGAGTTGGCCAATCCGGGCCATTCGGAGGCCGTTCCGGACCGTTCTGACCAGCCGTTCTGGTATCAAGTGGTCACCCGGAACAGCAAAACGTTCCGGGGCGTTCCAGCTTGGCAGAGGGGGAGGGAACGGCGTTCCGGCCTTCTAGGGCCTGCGGAACGCGTTCCCCGGTAACTATGATCTGTAGGCGGCCTGTGTAGCCGGGAGATCCTTCCTCCTCGTTCGTTTCATGGTAACAGAGCCGGCTTGGCTGCACGAAGGACCGTGTGCACACCTACGGGCTGGTTCGACTCGGATAATCACTGTTTTATGTAATTTTTGATGAATTAACAGTTTAACTAATTATTTTCTTCTCATAAGCTCGTGTGCAGGTGAAATTTAATGGGTTGCTCGCTTATTTTTTATAAATTCAGCAGTCTGACAGGCAAAAATGCTGAAAATAGAATTTTTCAGTGGATTCTATTGATTCTTGATAGAAATTGGAGGATTACTTATTAAATCGATGGTTTTAGATTAAAACTTAGCATACTATATCCTTCTGAATCTCTCTGTAAGTCCCTCTGTGCAAAGCATATAGAGAGAGAGAGAGAGAGAGAGAGAGAGAGAGAACTACCTCTCTCTGTGAGCGAGCCTTGAGTCTGCAAAAGATGACGAGGCACTTTGCGTTGCTGTTTTTTTTTCCAACGTGGACAAACACATAGTGCTGGCATCTGCGTGGCTTTGGTTTCGTGTGTCGACCACGGATGGGCACATGCGAGGAGGCATCCCCTTCTTTTCCACGCGGCATCCATGCGGCAGCGAGAGCGCTCGATTTTTTTTAGACAGCACTGGAGTTTTCTTTTACGCTATCATTTGGCCTTGGTTTATTTAACTCGAGTGACCACTTTATTTATTTAAAAGTGGCCAAAACATTTTGGGTTTTTTTTAAATTATGGTCTAAAACCTGAGTTTATTAAAAAACTCACTTTCAGAGACTTGGAAGTTTACAGAGAACTTCATTTTTCCTCTTCTGCTCCTCTCTCGAGCCTACTCTCTCCCATCTGCTCGCACTCTCGCGTCCCCGCCATCACCTGCTCGCCTTCAGACGCTCACGTCTACGCGTGGAGCTCCTCGCACTTCAACTTTTCGCGATCGAAAAGTGCAGGAAAGGCCCGGTTTTGCATGAAACTTCCAGTTTTTCACGCATTTCGCCATGGATTCCTCCAGCTCCGATGTGCAGCGTGATGACGCGCCAGGTAACATCCAAATTCCATTCACGCATGCTCTCTACACATGGATTACAAGTACTTTCCAGAGTTTCGACTAGCGTGTTACCGCTCTGGAAAACGCGAATGTTCAGACGAACCTTCGCTTGGCCTCTCTCGAAGGGGTCGAGCAGGGGCTCAGTTCCCGACTCTCTACTCTTGAAAATATGGCTCAATCGACGACTGCGCGTATTTCCGAGGGCGAAACCCATCTCCAGCAATTGCGGATGAAGATTGCTGCTTTTGGGCGTTCACAGGGTGGTCCGACTACCACGAATCCGTACAAAACTACAAATTTCTCAGGTGAAGAGGAGTGTACGGAAGTGGCCGTAAATAACTGGCTGCACCAGTGGACCACATACTTTGATCTCCATGGTGATGAACAGAGGATTTAGACGATTCCTCTCTATCTACACAGTAAGACGCTTACCTTGTGGCGCGACATGACAGAGAAGCCTACGACGTGGGCTGATTTTTGTGTGAAATTCAAGAGGGATTTCGTTAAGATGGACCCTTTGAAAGCTTATGTCAAACTGCAGAGTCTTTCGATGAAAACTCTGTCTTTTGATAAGTATACGACAACTTTCAAAGAGGTGCTCACCTTCTGCAAGGTGGATTCTACGCACGCTGCGCACATGTATCTGCTTGGATTACATGAGGACTACCGTTGGGCCTTAATTAAGGATAAAGCCCCGACTGATGTCGAGGATGCAGCGGCAAAGGCCAGGACGACGTTCCATTTAATAAATGGTGCGAATTATGAGAAGAAAAGAAATGCAGACCATCAATCCGGTGAGGGTGCTTCGAGGGAAGCGACCCCGATTCCAGCATAAGTCAAAATCACCGTCGAGATCTTCTCAGGAGAAGAAGAAAGCCAAAAATTTGCTGATGCAGTGAAGAAGGGGGACTTGCTTCGGATGTGGCCAGACGGGCCACCAAATCAAAGATTGCCCCAAGAAGAAGACGAAGAAACCGCAAGGCCGTCCTTCGGTTCAAATTCACGAGATCTCAGGTAACTCTGATGTCATTCAAGTTGAAATCCATCATTTAGCGCACTAATTGGGTACAGGTCCATGCTCTTTCCAAAGCCAAGTTGAACAAACCGATTGCCTTTGCCAATGGGGACCACCGCAAGAACAATCTTCAAGGAGCTTTGAAAACAATGTCCCAAGGAAGGCTCCTCATATACAGCATATCAAAACACTGCCTTGAATAGACTCTTTCCACACATAGCATATCAAAACGCTGCCTTGAAAAATATTTTTGAACACACAGCATATCAAAACGCCGTCCCACAAAGAGCTCCCTTAGCATAGCCTTTCAAGATGCTGATTTGCGAGTGCCTCCCATACCTACAACGTTTCAAAATGCACTCTGCAAAGCGGTCTTCTACAGCCGTAGCCAATCTCCAATTTTATGAGCATATCAAAATGCCATTTGCA
Organism: Adiantum capillus-veneris; assembly: GCF_014529385.1. Classification (NCBI taxonomy): domain Eukaryota; kingdom Viridiplantae; phylum Streptophyta; class Polypodiopsida; order Polypodiales; family Pteridaceae; genus Adiantum; species Adiantum capillus-veneris. Next base: position 51,813,701 of record NC_140934.1, on the reverse strand, counting down.
GATAGAGGGAGAGTATGGCCAACTATGGAGAAATTCAAAAACGCTCATTGCCACAGCCTTATTGAGCCAAGGGGCCTTCCAAAATGCAGCCACAACGCCGGTTTTGCTTGCATTTCACAACACCGATCTTCTCTTCACCGAGCTCTTCTCTGTGCGGCTTCTCCTCACAAGTGTTCTCTTCATTGCCACCTTGCTCCACCAAGGCTCTGATACCATGTCAAAGTCGATGATGCGGAAGCGTAGAGACCAAGGGGAGAAAGCGAGAGAGAGAGAGAGAGAGAGAGAGAGAGAGACTGCTGAACCAGCCAACCATAATACAATGGGGACTGAGGGTTGCTTATATAGCAACCTAAGTAAAGTGCCCTACAAATAAGTAAAATAAAATTTAAATACCTAAAAGCCAAACTAAATAATGGGATCACATTGGGCAATTCACTTGAGATGCCAAAACTATAACAAGTTCATCCTTTGAGATTGTGCTTTTCTTGTGTGCCATGGTCAATGGCATGTCTCAATGGAGTCGGTGTCTATTGAATTGTTATTTTTTGTCTGTTTTGCAAGCGTAATCGAGGGAGATTGTTCTTTTTCCACGCGCCCTTTTTTTAAGCGTGCAATGAATGCGCTACCATTGTAAAGCATTCCACTTTAAGCATCCGACAACTCTAGCAATCTGGGAATCATTTGTGGGATTGCCATTGTTTAAGACAGCATCAAACTGTTGAACTTGTAAGCCCTTGGTGGTGTTTCTTGACATCCAGAAAGGTATCAAACTTGACCGTGAAACCTCCATTCTTTAAGGGTTTACACCCTTGAAGCATAAATGGAAGATAGTAAGGTTAAAATCCAGACCACATAAGAGGACAGGTTCCAAAAGAGTGGTTATAACTTGATGGAGGCTGTATGAATCGTATAGGCAAGTGGTCACAGAATCTCACAGAGGTTTCATTAGCCACGGTACAGACAAGTGAAGTGCTCGGAGGAATTCAAGAAGCAATGGAAATATGTAGAACAGTGAGAGAGAAACTGGCAGAACAGTCTGTCAAGAAGAACCCATAGTTTGTGGGGGTAGAGTACAAGATAATAGATCAAAAAAGGCTCTAAAGCCATCACCTTCCACGAAATTCGAATTTAGGATACTGTTCCAAGGTGATAGCAGCTTGCAAATCTCAAACCAAGCCAATAAGATATTCCCTATCCAAGAATTTGATCAGGGCACTTCTTTGTTCTAGTGATTCTAGGTTCCTCCCATAGTTACTCTCCTGGTTATCGAATACGGCCCTAATGCCATCTTGATCAAGTGATCACTCCTCTTGTGAGAACAAGAGAAGTGCTTAGCTCTGATACCACTGAAACGGGCTGGAGTCTGCCACTAATTTGACAGGCGATAGAGAACTGAAGAAACTTGAGACACAACTTGCAATTTCAAATCACTAAATAGCAGAACACCTACAACAGACATATGATAGTAGTTTGCAACTCTCGAAACAAGTAAACAGAATATTCCACGTCCATAGAATTTGACCCTGATGCTTTGTTTTGGTGATTCTCAGTTGCTTCCACGATTGTCCAAATTCAACTCTATCTAGATGAAGTGATCACTCCTCTTGTGAGAAGAGAAACATGGGAGAGCGGACTTCCACCAGAGTGATCAACCCTAGAGGTGTCAAAGTCGGCGATGTGGAAGCGTGCAGACCAAGGTGAGATAGCACGGGAGAGAGAGAGAGAGAGAGAGAGAGAGATGCACTGAACCAATCAACCAAGGCAATGAGATAACATTAATTATACAATGGGGCTGAGGGTTTCTTATATAGAAACCTCAGTAAATTACCCTACCCAGACTTTGACATATAAGTGAAATAAATCCCTAAAAGCCAAAATAAATACTCGGTTCACACTAGGCAGTTCTCACTTGAACTTTAACACCCTCTCTGCAACTCATAGTGGACATCACTACTGAAACCAAATCGATGAAGAAGCTACCATGGACACCCCAGCAGCAGCTGCAGACTAATGGATACACCTCGGTGTTGCTCTCCTCAACTCTGTGTCACGATTGTGACTTGTTACACTCTTCTTGATTCATTACAGATGCAGATGCGAAGTGTGACTAACCCAGGAGGACTCCTGTTCTCGAATGGTCACACCCCTTCGCCCAAAAGACATACCTCTTCGCCAAAAGCCACACTCCTTCGACGACTGGTCACACCTCTTCACCGTACGGATGCGACTCTTCACCCAATGGTTGCAGCTCTTCGCCGAAAGGATGTGTCTTTTCGCCTAAAGTCATGTCTCTTCACAAAGAGACATGCCTCTTCACTGATGACTATTCAATTCCTATAAAAGGAACCCTTGTATCACACTTTCAATCAATCAAACACGGAGTCTTCTAAGTCTTGTTCTAAGTTCAGTTTCAGTTTCTTAAGTCTTAATCATGAGTTTAAGTACTTAATTAAGGATTAGCGACTAGAATCCTTACACTTTGTACCTAAAAGAAATGCCATCTTGAGCATCGGTTGCCTCTGTAGAAAATCTGAACTTGGACAAGACTACGTCCAATAATCCCCATTCGTGAACTGTGAACATATCACGTGCAAAATAATCCCCATTCGTGAACTGTGAACTGTGAACATATCACGTGCAAAATAGAACACTCCAAGACAATGAACCTTGGAACACATCCTGTCCATGATCCGACCAACAACAATGGATTGGCAACGCCCATCCATAGTGTCTTTAATACGCCTGATTGGTTCCCTCCCACATGCATGTGCCTTGAACTCCGACCTACAAGTCCAAACACCAATAACTTAAACTCCTATACAAGGGTCCAAATCAATCATGGGGAGCATTGTTTGCCCCTCTGCCACTCACAAGCCTCTCTTTGGCTGAAGCTAGTGGTGACACCTTCACTTAGACTAGAAATCTGACGTCGAGGCCACTGTGGCCACCGCCACATGTGCCATGCCGACCTCCTCTGTCAAATCTTTATTACGGTGTCCAGCTTGCCTTTGACTTTGTCTTCAAGTGAATTCCTGCTTTTGCCTTTGCCTTCCAACTCCCAAGCCAAACAAAGCGTCGAATCACAATCATAACTGTGGTCGTATCTCTCGGGTACCGAGGCAGCTAACTGAGTACTGGTACTGCCATCCGTATCAAGCTTGCCGATGCCATCATCCTCGATCAAACTCGCCTATTTGCCTTTGACTTCACAATGTCGAGCCAAACAATTGGGTGGTCTCCTTGAGAACTATGCCGGTGCATAGGCCGCTAACTCCAAGGCTGATCTGCTCTCCATAGCTTTTAGTTGGTTGTCCACACCCTCTTTTGCTGCTCTTCCCAAAATGCTCCAACAGAGTCACGGACCCTCTTTGCTGCGCCACGACCGCCGCAAAGCCTCACACCTCCTCCACCTCCTCTGCACTTGCCGCACTCGCCTTCCAATTCCGCCGGGGGAATCACTGCTGAAAAACAGGCAGCAGGGGGGTGCTTTGCAGCAGGGTGGGGGCTATTGGGTGTGTTTTCGAAACGCTAGGCAGCTGGGAAGAACTCTGCGCAGGCGGGCAGAACAGGCAGCAGGGCGTTCTCCTCTTTGCGTTTCAGAACGCCAGGCCAGCAGGGCAGGTTTCCACGCAGGGAAGAGGGCAGGGCAGGGCAGCGTTTCAGAAACACCAGGGCAGCAGGGCATTTCCGTCGGCGAGGGCTTCTTCTTCTCCTCCTCCGGGTTGCCTTGCGCTGCCAAGGTCTTCAGTCGCACTGCTCTGATACCATGTCAAGGTCGGCGATGCGGAAGCGTGTAGACCAAGGTGAGAAAGCACGGGGCGAGAGAGAGAGAGAGAGAGAGAGAGAGAGAGAGAGAGAGAGAGGCACTGAACCAATCAACCAAGGCAATGAGATAACAGATAATAATACAATGGGGGCTGAGGGTTTCTTATATAGAAACCTCAGTAAATTGCCCTACCCAGACTTTGACAAATAAGTGAAATAAATCCCTAAAAGCCAAAATAAATACTGGGTTCACACTGGGCAGTTCACTTGAGATGCCTAAACTTTAACAAGAGGTAGGGGCCTCTACAGCTATATCTTTATTATATAGATCAACAAAAGGTACAACGACTCTTTGCTCGGAGAGACCACTCATATGCTTACAACTGACACTATGGCCCTAACAAGCATCCACGTTGATGCCTCATCAGCAAACAGAGTCCATACAGCCAGCTGCATCCTTACAGTCGATGAGCATCTGTACAGCCTGGCACATCATCTACCATACAGTCTGCTGTCCATACGTTGGCTGCAACATCATCAGCTTGTTACATATACCAGCAAATATATACACAAGGAAGAACTAGATCATCTTCATCATATCACCAACAAAAAACTATGAAAGTGTGCAAAACTTGCAAGTAGGAGCGTTATAGAAGTTAAAATTTCAGAGTTGTCAAGCTGAACACATTAGTGAGATGAAAGCCAACATGCTTGTGAAAGCTTGTTTACGCCTAAAATTCTAGCCAATGCAATCAGAAATATTAGACGAAATGAATTGAAATTCTACGCTTCAGCATGCCACAGCACTTCCCAACATAAAGATTACCTGAATAGCAATTTCACTTGCATCCACAGCATAGACCTGAGACACACTACAACAAATCAAATGAAAGTTTGCAAGCGATGCCTTTAGATAGATGGCAATTCTGTCATGCAAATGAACATTGATTGCCTTGTGCAATAAAAAAGCTGAGTAAAATTGCCCCATCACTTGATTAAATATTTGGAATCTATCATGTGTCATAATTGATATGTTACCTTGCGTGCTCCAGCATAAGCACAAAAAATTGAAAGAATGCCTGTACCACAGCCAACATCCACCACCACCTACAATTCAAAACACCCAAAGATCTGGCAGTAAGCAAGGTAATATATAGTTGAATCAATCATTTACAAACATTTGAATTTAACTTAAATCTCCTCATTGAATCCTTCTTAAACTTTACAAGTTACAAGTCAGGTAAACATTGTTCAAAGACACATTCTTGGGTTCACTAGACGTAAAGCTAAGTGCAGTAAGAATACCCAAAAGAAAGTAACAAAATGCAGTTACCTCAGTCCTAAGAACAATAGGAATTTCCGTGTATCAGCATTTTTGCCTAAGAAACCCTAGCTTTGTAGGATAAAGTTAGCATGTTGAAAATTTCAAAAACCAATGGTAATAAATAGAATCAATAGGACCTTGCTCAAATGTTTGGCGATAAACTAAAAAAATTTGAGCAAAATTAGCAAATTTTTGTCAAGGCTTATAATAGTATTAGAAACAAAATTAGCTTCTCAAACACTATTTAAGTCAAAATGATTAATAAGTTGTAGTGTGATTTTCATTTAAGAGAGGTAATTTTCTAAATTTTAACATAATTTTTTAAACTTACAATACATTTTTTAGAAAAAAAATTACAAATTCGGCTTTAAAAGTTTATACATCTTACCTAATGCTCGTATGTTTTGCGACAGTATGTAAAATTTCACTCCTAGTTATAGCCAAAACCCTACGGTTCAAATTGTGTTTCTAGCCAAATTAGCGATATATAGCCAAAAAAGTTTACACTAAAGAGCTGATGAAACTAGCGGAAGTCCTCAAGTTCTACTCAATATTTTCACACGCCATTAAAATTACAACTTACTAAACATTGAGAGTAAAAATTAGCATTAACATAGTGAAAAAAGAAGTGGTGACACAACCACATAATTTTAGACCAAAGGTAGCATTAGCATTCACAAAAGCTTCTCACCTTGTCTTTAATAAGATCTGCATGTTGGAAAATGGCATTTCTGTAGGTTTCTGTACGGACACGATCCTACATTAAAACAAACAATCATATCTCTCTCTCTCTCTCTCTCTCTCTCTCTCTCTCTCTCTCTCTCTCTCTCTCTCTCTCTCTCTCTCTCTCTCTCTCGCGCGCAAAAGGTGGGGCTTCTAACCCTTTGCATTACATAAAATCGACCATAAGTCCATATACAAGAGATATGGAAAAACCCAAAGAGAGATGCAATTAGATCATCAGGAACAAACCATAGGATAATAGGACTCTTGACACGACAATGAAAGCGCCTATGTTGCTTTTACAAAACATGTTCTTCTTTCGATAACTACCAACCCAAAACTCCTAGAGAGAGAACTAGATTGAGAAGAAAGATTTGGAGAGTTCATTTGATATTTTGTCACCATTCTTATTAGAGTTCTTTTCCTTGCCTTTGATAGAATTGAGAGAGAATGAGTAACCTCATGCCATTTACTTACCCTTATTACGCTTCATCTCCTCAAGTTGTGGCTTCGAACAATATCTTTGGATCATTGGCCTCCACGTCGAGCTTGATTGAGTAGTCCAAAGAGAAAGGCCTCCAACCCTCCTCATCTATCATTCTCAATTGCCCACCTAACTACAACTCTCGATTCACATAAGAACATAACAAGTTTACCATTTTGTGACAAAGCCCAACGGTCCCTCTTTTAACCTTTTGACTCTTGAGGTACTGTAGAGGCAAGAACCATGCCTCCAGATCCTCTTGGGACTCCTCCAAATTGTATTTAAGAGAAGTCACCAAGATAGACACACCATTGGCCACCTTGTGCGCAGCCGAGAGCCTTACCATCCACTACTCCTTCCAGATGCTAGCATCTTGCGTAAAATGCAGACACGATATTTTCAACTTTGGAAGAACCTCAAAGCAGGCATTGAATCGATGCAACCAAGAAGAAACAATAAATCCATCTTTCCATCATCCTTATAAAACTAAATCTTCTCGGGAATTGGTGCATGAAATGTTCAATGTAGCCTTTGTGGTAGCCTTTGCAATGGTTTTGGCAAGCCTCTCATCATCCACTTTGGAAGGAGTCTCAAATTGATGTCATAGAAAAGCAACGGAACCCCTAAGCAATCAGATCCCTGATGACTTGGCGCTCGTGCTTCCGTCTCAACTGCCAATCGCCGCTCCAGAATGGGGGGTCTTTTATTGAGATCCACTTAAAGCACCAACTCAAAACATTTTGAAGGATTAGCTGATAGTGCAAAATTCAAGCTATGATACCAAGGCAACGGAATTGAGAGATTGGACAGAATCGAGCAATGACGCAATCAAAATCCTTTTCATTAACCTTGTGTTAGAATTTGGACAATTTCAGGCAATTACACAATCAGAATCCTTTTTGTTAACCTTGTGTTAGTGGATGTGACTTTGAGTGATTAATAGTTTTTTTTTCCCGAGAAAGAGATCCTTCTATTAGTTAATGAAACTACCCATAGGGCTACAACCACCTCTTCAAGAGAGGGCTACAACAATCATGATGGGGAGACTCTCCCAATGAAAAAACAGCATATGCACAATGAGGCTAAATCAAGAAATGGGAGGAGGGAAAAGGCACACAGGTGGACAGTAGTGCCAACTGAGTGCACCTTGGACCATGGTGAAAAAAGGCCCAAGACGCCAGAGTCGAAGGAAAGCCTCTCGACGCTCCCAATGCAATTGGAGCTGCCCTGGAGTCTCTCGAGCTGTCCTCTGAGAGTATGGATCAGCTCTAGCCAAAGATCGTGAACAGTCTCTGCTGGTGGTACACGACGAGCCTCAAAGATGCGAAAGCAACAAGCCCGCCAAATGAACCAAAGTGTAAGGCCACTAATGAGCTCCCAACACTCCTCTCTCTCATTGCACAACTCCTGTGGAGCAAGCTCTATGGCAGGCTGGAGTGTAGGTCGCCCCCCCTGCATCACTATATCCTGCTGGTGGAAGATAGCTCAAATTGTAGTGTCGGGCCCGTGAGAGTGGACCAAGCAATTGCCCCCCAAGTGTACTATCGAGCCATGGAAAGAGTAGGCATCAGCCGAAGAACACGAAGCCACACCTGCTCTGCCAAAGGACAGTCCCAAAGATAGTGACGCTGACTCTCCACAAGATGGTCACAAGCTGCACATGCGACTGAGAGACCACTATGTACAAGCCAGCTCCCAACTGCTGTAGATCTGTGTGCGACCAGCCACTGGAACAAAGTGACTTGCCTCGGCTGTCTAGAGTCCCACAACCTCTCCCAAAAAGCTGCCAAGAACTCAGTTGTGAGACCCTCCTCCTACCAATGAGGTGCTGCAGCAGGGCAAGCCCTCTCTCTGTGTTGCTAGTATGTGACGTCCCAATCGAACAATGTACTGAAAGAAAGGGACACCTGGGTGGTCTGCAGAGGAGAATGGGTCTCTCCAAAGCCACTCTCCATGATCCCACTGTACTTGTACCAGTGGACAACTCTCCCAAGCCCACAGTCTCCAGTGTCCGGTCTCAAGAGCTGCTAGGTCAAGATAAATGACGCAAGTCCTCCCACAGATGCCCACCACTCGGATCCTCTCAAAACAGCGCTCTGCCACCTGCGGGGCCTCTTTTGCAACTCGGTGTAAGCGTCCCTCACCCTGTATCTCAAAAAACAAGGAGGGTACAATCTCTAAGCAAGCCCGAACTGAGATGAGAACCTCCAATCGCGTGAAGGCTCCCATCCATCTGGGCGCTGCTGGCTCGAGAGGTGTGAGCCACTCAGCTGATACTACCTCTGAGATATCCTGGCACATGCTCTGCACCCCTCTCATGCCCTATAACTGAAAGCAACTCCTCTAACGAGCTACAGGCACAATAGTTCCTTTCTCAAAATGAATAAAGAAGTTTTTGAAGGGTGAGATTTCTCGATGTAGATAGGCACAATGGGGAGAAATGAAGATATGCTATTGAGAATGATAGATCTAATATATAGATATAGATATAGATCTTTATCAAAGAAAGAGGGATAGTGGAGAGAGAAGACACACCAATGGGTCCCAACCAATCCTTTGAAGAGCCCCCCACCTCATTACCAGAGAGGAGTATACCACATCATATATATACCTTCATAAGTTCAGAATAAAGCACTCATAACACTATAAAAGCAAGGGACACAAGAAAAGAAAAGAAAAACAAAAACAAACAAACAAACTAACTAAATCACTTTGTTTGCTACGAAACAAAACTAGATAAAACAAAACATTATTAACTTAAAAATGTTTTTAGAAAAGGCATGTGTAAAATAAGTTGACGCAACGTATTTGGCTTAAAACAAGTACTCAACTTTAAGCAAAAAAAGGATAAGACATCTTAAAAACTTAATCCTAGAAATCAAACTTCACACAACAACTTCTAACTAAACACATTCTTAAGTCCTCAGATAAGCTAAATACGAAATCGAAAAATGAATACTACTACAAACCTACGAAGAGCAAAGAACCAAACTTGACAATATGTGATCTCAACTTCGCTTCTTGTCCAAAGAGGAAGAAAAAGATTATCACCTTTATCATGCATAGCTTGGACAACAACTATGACATCCCTACTCACGTCGTCAGTGCCCAAGAGTAGGTGCAGGTTTATATAGAGGTCATTCATGCTTTGAACGTACTCTACAAAACCAACGAGCTGAGTTTCTATCACCCTCCGGAGGTGATGGGCATACTCAGCCATCATAAAGACTAGCATTTGTCAAGCTATAGCCAGAGAGTCATATCAATCATTCAGATGGTGTAACCTTTAGGTCTCATAGGTCATTTTGGCCTTTTGCAAACACCAAGAACACATTTCCTTTCATTCCTCTGCAGATGTTAGTCCAAATTTAGCTCCTCTCTGATGTGATGCCCTGACAGCAACACGCATACTCCTCAAAAAAAATCAAGGGCTTGCAAGCTTTGTGCAACTTTGGCTACTATTGATTACTAGAAAGAGTTATTTTCAGTTCACTCGCACTGACTTGAAGAAAGATCTAAAATTGGTCAAAGGCCTGAAATGTAGCCACATACATGTCTTCATTCCTCACAAAAAAGCTCCCTTACTCTGCAAGTGCTCTCACACATCAATAATTGAGTGCAACTTCACAATATGCTGCACAGGAAGCACTCACATGGACAAGTTCGTTCCACAGGTGTGGTGCAAAAATCATCAGTTTCACCGACACAGGCACCACAGGCTTGGTGCAAAACTCATCGGTTTCACCGACACAGGCTCCACTAGATGCACCAAATTTATAAAAAAATGCAATTTGGGATAGAGACTAGACAAGAGTGCTGATGTATCAATGGACTCATGACTGTTGCGGATCACATGTTAAATAAATCTGGAAGTGATGCTCTCAAGTAAAACAAACTGAGTTGTATATCTCGTTGCTGATCACATGCTAAATGCACCTGGAAATGGAGCTCCTTGAAAAAATAACTACCGTTGTTACCTTGATCATCTCCTCGTGTATTCCCACATGGGCATAAGAGTGGAAGTAAGCAGCATCTTGTTCTGCATAACTAGAAGACACAACACTTTCAGAAGAAGGTGCAGCAGCTGGTGTTGAGGGAGAAGCCACAGAGGTAGTAGAAAGGAGACCGGGTGCCCAATGATCACTCCTAGACAGCTTTCGCCTGCCTCCCCTTGGCTTCAAACTCTTTTCAGGTCCCATTTCTCTGTGCCCAGCAGAGAGCTCTGCTGCTGGAGGGCCCAGCATGATCCTCCAAGAGCAGAAATTAGAGGTTAGTGCAGGAAAAGCTCATGTTGGAGTCGCATCTGGGTGATGCGCTCTGTACATGGAAGAGGGCTCTTCGCATTTGGGCCCAAAAACTCTGTACTTTGTGTGCTTGCTGGGGAAGGTCGCCTCTCGCGGAGTTGAGCCTTGCGCGCGGACTTGTTTGAACAATATTTGTCCGAATTTCTCTGCAAGAAAACACAGAAACAACAGCAAAGAGTGCTTTTACCTACTGATATATTTTTGCGATTCAATCAATCAAGAAGCACCTTGTTGTTGTTGGTAAAAGGTCTCTAACTTAACATTCAAAACTTACAATTCCTCTGGTTGTGATATCACATAAAGAGGCACATATCTAGTATATTAGGCCCTTGTCAGATGCGGCCATGGGACACAGCCCTGAAAGGCAGCTTTGGGCGCCTTTGTTGTCACACCGGGAGGACAAAAGGTAAAGATTTTATTTATAATCGTGTACAGTCATCGAATGGGCATAGCCCACCTGGTGTAGCGTGCGCATCTGATGTGCGACGTCGGTGCTCAACACCACTCCGCACTCTTTGCGCTATTGTTTTGGAGTGTGTTCGCTATGAAGATAGGATGGGCGAGGGGTCTGCCCCGGTTGATTTCGCAGCGCAACAGACACACACTTCAACGAATGGCTTTTTGCCACCTCAATCTCACACACGTCGGGGGGGACGTGTGTGACACAGGCCTTAGTACTCATTGTGTTCATTTGCATCAATTGGGTGACATTGTGACATTCCAAATCACTACGTACACATGTCAGTAGTATCGATCACGTGAAAATAACATAGGTGTGTATATATTCCCTATGAAAGGACGATGTTTATGCACGACACAGCGATCACAAAAGATCTATGGCATTCATATGTATTAGTATTTGATTATTTGTGATTTGCCTTTGAGGATTATAAAAGGCACAATCAATAACCAATTGTCATAAAATCTAATATCTAACCAACCCAAATGATTTTCTCATATTAAATTGATCACTTAATGTGGGAGAATGAACGGGAACAAGTGTTAAGATATAGATATGTGCTTATAGATCTATCTCAACACGGGGCCAATAGTAAAGGGGCCCAAATGAGAGATGGTCTATCAAAGATCAAGGCTAACCAATGGAGCATAAGACCTTAGGGTTAGCTTCATTGAAGACCTCCAATAATGTGTGTAAAAGTCCTTTGACCTTAGGTAAGCTAGGTCTGAGCTTGAGGTGGGAACCCGGCCCAAGCTCGAGGTGCTTGTCGTGCTTGAGGTGCTTGATTAAGGTTCTTGAGGTACTTGACCTATTGCATGATTAAGGTGCTTGAGGTTCTTTGACATGCTTGCCTGAGATGCTTGTGGGAACACCCCTAGTCCAAGTGCTTAGTCATGCCTGATGACTAAGGTGCTTGAGCACCAAAGGTCAAAAAGATCCCTACAAAGAGGGCGGGCGAGCCCTTTTCTTAGGGGCTAGAGAGAGAACACACACACACACACACTCTCAAGGAAAGCCCAAGCTTAAAGAGGCAACAGGGACACATGTCAAGCCCTACTCATGTTACCTCCATGAGGTGCTTGAACTCTATTGGCTAGGATTAAAAGGGGTCCAATGATAATTTACAACAATTATCTAATTGTTTTTGCATTTATCAAGTCCTCTCTCTCAAAGGGGAAAGGGGGGCACTTGTCCAAAGACTACACCTATTGCTAGAAATGGCTCAAGCTTGTGATTGGCTAGGCTTGGCATGAACCAATGAGCTTCAATGATGAGCTAGAAGAGGGGGTCGACCTAGCAAGGAGGGGGGTTAATTAGGGGGTATACTCACCCACACACACTCACAAACACTCTCATTGTGTGCTATGCAAAGTGCAAGAGCTCCCTCTCCTTCTCCAAGCAAGTAGAGGTTGAGAGCCTACACCAACACTCTTGGATATGGAGTGCAAATCCAACCAAGAGCCATGCTTCAATGCTTAAGCTTGCCATCTCCTTCTTCTTCATTACTATGCTATTATGTATGCTAGCAACAAGAGTTATGATAAGTGAGGAACTAATTCTTTCTCCTACGAAATGTTTCTTCTTCCTCTTCCCTACCCTCATTCCCTGCTATCTCTCTCCACCTTCGAAGGTGTTTGAGGTCTTGGGACTGAGGCTTGGGATAGTTAAAGCTTTCTTCAACTTTATGTTATGTTTGTGATGCATGAAACTTTCCATCTTCATTGCATCACCTAGGTCACAAGGAACACAAAGATTGTATTGTAACAAGTCTCTCTTAATGGGAGAAATCATAATACAAATGCCTATTGGAGGGGGGACCGGCTCCACATAAATCCGGTCCACAACTATTGTCATGTTCTCTAAATTCTCTCTCTTGCAAAAGTATTGTTCATGCCAAGTTAACTAATTGTTATGATTATGTTGCTATCTTCAATTATGTTCACCCGCTATGCTCACAAAGTCATTTCTCAAAAGTACTCTCATTAATTTCCGCTACTCTCAAATTAAATAGGCCAATTCCATTACATTGGCATCAAAGCAATTGGTTTCTCTTTTCTTGCTTAAGAAGAGAGGTCCTTAAGTAGCCTATAAATGGTTGATGTTGTTAATTATATTAGGGTAAGTGGAACTGGGATCTAATATCGGTTTTGTTGAGCCCACTATGTGGGGGATGGTGCACACCTCGGGAGCTTTGGACTTAATAATGGAGTCTTTTTAGACTTGCCTACGGCTTTACCATTATTGAGCCATAAGAAGTCCGAAAGGAGCTAGCCCTTGGCAACTCTGCTATGTTAGACCTACTCCTCTACTCTCTATAATTAACCACTTCGAGCCGTGGGTGTAGATACTTAAGAGCCGATTTTCAAAGGCTAAGATGAGTGGCAACAACTAAGGTTTTGAATTGCCAAAGCATACACTAAGTACATACATAAATTTTGTTAACATGACTGACAATAATCAAGAGAGTAGAATGAACATTGATAGCTTTGATTTTTCACATGAAGGTGCTAATGATGATGCTCCCATGTTTGTGAATTATCTCGTCACTAGGTTGCAGCAAGCTATGAGCAACCCTGCTTTGCAAGCCAAAGTTACTCAACAACTTCGCGCTTATGGAATTTCCCTTCCTCTCCAAGAGGAGAGAGAGCTTAGGAGGCCTCTTGAAGAGACCCCCAAAAGAAGACTCTCTCCAATTCGAGAGGAGGAATCCAAAGAGCAAGAAAGCAATGAAAGTTTAAGTTCCTCTGAAGATGTGGCTCCACGAAGACGGCGGTCTAGACGATCGCCCACTCCTCCCAAGAGGAAGAGATCAACAAATAGTCCTTCTCCTCATCACTCTGAAAGGCAAGAGAGGAAACAAAGGAAGAAAAGGGCTAGGAAGAGGTCACCCTCTTCTCCTTCTTCTTCGCCTTTCTCCTCTTCCGACGAAAGTTATGGCTATTCTTCTAGAGAATACAAGAGGGGAGGACATCGCAAATCATTTCTTGCATGGCGAAGGTCACAAAAGCTAAAGAAGTTCAAGGAGGGAGGAAAGAGTATCTCTTTTCTTGCCTATGATGGCACCTTCGGTGCTACCGACAAAGTGTTGGCCTTCATCCAGCAATTTGATGCGGCCTTTGGAGATGAGGGCTTCACAGAGTCCTCCAAGCTACGCCATGTAGCTATGCACTTCCAAAAATCAGCTTGTCAATGGTGGGCTAGCCTTCGTGGCAATGGTGAAGCCCCGAAGACATGGAAAACTCTACGAGTTTCCATCATGAAGCAATTCCTTGCAAGCGATGCAAAGGACAAAGTGCTTACCGAATGGCGTAGCTTGAAGCTCCTCTCCCATGAGTCTATCCACAAATATGTAGACAAGTTTTGGGATTTACATCTCAAGGCTACTGTCTTTCAAAAGATAGACTTTGTCGAGCAAAGGCAACAATTCTGTGTGGGATTACCTGAAGAGATGGCCGAATACATCAACTCTCAACGACCTAGTACTATTAGCGAAGTAATCCATCACACCATGGTTGATTCACGCATCAATTTCCATCAAGGGGCTAGACGTAATGTCAAGCCCATGGAAAACAAAGACAAAAATGATGCAAAGGGGAAAACCAATGTTCAAAATACTTCCCAAGTCAATCCCAAGCTATATGGCTTATTCGTCTAGTGGGACATTTGGCCATCAATGCAGAGGGCCTAGTTTTGAATTTTGATAGTCAAAGGGCTATCCAACTAGCATGGAATTTGGTTTTTCATGCCAATACGCACATTGATGTGATGTATCTCTTCATTTTTTAGGTGCTTGAAGACAAACATATAGAGCTTATTAAGATTCACACAGGTGATAACCCTGCTGATCTACTACCCAAAGGTTTACCCTACGCGATTAATTCTACATACTATCAAGTGATTATGGACATTGGGTAGAGATTCATGCTCTCCATACCTTTCATATGTGTCCATAGCTTGCTTAAAGGAACATTGTCTTTTTAGTGGGAGATTTGGTACGACTTCCCACTAACTACACTAACCATTCATTGTCCATAGAGAATACGAAGTTGTCAAAGATTGCTATAGATAGCTCCAGCCCATCAATTGTGTCCTCTCTCTCTCTCTCTCTCTCTCTCTCTCTCTCTCTCTCTCTCTCTCTCTGTGCACACACATCATGCATTTGCTCTCATGGAGTTGGTCCAAATGGATGTGAACCTACCAATGTTTTGCATGGTGATCTTCATTAAGACATTTACCTGCAAGAGCCAACTAGTTTTGATGGAAAAAGCAAAAAGACAGTTGTGTGTAAGCTTAAGAGAAGCATATATGGTTTGAAGTATGTACCAAGAGAATGATATCATAAGTTCAATGTTTCTATGTAGGCTCAAGGTTAAAGGTGGCATGAAAGTGTTTGAGATAGATGCAATAAAGGTGAAGTTACATGAGAAATGTGGCATGAAAAACTTGGGAGAAGCAAACCATATTCTTTGTATGCACATTATGCATGACAGATTGAAGAAGGTGCTTTACTTGCCATAGAAAGAGTACATTTTCTTTATACTAAAGCATTTGAATATGGAGGGGAGAGGCTGATATCTACTCTCTTGCTTTTGTATGTGAAACTTAGCCAAGATGATTGTCCCAAAGTTGATGAGGAAAGGGGTGAATTGGCCAAGATTCCTTTGAGCTTATTGCTATTGGTTCTTTGGTGTACATCATGATTGGGACTTGTACAGATATTGGATTTGTAGTGGGATACATTAGCATTTTTTTAATGTGGATCATAGCAAAAAGCTGGGAGGTAGTGAAAATTGTGATGAGATATTTGAATGGTATGAATGAGTCATGCATTTGATTTGTAGGTAAAGATGCTTGTACAGTTGGCTACATATATGCAAATAATTCAAAGAACTACAATAGTAGGTCTATGTCAGGCTATGTCTTTACATTTGTTGGTCGTGCACTTTCATGGAAATTTTGTTTGCAAGATTATGCATGTCAATCTACAATAAAAGCTAAGTGTGTGGCTATGTCAAATCCCTGCAAGGAATCTATAAGGATCACTTGTCTAGTGGGATTTTTGTGCGTTAGCTTAGAAGTTCTAATTTTGCATTGAAAAAGTCAAAGCACTTTGTCTAACAATTTGGTGTTTTGTGAAACAAAAAAGCACAATGATGTGATATATCGCTTCATCCACGAGGTTCCCAAGGACATGTGCATTTGGCTTATCAAGATCCACACAAACGATAATTGTCTTGATCTACTAACAAAGGTTTACCCTCCAAGAATTTTGTACAATTGTCGAGTGCTTATAGGCAACATTGGGTAGAGATTGAGACTACACACCTTACATATATGTCTAGATTTCATAAAAACACATTAGCCTTTAAGTTGGAGATTCTTGGGTATAAAGGGCCAATGTGCCCCTTTCATTGTTTGTGTTTGACTAGCAACGCAACTCACTAACAAAGTTAATCTTGTCCTTTGTCTCTATTCATAACAAAACAAGGGAGTGATAGTGAAATGGGTAGTGATTGTAGGAAGCTCTCTCTCTCTCTCTCTCTCTCTCTCTCTCTCTCTCTCTCTCTCTCTCTCTGTGCATGCCTCCATTGCCAACAAAATTGTGTAAAACAATCTACCCTCTTTTCTAGTTTTATGTTTTCTTTTGGGGGGAAGAGAACTAGAAAAGAGGGTAAATTGTATCACACAATTTTTTTGGTGATTGAGGCGTGCATGAAGAGAGAGAGAGAGAGAGAGAGAGAGAGTTAGGATTAGCCCTAAATCAAGCTTGAGGGTCATGTGAGGCATAACCTATCGATAGCTATTTTTTTGGATCTTCGTAATTGCTATAGTGAGTTACCTCACCCTACCAAAATCACTTAACCACTGTGGCTATCCCTATCTTTTCATTGTACATAGGTGTGTGTGAGTTAGAGGACTTTTCCCATATCTCCTTAAAACTCTCGGCTAGCTAGTCATTGAGTTAGTTGAGCCAAAAAACTAAATAAAATAAAAAATATTATGGCCCATTTTTGTGTAAATATTTCATTGTATATAGGGTCTAAATAGAAGCAATTTTCATAATTATTTTGGTATTTATTTAAATATTTCTACCTAAGTGTGCGTTATTTGCCTATGTATGCTATGTACATTAACTCACCATTACCACAAATTTTCTTACCATTTTCCATACTCTTTATTCCATATAGAAAGATTTTCATGCAAGCTCTCTTATTTTTGGTGTGAATCCACTCCTAGGAAAAAACATCAAAGATACCTTTTACCATCAGTCATTGCCTTTCACTAAATTCCTATTTCCTACAGGTATTATTTCTTACCTCTTGTAAATAAATATACATCAATAAAAACAAA
Organism: Adiantum capillus-veneris; assembly: GCF_014529385.1. Taxonomy (NCBI): domain Eukaryota; kingdom Viridiplantae; phylum Streptophyta; class Polypodiopsida; order Polypodiales; family Pteridaceae; genus Adiantum; species Adiantum capillus-veneris. The sequence goes on along the minus strand of NC_140934.1, from coordinate 51,796,290 downwards.
TGAGGGTCCTCCTCATTTGATTCCCTATATTTTCATATATATATACACACTTTTTTATATAGCCCACACTATTCTAGATTCCATGAATTGTTTATGTGATACTAGCCTGTTTTTTTTCCATCGTATCCATATATTATATTTATGCATAATGTACAACCATGCATATTTTCAAACCCCTAAGAATCAATTACGTCATGCTCTAATGCAAGGAGGGGCTCACCTTTGGAGTCTTATACAAATTCAACAAGAAGGGGGCCACTGAATACTTTTTTCGTGAAGAAAAATAGGCTTTTTGGTGGGATTTTTTCTATTCATCTCCACTCCGAATTTGAAGCGGTGGTTAGAAAACAAAATGTGGACCAAGAGCTGAATAGTCACCTCAAACATTTTCATAATTTTTGGATTTACCACCGGTGAGATATGATTTTTTTATTGGACTCTGATTTGCCTACTTTTCTCACAAGTAGCCAATAGTCTTCTCTCACCTCTTTCCACACTTCTACACATACACACACACACACACACACACACACACACCCATTCCTCTCAATCCCTCACTCAAACCTGCACCTTCCATGGTTTCTCTCACTTTCTTCACCAGTAACCTCCTCTCTTACTTCCATAGCTCCCATATGAGCTCTACATGTACATACACCATCTCTATGCCTCTCTCTATTACTTCCAAACTACAATTCCATCTTACCCCTTCTCTATATACATAAAATTTAGCTTGTAAACCATGCTTAACCTCTACAAATTGAGAGATCTCATCAATCGAATTGTCATTTTCATCGCGATAATCAACCTTGACGGTGGTGGCATAAAGAAGAGAAAAAGAAGAAGAGGATCGATAGTCATTTTGAGAACCTACACAAGTAAATCCAAAACTTCTTAAAGCTTCACCATCACAAGGATTTCCTCACTTCATTCAAGCATCTTAGTTCAACCATCCACCTCATTCTACCCATTGTAAATATATCATTAACTTTCTAATGATTACTAACACTAAGCACTAACATACTAACACAAAATAGCCATTGATCTAACCATAAAAGACACCTCACCTCAAGACATGTGCATAGTATCTATTTCTCTCTCTCTCTCTCTCTCTCTCTCTCTCTCTCTCTCTCTCTCTCTCTCTCTCTCTCTCTCTCTCTCTCTCTCTCCTTCCTTAAAACTCTACTTTCACTCTATCTACCATCAATAATGCTCTCTTTTGAACCCACATCCATGACTCAAGCAGACAAAGAAGGCCCGCAATGTTTTGATATTAAAAAAAAATCATAATTCTGATTTGTTAGCTTATAAATTAAGATTTCCAAATAATCTTAATGAGGGTCTCCAACCTATAAATAGGCCCCTCTCCTTCTTGTAAAACAACCCCCAATATCTCACATAGCACCCCAACACTCTATGCGTGAGGAGAGACTTAGGAGTATCAACCACCCTGTGAGCTTCATTTTTGGTGTGAGAGAAGCTTTCAAGCTACACACTACAAGTGAGAGAGTGTGAGTTCAAAATTTCAAAAGCACTATGTTCATCCATCATCAATAAATTTGAGGTTTGGTGTATCAAAGACGTGAATCGACGTTCAAATCTTCGTCCTTCCACTTGTGCAATACGTTTTGGTGAATTCAAGGTGACTTGTGCATTTTAAGTTTTTATCATTTGATCTTGTGTTAGTGTGTTTTCATTACCAATTTTGTGCCCATTGTAAGAGGATATTGTGGTGAGCAGTCTTCCATACCCTAAGACAATGTATGTGTATGTTGGCAATGTTTAGCATTCACTAAGCATTGAGTTATCTTTGTACAAGCTCTACGATAGCATCATAACGAACCATCTCCATTTGCAAGTCACAAACAAGGTATTCCACAAGTTTCATTCCTCTCTCTCTCTCTCTCTTACCTTTGCTCTAGCTCTATCTCCTCCATTTGGTGTGTGTCTTGGTGTGAGATTGCTTGTGTATGTTTTGTGGCGCATCTTCTTGGGTGTGAAAAAATCTCTCTTCTTGCGTCTAGTTCGCATACCATAACTAGGTGGTGCCCCTTCACTTGTTTGGTTGTGGGTTTGTTGTTGTTGTTTCTTGCTTATGGTTGCCCCGGCCCCAATTGAGCAGCTCGGGAGCCTTGAGGGGTGTTTAGAGGTCGCCTCTCTTTGTTGCCTGTCCCGGACCGCCTCAATTTTGGTGCCCCCACTGAGGAAGGACTTGTGTCGATTATTGTTATATATTGCCTGAATGTTTAGCTTTTAGCATAATCAAGTAGATTGCATGAATCAAGAGAATTTGTATGATCCTTTCATTCCCATTGCAAGACAAAAGGTTGTTAGTACTAAGTTGCAATTTCAACGTGTAATTTGTAGAATTTTAGGTCCCCTTAGGTTGGCCAAGATAAACGCTTCACTAAATTCTTTTATTTTGCCTCTCATTAGGTACGACTTTAGTTTGGACGTCTATATTATTGTTTCGTTTTAAGCATTAGGTCATGCATAGACCATGGATAATGGCCGAGGAATAGAGGTTTTCCCCTTCCATTTCACTCCACACATTAGATTAAACGTTGCAATTAGTAGAAAGATCCATTTTCAACAACGTATGGTTTTCATGTTTGGTGCTCAAAGAGTAGGAGAAATTCTTGCATCACCAACCCTGTCATCCTTCCTCTTGTTGATTATCATAGATTATCTGATGTGCATAATTTTAATTTGTTGTAGAATAGATTGCAATTTAGAAAACATTATTGTGTAAATCTTTAATATAAAAAAAGTGCGTCACTTTGAAATCAATTCAATGGAAAGCCAATACCAAATGTCTGGATATCCTTTTTTCTTTGGAGAGCATGGAGAGGATGCATAATTATTTTTAGCGAATTTCAAGATGTCTTGCCGTATCAAGAGGATAATAACTAATTATGAACATGTAGAAATGTTTGAGGTGGTCCCTAGGAAAGATGCTAGCACTTGGTTTGACTCTTTGCCTGAGGAAGTTAAGGGGGATTACACAGAAGTTTTGAACCGTTTCAAGAGATACTTCTTTGATCCCCAAAACACTCAAAAACTATGGCAAGACATTGTTTCTCATAAGCAAAAAGTTAGATTACTACTACTTGTACAAGCAAGAGTTTCTACGTCTTTGGGCTCTATGGATACGAAATGTTGTTAACCCTGGTGATAGTGCAGAATTTTAAATAAGGAGAGGTTCATAGCTAGACTCTTTCCTGATCTTAAGGTAAAGGTGGACGCGAATGCACCTGCCACCAATAGAAGGTCTTAGACCCAAAGGTAAATCACAAGCATCAACATCTAGGGAGCTTCCCGAGGTAACGGTAGAAGTGATTGAGAAGTTAAATGGATCTTTAAGCAGCCTGTCAATTCACCTTGCACAAGCTATAGGTCCAAAGGGACAAGCAAAGAAGTCTGAAGAGCGAGATCCATGACCTAGGAGAGTCCTCTCATCACGATGCTCAAAGCCAGTGCTGCACGAGGGGAGTTACAAGGCTTGACATTACCCGGCAATGTTCTTGGGTCACAAGGGAGAAGATTACCCGAGGGGAAATTTCCAGTGATGAGTCAGTTGTGGAGGATGGCAATGTCCAGTTTCCACCACAAGTAGTGGGAAAGTGTGAGCAAGATAACTTTCTAGATGGAATTCTAGTGAAGCAAAGGTTGTGTGAACTGGAGTTTCAAAGGGCAAAGTGCCAGGAACTCCATTTCAATTGCTTGGGACCACACTAGTGAAAGCCTTGTCAACAAGAAAGACATAATAATGGTCTAGCATGAGCTCAATTTTTTGGTGCATTGGCACATTGTGATTGGGATACCCATTTTGATCCATCACATGTTTTGTTTTGGTGAACCTTGGATGTGTTTGTTTTTCCCTTTGATAGTATAGAGAGTTGTGCATTATGGTGCTTGCTAACAAAGAACAAACATAGCACAATAAAAGGAACCTAGATCAAAGGAACTTGATCAATTGGCAAGTGCAATAATTCAATCAAGTTGGTACAATCACAATTACACACAAGGTAGGTGGGTCAATATGTGACTTATGTTTTTGTTACATCTCTATTGAGAGAGAATCATATTTGTCATTGCAAGGCTTCTATTCCATGCCAAGGTACTACCCATTGACTTGGGATCAAGAACCATGGCGGGCAGGATTGAGGCATTGGCAATAAGAGGATATAAACTCACATTTTATGTATGGAAACATTGAATTCTGATGTATCCATGCCATTACAAATTGTGCAAGGCATTTATGTTATCTGCTTAAATTGTTGAGGCCTTCATTGTATCCAAGGGCTTACTTTATTTTTTAGATTGGCATGCATGGTGTGCCAGTCAGCTGGAATTCATTCCACCCCATCATTGTTTTGCTTCCCCTACAACACCAACTACTTTGTCAAGGACAATGTAAGATCTTGTTTGTTTTCAATGTTTTTTCTTGACGCTTCTCTTGTTGAAGTTAGCATAGGGGTTACCCATAGCTATAAACTTCTACTTAATAGTAGTTGAGGCTAGTGTGTTTTCTTGTGTTTGTTGCATTTGACTGTAATGATGGGAACTTTATATCATTGGTTATATGCACAAGGTGCATGCATTATAGATGATGCTTTTTGTCTATAGCAAATAGGCATGGCCTCGCTATCAAGAAACTAATTCATGGAACAACATGAATCAACTAAGAGAGCCTCAAGGTAGGTAATCTCATTTTTGTCTATAGCAAATAGGCATGGCCTCGCTATCAAGAAATCAATTCATGGGATAACATGAATCAACTAAGAGAGCCTCAAGGCAGGTAATCTATGTTTTAAAAACCAAAGAAAATCTAGTATGACTACCTTATTTTTGGTTTTGGAAATCTTTCTCTTCTTTTCATAGGGAGATATGATTGTTTCAAGATCCAATTGTGAATAAGATTCCAACTTGGGAGGATCTACTACTCAGTTTATAGCATTGATTATGTAGAGTGGTATTTTTAGGGGTATGATTAAGCTAATGATAAATTACTCCATAAGTGTTGAGGGTCATTGATTGGCCTCTTCATAGTTGTACTTTCAAGGAAAGAAGTTCTCAATCTTCCAAGGGGTAGTGGATAAGTTCAACTGACCAAGTTTCTTACAATCACTATATGGTAGACTGTGTTGGAATTAGGGTTGCAGGAAAACACACACAGCTTGGAGAAGACAAAGGAAGCTCAAGGCACACAACAAAGAGTATGTTACTTAGTGTGCAATGGAAAGATTGATAACCCTACAATGGATGGGTGTATATACAATGCACGGGGGGAAAAACCACCTAGTGAGGGGAAAAACGTCCCAATGGTCCTAAGTGTGTTCACACACATCACTACCACATGTATATGGTAACAAATCCCCCCTTGAGTGATGCGGTGAATGAGAGCTAGCACATGAGTAAAGGGAAGTGCAATGCCCCGAGGACACGATCGAACCACAAAGGGGAGTAAGCTCAAAGCTTTGCGAAAAGCTTCTCACTTCTAACGAGACAATGCCTTTGTGAAAAGATCTACAAGGTTGTCCTGTGTTGGCACATAAGCCAAGCTCATCCTCATGCTGAGAGACTCTTCCTGACATAGTGGTAATGCACCTGAATGTGCTTTGTGTGAGCATGAAAAACTGGGTTCCTCGCAATTGCCAATGCACTTTGACTGTCAGTGTAGATAGTGTTGGCAGTGTCCTATCCAACACCCAAATCATCTATACGATGTCTGAGCCATACAAAATCAATCGTAGCTGTGAAGATTGCCCTGTACTCAGCCTCACAACTAGAAGTGGCCATAGTAGGTTTTTTCTTGCTCAACCATGATATACATGAACTGCCAAGCATGAAACCACTTGTGGACGCTCGAGTGTCAAAACAACCAGGCTAATCTGAGTCCGAAAAAGCATGTAAGTCTGGCGGCAATGATCCCCCCTTGGGATACAACAAGCCATGATGTAAAGTGCCACTCAAGTAGCGGAAAATCATCTTGACATCCTACCAATGCTTAGACCCTAGGCTATGCATAAATCTGCTAAACCGTGAGACTACAAACTGAATATCCGGTCTCGTGTTGCATACATAAATGAGGCAGCCAATGGCAGTTTGGTAAAGAGCGACATTTGCAGGATCACCAGAATCATGAAGACTCAATTTCAAACTTGTTTCCATGGGAGTGGCAATAGGTTTGCAATCCTCAAGTCCAAACTTACATAGCAATGTCTCTATGTAACTTTTTTGACACAAGGCAATACCACCATCACAGTGCTTAAAATGTATATCCAAGTAATGATGCAACAGCCCCAAATCTTTCATCTTGAAAGTAGCATTCAAATTAGCCATAAATTTAGCAATATGTCTCTCATTTGGTCCAGTAATTAGAAAAATCATCTACATAAAGAACCACAATGAGAAGTACATCACCCTCATGCTTTACATACAATGTGCTTTCTGTTAGACTGTTATGAAAGCCTCATTTGACCAAATGAGTGTCAGCCTTCTCATACCAAGCGCGAGGAGATTGCTTCAACCCATACAAAGCTTTTTACATTTGTAACCTTATCTTCTTATCCTTTCTTGACAAACTGCGAGGCTGTGTTACATAATCTTCCTCAAATATGTCACCATTCAAGAAAGCAGTAACAATGTCTAATTGATGTACATCCCAACCAAAATGAGTTGCCAATGCACATAGAAAATGCACAATAGTCATACAACAAGTGGGAGAAAAAGTCTCTTCATAATCTATGCCTTTTTGCTGTGCATAACCCTTTGCAACAAGTTGAGCCTTACAGGATCAATCTCACCATCCGGCTTGCGTTGAAACTTGTAAACCCACTTCGTACCAATGGCCTTTTTGCTAGGAGGAAAATCACATAAAGTCCATGTGTCATTTTCTATAAGTGCACAATATTTTGATTGCATGGCAGCCATCCAATTTTCTAAAATTTTGTGCTTCATCAAAAGACAGAGGTTCCTCAACATCATGTAATTAGCTACACACAGCCAAAGCATAACAATCTGATGCATAAGATGCATGGCGAGAACCTAAACGAGTACGACTAGACAAAGGTGCATCCAATTTACTGTCACGCAATGTATGTACCAGCCATTTTGACATACCTCTAGCCTGCTTATTTTCAGCCCTTTCCTCATCAAGTCCATCTGCATTAATAATGCTGATTTCTAACATTTTCAAAAACCCCCATAGGATGTACATTTGCCTCATTGGAATTTACATTCAAACTTCCGCCATTGAAAAGAGGCAACAAAGTGTCATAAATGTCATGTGAGCTTACATTACTGTCTCTAGTACATGACAGCAACGGCTGAACAAAATCTTCCACAAACACAATATCTCGTAAAACCAGAATACACTTTATTTGTGGATGATTCAACTTATAACCTTTACTTTCAGCACTATAACCAACAAAAATATATTTGACAGCCTTATCATCCAATTTTTTGCGATGTGTTTGTGGCACCAAATAATATGCCAAACAGCCAAAAACTTGCATGTGCTCAATAGAAGGCTTTCTATCATGCCATGCTTCATATGGAGTAATAGACTGCAAAGCTTTCGTAAGACACATATTTAGTACATAAGTGGCACACATGATGGCCTCAAGCCAAAAAGAATGCGGCAAAGCTTTTCTTTTGACCATACATCGTGCCATTTTTGTAAGTGACATGTTTCTCCTCTCAGCAACACCATTTTCCTGAGGCATATAAGGCACTGTACATTGGTGTTTTATCCGACGACTAGCCAGAAATCATTAAATTCATGAGACATATACTCCCTCCCTCGATCGGAACGGCGGGTTCCCATAGTACATTTTGAGACATTTTTAGCCATAGCCAGAAATTGTTTGAAGCACATAAATACTTTGGACTTCGCTTTAAGCAGAAATACCCATGCATTCCTCGAGTAATCATCAATGAAGTCATGAAGTAAAGGTAATTGCCCAAGGATGGAGTTTGCATGGGCCCACAAACATCACTATGCACAAGCTGCAACCTGCATGTGGCCCTACCTGAACCATCCTTTGGAAACTTAGAATGTTGCATCTTACCCAAAATACAACCTTCACAATTGTGTTTGACAGGTGCTTCAAGAGGAGGCAAAGAAGCAACTATATCAGATTTTTGCAAACGCAGTAAACTGGCAAAGTCCAGATGATCAAAACGTGCATGCCAAAGTTTTGCATCTGAAAAGCCTTAGAATCCAAAACTACATTTGCAAAATTTTGCCCACACTTGTCATACAAAATGAGCTTATACAGCCCACGACATAAAATGCCACATGCAACAATTTCATCACTGAAATTGAGATCATGTAATGTACATCTGTCATCCACAAATTTGACTACAAGACCTAGTCTAGCAAGTGCAAATACAGACAAAAGATTCTTCTTGATCCCACGTACGTAAAGTGCATCAACAAATGTGAAAGAATTGCCATTTGCAACAGTAAGCACAATATTTCCAACTCCCTGAACCGGATAAGAGGCATTGTTGGCACAAGTAATTGAATTCCCATGAGGGACATACTCAGAGGTGAACAAATCACGATGTGAGGTAATGTGCTTTGTAGCACCACTATTAAAATACCACACATGTGAATCTGCAGCAACTAGCATGCATGCATCCATGGATAGCAGAATTATAGGTACACTCTGCACTAAAAGCCCATTCTGCATCAACATCAGCATCACAGTCTCCTTTCACAGAAGACTCAACAATAGCTGCATTTGTAGTGGAACCAGCATTTGCAGTGGAACCACTCTCTTTCTTCTTAGCCTCTTTGGCCTTCAACTTAGGACACTGCTTGATCAAGTGATCATTAGCTTTACAATAATGGCAATGCATCTTCTTTTTATCATTAGCTTTACAATAATGGTAATGCATCTTCTTTTTGCCCTTATCACCAAAATTTCTAGACGAATTGCTGCCGGCAGAAGCATAAGGAACATGTGATTTTCCACTTGCAAAAGAACCATAAGAAGTGGCTGCGTTGCTGTTACCACCTTTCTTTGAGCAACAATACAAGCTTGTTCAACTGCGCACTGTCTAGTCCTGTTTTTTTTGGAAAGTGACTCTTGCAACAGCAATGTGCACAATGCATCAAACTTGACAACTTCAAGATTTCCTTGGGTCACGCGTCTCCAAGTACTAACAAAAGTCTGGTAAGAGTTTGGCAAGGCATCAAGAATAGTCTGCACAAGGGAACTCTCTGAAATGACTTCACCTGCAAAAATAAGTTTCTCATTGATATCCTTAACATCAGCAAGAAAAGTGTCCATATCATCTTCCTCACGCATAATCTTCGAGTCCATCTCTTTACACAGCAATGCAATTTTTGCCTCATTGTGGATTGCATAAAGATTAGCTAGAATATCCCAAGCCTGTTTGGTAGATTTCATTGAACGAATGTGGGGAGTAATAGTGCGCTTCATAGACAACACAATCAATGCATGAGCCTGCGTCCCTTTTACATCCCAACGAGCTTGCTCAGCTGTAGGCAAAACAACTCTAACAGCAGCAATTCTTGCAGCAAGACCTACAACATCCTCAACATCGCCTACATCCTCAAAACCAGGACGTACATCAATGCCCTGTACAATATTCTAGACGCCCTTCGACATAAGAACATGTTGTATCATATAAGCCCACATAGGGTAATTATCCCCATCCAATCTATCCTAAGCAGCAAACATGTTGAACACGTCTGTGTTGTTGTCAGCCATGGTAAATGCTACACCTGATGTGAAAACTACCAAAAAAGAGGAGAAATGAATTGGGAACAACACGTGCTATATAGCACAAATTGTAGAAGACTGTAAGGGACATGTTATGCAAAAATGACACTGACAAAAATTTTGCACAAAATGACAAAATAGCATGTGCAATACTACATGTAGTGGACACGGAGGTCGAAATGAGCCCGAATTAGAAATTTGAGCAGGTTGAGCTCTAGGAGTTCTCCCAAAAATTTTGTCAACCTGCGAACGCTTGCCAAAGCTCATTGAAATCAGAGAAAGTGAGCAAACATGTGCTGGAGCTGCTAGCGACTAAGCTCGGGAGGACGCAACCTGCTCTGATACCAATTGTTGGAATTAGGGTTGCAGGGAAACACGCACAGCTTGGAGAAGACAAAGGAAGCTCAAGGCACACAACAGAGAGTATGTTACTTAGTGTGCCATGGAAAGATTGATAGCCCTAGAATGAATGGGCGTTTATACAATGCATGTGGGAAAAAACTCCTAGTGAGGGAAAAAATGCCCCAGTGGACCTAAGTGTGTTCACACACATCACTACTACATGTATATGGTAACAGACTGCACTGGTCACCATTAACCAGTAATTTAAGTAGTTTCTTTGCAAAATCTAACAAAGGGTTTGTATTGCCAAGGCAACACCCATGGTCATCTAGTTAAATATTGGTTTATTTTTACTAATTCTATTTTAGAGTTTCACAAGCCAAAAAAATACTTTGCCTTTTGAGGTTGGACTTTTGGTAATGTACCTTTCAGGTTTGGAAGATGTACCTGACTCCAGGTAAGTGTAAGCTATTTTCCACCTCTTAATAAGCATATGATTTGGTTTAGTTTCATTTCTTAATATGTTGATTGAATTTTCCAAGTGGAATGCATATACTAGCATGCTTTCATCCATTTTTCTCTTCACACACATGAGAAGGTCATGTAGGAGCAAAGAACTTTGGGACAATAGTGTACAAGATACATTTTTACACCTAGCAGTTATAGGCCTACATGCTAAGGTCTTTTTTGGCACATGTTGATAGTCACAAAGTGTGCAACATGGTCTAGGAATCGTGGAGTTCAGTGTAGCCAATGTGGAGCAAGGCTTAAGAGGGTCCCTCTCACTCATGTCGTTGAGTGTTTACAGTTACCTCCACACACAAGTACATCTCGTACTTGATGGATGTCCTATTTCTTGACATCAATATGTAAGACATATTCCACATGGAGAATTGAGTCTTTGGATTGACACTCGCACTTATTTCTCTAATTATGTGTCACAACAGATTCCCTAGGTGTTGGTCAATTCATTTTTTAGACCATTTTGAGCATGTCATATGAGGAATAAGTTCAGTGGCCATAAATTATTGGATACCTAGTAAGACTTGCTAAGGTTATAAGTATTGTTAAACAACATTAGTGAATGGTTGTTTACACATAGCAAGGCTATATATTGTTAATGATTGAAAATTTTTCATTGTTTGTACCTAGATGTGATTTATTTTTCACATTCTATTATGGTCCAACTATTCTAGCAAGGCTTTCAAGTAATTGCAAAGGGAAGCATTCAATTCTATTGTAGAGGTATTTAACCATTGTATTCCCTCCTCTTCCGAATGTATTATGAACATACATCCACCATATGCATTGGCAACTATAGTCACAAAAATGCAGGTTCATATTAGTTATTGATAAATGCATACACACTAGGTGTTATGGGACCTAGTGTTTAGCAAAGACAAATCTATAGCGGCATGAAAATTCATGAAATCGATAACATATGTAGCATTTTCCACCATAGGTACAATATCTCTATGCGACTTATTGTGGGTCTAATAAACAACGTACAAAGTGATGACTCAGTATGGGTGCTTGTAGATAAATTGACTAATATTTGTAAGGTTTATTCAGTCTTTTTTTCAATCCCTAAAGTTAACCAAGTTGGTTGTGCATAACATGTTATGTTTATATATAGATTACTCATCAATATTGGGCGTAATTGTGACCCATTTTTACCAATCATTTCTATATAAAAATGGTTAGCAAGAAGCAATCCACTTGGAAAGGTTATCTCTCTAGTTGGAGTTCGTTTATCATTATGTAAAGCATGTTGCGACTAGGTTTAGTCCCTTCATGTTTATGTCAATTTTCAACCTCGATCATTGGTTATGATGGGGTTTTTTACTGAGGAGAAATTATAGCAAGTCAAGAACTTAATCCTTGCTGAGTTATGTCAACATGTCACTTTCATGGAAAGTTGAAAAGAGGAATTATTGCATGTTCCAATACCTTCAGAAAGTTTGAAACCTAGTCTTTCATTTAGACACCTCTTAGCTGTGGTAACTCATTTAAAATACTCAAGTGAGTTATAAATAAAACATACACACTATTTTGAATATATGTCGGTTACACGAATGGTTGTAAAGGGACAACAACGTGGAAAGTCAAGATATTTTCCTTGGTTTCATTGAACCTCCTATTGAATCATGTATCATTGAAATGGATAGTTGGATTCGTGAGGGATGCCACTGGGGAAAACACTAGTGTTCTTACAAAAATACCACCACTTTTGTTTTCAAGGACAAAAACACTTCTCCAAGGCGGGAGTAATCTCAGGCCAAGGGGTAGGACATGCATGCGATATAGGGGTCTATATATAGACATGGCCAAGGGCCTATATATAGGTGGTTGGGCGGAAATGAGCATGCGATAGTCCCTATGTTCTTACAATCTTACTCTTATCAATTTGTAGCATATCAGATTGTTCTTAAAGAAAATCTTTGGCCAAACCCATCTTAGCCAAGGATCTAGCTTGAAACCCATACATGAACATAAATGGAATAAAGCCCATAGATACATGTTTAAAACGATTGTAAGCAAACTCCAAGACTAGAAAAATACTCCTACCAATTGGTTTGCTTATTACTTACATTTGCATGTATCATATTATCAAGTATTGGATTCACTCACTCAATTTGGCCATCAGTCTGAGGATGATCAACTATACTCAAATTAAGAGTAGTACTCAAATTTGGGGGAAAATATCTCGCCAAGAAATGGCCGTCAAACTTCTTTTCATGATCGCTAACAATATTTTCGAGAAGTCTATAAGACTTATACACAATTTCCATAAACATCCTTGCAAGCTATCCATAAACATCCTTGCAAGCTAAGGAGATTTGATCATAGTCTTATTGGGAATAAACCTACATGTTTTTGTCAACGCACTACACCTATGCAAATAGAATCATGGCCACAAATTGTAGTAGGTAGACCTACTATAAGTCCATAGAGATTGTCTCCCACTTTGCAGTTAAGAATCTATAAAAGGTGCAAAAGCTCACCTACCTTATTGCATTTGGCTTTTGTCACTTGAAACTTTTGGCAATGTAACACATACTCAGGCACATATTCATACAAACATGGCCAATAAAATTTCTTTCTAACTAATGCATACATGACCAACACTAGCACTATTATGACACTTAAAAAGAATTTGGCACCTAGTGTCTAAGTCCAAAGTACACATACTCTCCTCTTATTGAGGAAATACCCATCTTCAATAGAAATTTTTTCCAACATTGTAGTTTCTCTTGTGAAAAGGTGGAACAACATGTAGAGTGTGCTAACGTACTCTCATAAGAGTGAAAAGGATCCCTCATTTATACATGACTTCACACCTTACCATAAGATGAATCATGCTTGCATTTTCCATGAAGAGAGGCCAAAAAATTACTCGTTAATTTCCATAAAAGAAAGATCTTTGACTCTCTCTGGCATGCGGGTTAAGAAGTCAAGTGCCATGTTGTAGCAATTGCAATGATATCCTAAAGTACAAGTCGCTCAATTTGAAAAGTAGAACTAGACTAAAAACTTTTATTTTGATGTAAGACAATTAGGATACGAAATAATTCTAATAAAAAGTTCCTATTTGATTGGCTTGGTGCAAAACTTGCAGCCTATTGGCTGTAAAAATGAGAGGAGAGGGGAAAACACCATGCTCAACAAAATGCAAAACATGTGAACCATAAGCCTCAAATTGGATAGTGTTATGGTGATATCTCCGCTTAAGACAAGGTTCAAACCTATAAATACATTCATGCCCAAGAACAACATCAGGTCTCGACACATTTATCACCTAGAAATCCAACTTCATCTTATGGCCTTGAACTTCAAGAAGAACATTATTAGCCCAAATATCTAGACCCTACCTTTCCATAAGAGATATCGTATAACTATGATAGAATTTCAATTTGAGGAATATTTGATCTCTTAATTAAGGCATAATTCAAAATTTTAAGGGTGGCTCCAGTATCGATAAGTATGTGCACTTTTTGCATATCATGCAATTGTGCATGCGGACTAGATCCTGAGGACCTACTAGCTATTGCACACCCCTGCCACATGGAAGTCATAAGTAAGAATTCATGGATGTTTGTACAATGAGACACTTGCGGTCCAATGCCTCAAAAATAAAAAATACTAAAGTTTTGAGATGTAGATGAGTAGTTTTGGCCTCGACATTGGGATGTAACCCTCGTAGGAAACCTCTTACTTTGTGGAACTCATTAAAACCATCTAACTTCAAAATAACTTCTTGATGAAAAGAAATCTGAGTACTAAGAGAATAATAATTCTGCATAAAAGAGCCATCCATGCTTGACAATTTTTCTCATCTTCATTACTTGGAAGAAATTCCTTTTGGAACATAGCCTAGAACCGTGTCTATGTTATGGGCTTATGAGTAGGTTTAAGTAGCATCCATCATGTGTAGGCCTTGCCTTCGAGTTCTAGACTACTCTTTATGGAATAAAGAGCATCTAGAGTAGCTTGAAGATTATGAACATCCATCCACTTATGCAAAAAAGTGTTGAAATCATCCTTATTGTGTTCCCAATCTTTAGATTTGTAAACCATACCTTTAAGATCTTTCATCCATGATGAAGTCTTTTGAGCATTCAGAGCAACAACAACATATACAAGAAGAGATGCAGATGGAGGAACCTTAGCTTAGACAAATTAGTATTGAGCAAAGAAAAATTAGATTCCATCTATTGAGTGCAAGCGAAAGGGCCTTCAAATCTTTTATATGAATTAATCCATGACCATTGTGCAACTCATTGGCTTCTTATTAACAAATATTTGACACATGAGCATCAAGTCCCAAAGGTGGGTGAGTTTGCTCAAACTCAAAATGATGATCCTTCAGAAGTTGTTTTGTCAGTTGTCATTGTAGGAAGAGAAGAAAAAGTTGATACTTGCCCATCGATGTTGAATGCGTCTATGAAAGCCAAAACACATGCAACCAATTTTTTTTTGCTATTTCAAACACATCGGCGTGCAAAATCCCTTGCAATTTCATAACTTCCGCTGAAGTTAGCATCAAATTTGGCAACTAATGCTGAAAGATAGCACCAATGGCCCCTCTCACCCAAAGGACTATGAAAGAGAGAATCAAAAGAGCTCTACTACCACTATAATAGCCTAGCCACGATTGGGAGTTGCACTAGTACCTCCATCCATCCACCTTATATAGCCAGCCTAGCTAATGCTAAATATAGGATCCTATACGTTCATGTCCTCTCGAATCATAGACTTTGCCCACAACAATCTTTAGGATTTTCTTGACCTTGAAACTGTTAAGACTGCAACTCATTTGATCAATAAGCTAACAAACAAGACACTTGATGGTGGCATTCCCAAAGAAGCTTGGAAGTCGGGATGAGGGTAGTTCAAGCTCCCTATTGAGATCGAGGACCGATATTCAAGGCTTGTCGATCTTTGATGTATCTTAGGACTATCCCAAGGATATTCAATTTCCCTTCTTCTTTTTTGAGCTAGTTTGAGGGGAATCAAAACTTCTCTACTCTTCTTAAGCTAGCCATAAATTGGGTTCTTTTGATTCCCTTCCAAAGCTCTCTGATCTAAAAAATATATCTTCTTCTTGCTCTCTTTGACCACTTCTTCTTCTTCACAAGATCAAATCAAATCAATGAATACTACATTGGAAATCGCCATACCATTTTTCATTCTCGATAAGTGTAGTTGAAGAGATAATTTTCCAATTATATATCTAATAGGGCTAATCAAAGATTGATTTCACAAATCCAATTTGCATAATTAAGCTTCACCCTTTATCAATTGTGAATTTTTGTTTCCAATTTGCTCTTGGCCAAGGATTTGATACCATTGTTGTCAGATTGGAGGGAATGAAATACCACTAAGTTTAAACCATGGAAGCTTTACACACTCTTTACAAGAATGTCATTCTCATCCACATATTTACAAGAGGTGCTTCCCATGAGCATTATTTCTAAACTACCTTATGCAAATCTAAGCTATGTACAAACTATATTTTATGGTGGTAACCATGATGACAACTATGACAATATGTGAGACAACTTTGCAAACCTCCTTCAGCTTCAACCTACAATTCACTCATCCACACATTAGTTAAACCACTTACTACAAGAACAACAAGAAAGTATAAACAATTCTAGCTATCCCTATTTGCAAGGTGATGCTAAACCACACCAACATGGTGATTCTTGAGACGTCCGAAGTCAATCACTCAAGAAAACAAACAAAATCGTAATATTGAGGTGGTTCAAGGCAGGCAACAAGAGAGGCGGCCTCTAAACACCCCTCAAGACTCCCGTGTTGCTCAATTGGGGTTGGGGTAACCACAAGCAACAAACAACACAACAAACCCACAGCCAAACAAGTAAAGGGGCACCACTTAGTTATGGTATGCAAACTAGGACGCAAGAAGAGAGATTTTTTCACACCCAAGAAGGTGCGCCACAAAACACACACAAGCAATCTCGATTCATGCCTTTGATACACCAAATCTCAATTTATTGATGATGGAGGAACATATACAATAGTGCTTTTGAGATTTTGAACTCACACTCTCTCACTTGTAATGTGTAGCTTGAAAGCTTCTCTCACACCAAAAGTGAAGCTCACAAGGTGGTTGCTACGCCTAAGTCTCTCCTCACGCATAGAGTGTTGGGGTGCTATGTGAGATATCAGGGGTTGTTTTACAAGAAGGAGAGGGACCTATTTATAGGTTGAATACCCTCATTAAGATTATTTGAAAATCCTAATTTACAAGCTAACAAATCAGGATTATGATTTTTTCTGAATATCAAAACATTGCGGGCCTTCTTTGTTTTCTTGAGTCATGGATGTGGGCTCAAAAGAGAGCATTATTGATGGTAGATAAGGTGAAAGTAGAGTTTTAAGGAAGAAGAGAGAGAGAGAGAGAGAGAGAGAGAGAGAGAGAGAGAGAGAGAGAGAGAGAGAGAGAGTTACTATGCACATGTCTTGAGGTGAGGTGTCTTTTATGGTTAGGTCAATGGCTATTTTGTGTTACTATGTTAGTGGTTAGTGTTAGTAATCACTAGAAAGTTAATGATATATTTACAACGGGTAGAATGAGGTGGATGGTTGAAGTAAGATGGTTGAATGAAGTGAGGAAATCCTTGTGATGGTGAAGCTTGAAGAAGTTTTGGACTTACTTGTGTAGGTTTTCAAAATGACTATTGATCCTCTTCTTCTTCTTCTTCTCTTCTTTATGCCACCGCCGTCAAGGTTGATTACTGTGATGAAAATGGCAATTCGGTTGATGAGATCTCTCAATTTGAAGAGGTTAAGCATGGTTTACATGCTGAATTTTATGTATATAGAGAAGGGATAATATGGAATTGTACTTTGGAAGTAATAGAGAGAGGCATAAAGATGGTGTATGTACATGTAGAGCTCATATGAGAGCTATGAAAGTAAGAGGGGAAGTTACATGTGAAGAAGGTGAGAGAAACCATGGAAGGTGCAGGTTTGAGCGAGGGATTGAGATGAATGGGTGTGTGTGTGTGTGTGCAGAAGTGTGGAAAGAGGTGAGAGAAGACTATGGGCTACTTGTGAGAAGAGTGGGTAGACTAAGGTCCAATTAAAAAAACATACCCCACTGGTGGTAGCTCCAGAAATTATGAAAATTTTTGAGGTGATTATTCAGCTCTTGGTCCACTTTTTTTTAAAAAACCACCGCTTCAAATTCAAAGTGGAGATGAATATAAAAAATCCCACCAAAAAGCCTATGTTTCTTCACAAAAAAAGTATTCAGTGGCCCCCTTCTTGTTGAATTTGCATAAGACTCCAAAGGTGAGCCCCTCCTTGCATTAGAGAATGACCTAATTGATTCTTAGGGGTTTGAAAAAATACATGGTTGTTGATTATGCATAAATATAATATATGGATATGATGAAAAAAAACATGCTAATATACATAAACAATTCATGGAATCTAGAATAGTGTGGGCTATATATAAAATAAATAAATATATAAAAATATAGGGAATCAAATGAGGAGGGCCCTCATTTGTTTTTATTGATGTATATTTATTTACAAGACGTAAGAAAAAATACCTGTAGGAAATAGGAATTTAGTGAAAGGCAATGACTGATGGTAAAATGTATTTTTGAGGTTTTTTCCTAGGAGTGGATTCACAAAAAAAATAAGAGAGTTTGCATGAAAATATTTCTATATGGAATAAAGAGTATGGAAAATTGGTAAGAAAGTTTGTAGTAATGGTGAGTCAATGTACATAGCATACATAGGCAAATAACGCACACTTAGGTAGAAATATTAAAATGAATACCAAAATAATTATGAAAATTCCTTAGATTTAGACCCTATATACAATGAAATATTTACATAAAAATGGACCATAATTTATTTTATTTTTTGATTTTATTTATTTTTTTGGCTCAACTAACCCAATGACTAGCTACTTGAGAGTTTTAAGGAGATATGAAAAAAGTCCCCTAACTTACATATGCCTATGTACAATGAAAAGGTAGGGATAGCCACAGTGTTTAGGTGATTTTGGTAGGGTGAGGTAGCTCACTATGGCAATTATGGAGAGCCAAAAAATGGCTATAATTAGCCCTCTCCCAGGAGGACGGTATATTCATGTACATCATAAAAAAGCATCTTTTTCAAAGAGAGTGCTTTTGAGTCCTCTATGATAGTGGTCCCTTGACAGGATTTTCATGTGTGGATTTTTGTCACACTCATGCTTCATGCAACAAAACTTACATGAGATAGTCTCTATTTGATAGTTCCTCGGTAGATCCTTTGGTAGAAGGCGACTCAAATAAGGCTTCAAGTGATACCCGTTTACCTTCCTGGAGTGCTCTTTACCATTGAAGTCCATAAGCTGATAGTAACTTGAATTGAAAGCCTTCTTGACTATGTATGGCCCTTGCCACCTAGTTTCAAACTTGGCATCAAAAGGATTGTCGAGTCGATTGTCATACCGAAGCACATGCTCTCCTTCCTTGATGTCTTTGTTCTTGAGTTTCTTGTCAAGCTTCTCCTTTGCTTGTATAGCTTTCCTCTTGTAGCACTCGTAAGCTGCTTCTCTCTTCTACTCAAGGTCCACTAGTGTAAGAAGTCGATCCATCCATACCTCTTGATCATCTTGTGCACCTTTGCCATGAAGCGGTATTGTTGGGATGTTGAGCTCGATAGGCTGCAAAGCCTTTTAACCATACACCAAGTGAATGGTGTGAAATCTGTTGCCTCCCTATATGTGATTCGATATGCCCACAAGGCACCATCCAAGAAGTCATCCCATAACTTTGTTTTGTTTTGCACCATCTTTCTAATGATGCCTAAAATGACACCATTAGCCTTCTCCACCAAACCATTTGACTGTGGGTAGTAGGGTGTGCTATGACGTTGTAGAATGTGAAGCTCTCCACAAACTTCTGTGAGTAAACCCTTCTTGAACCCTAGACCATTATCAATAACAATCTCTAGAGGTGTTCCAAATCTACAACAAATATTAGTGTAGACAAACCTGCTCACTATTTTCCCATTTACCCTTGCCACACTTTGAGCCTCTACCCACGTAGTCATGTAGTCTACAACCACTAGAATGTAGAGTTTACCATTCTTTGTTCTAAACAGAGGACCCATAGCATCAATGCCCCACTTTTCAAAGGGTCCATTTGCAAGCATTATTTGCCTCGCACCATGCACCAGCCTTGTATTTCCATTTACCTGACAATTGTGACAGCTTTTACACCAAAGTTGGACATCCACATGCAAGCTTGGCCAAACATATCCCACAAGCAAAATCTTCTTCATGGTTAATCTTGGGCAAAATGACTGCCACATGCCTCTGCATGCAAACCTTTTAGAATGGCTGGAATATCCTCGATAGTTGGTACTCTTCTGCACACTTGATCCTTCCCACTTTGATAGAGAGAGCCTTCTAGGAAGAGATAGAAACTTGCCTTCTTCATTGAAGGAGTACGAGCGGAAGTGCGACGCGAGAGAGTGCGAGAAGAAGAGCACGACGATATGGTGAACTCGCTCTACTGTAATGTGTAGAGCATAGTGAGTTCTTATTAGGTTTTTACAAAAGAATATGTGTACATACCTGGCGGCCCGCCCACTTACGTGGGCGACCACATTGGGCTTTATACCCCAACAACCTCCCACTTAAAGTCCAATGTGGTACTTTAAATGTGAGAGAAGCTACTATACAAGCTAATATACAAGAGATGTAGAGAAGTGATGTACTACCCTACACCTAACTGCTTGCGAAAATGCGCAAAGCTCTCTGAGGGAAGTCCTTTTGTAAGTAGATCAACAGGATTTTCTGTGGTGTGAACTTTGACAAGCTGAAGTTGCTTATCCTCGAGCATTTCCCTGATGAAATGATACTTCACATCCACATGCTTTGTCTTTGAGTGATAAACTAGATTGCGAGCCAATTGTATAGCACTTTGACTATCACAATATAACACAGGCATCTCTTCTTTGATTCCCAAATCTGTTACTAGTCGATTAAGCCAAATTGATTCTTTGCATGCCTCTGATGCTGCAACATATTCATCCTCTGTAGTAGACTGAGTAACACAATCTTGTAATCTAGAACGCCATGATACTGCTCCACCAGCCAATGTAAAGACATACCCTGACGTAGACCTTCTGTTGTCTAAGTCACATGCATAATTTGAGTCTGTAAAACCCTTTACACTTAGCTCCTGACTCCCATAGCATATACGCATACTCTTTGTAGCTTTCAGGTATCTCAATATTCCTTTCACTGCCTCCCAATGTTTCTTGCCTGGGTTTGACATGTATCGACTTACTACTCCCACTGCAAATGCAATGTCTGGGCGAGTAGCAATCATTGCATACATCAAACTACCCACTGCAGACGCATATGGAATCTTATCCATTTCAGCCTGTTCTTCCTCAAACACAGGACAATCTTGTTTGCTAAGTTTCACATATGGTGGCAATGGAACACTCAGTGCCTTTCCCTTCTCCATATTGAAACATTGCAAAACCTTGTCAATATACTCTGTTTGAGATAACCAAATCAACTTCTTTGATCTGTCTCTCTCAATGCGCATACCAAGTATATGACTTGCCTCACCCATGTCTTTCATGTCAAACGATTTTGCTATCTTTGACTTCAAAGCTGAAATTTCTTCCAAGTGCTTGCCAGCAATCAACATGTCATCCACATACAAAATAAGGATCAGCCAACTACCATCCTTAGCCTTCTTTGTATATAGACAGTGATCGAACTCACTACGTTTGTAGCCTTGAGAAAGCATAAACTTGTGGAATTTATGGTACCATGCCCTCGGTGATTGTTTTAAGCCATAAAGACTCTTTAACAACTGGCATACCCAATCTTCCCTTCCTTTCTCAACAAACCCTTCTGGCTGCTGCATGTAAATTTCCACATCTAAATCACCATGCAAGAACGCTGTCTTGACATCCATTTGGTGCAACACCAAATCTAATATGGCAACCAATGCAAGAAAGCATCTCAATGTAGTCATCTTGACCACCGGAGAGAAGACTTCATCAAAGTCAATGCCTTGTTCTTGCTTAAAGCCCTTGGCAACAAGCCTTGCTTTGTACTTTGGCTGACTATCATGAGCGGTGATCTTATACCTGTAAACCCATTTACAAGGTAGAGCCTTTTTGCCCCGTGGTAATTTAACTAGCTTCCATGTCTGGTTTTTATGCAGAGCTATCATCTGTGACTGCATGGCCAATTGCCAATTCCCGGAGTCCTTCATTTGCACTGCTTCCTTGTAACATGAAGGCTCATTGCAATCAGTCAACATGACATAGTTCATAGATGGAACAAACCTATCAGGAAGTCGCGTGACACGTCCAGATCTACGCACAATAGGTGGCTCAGGCTTAGCCACAACCTGTGGTTCCAATCTATCCTGTCCTTGCTCCTCTTGAGCCCTGACATTTTGTCTTGCACGTGCAGGTCCATCTTCTTGGAAGACAACTCTTCTAATCTCCTCAACTTTCTCTGGTTTAGAATGATATTTGTCTTCATTAAAGTGAACATCATTGCTGCGGATAACCTTTCTAGATTCGGGATCCCAAAGTCTATACCCCATCTCACCAGAATTACCATAGCCTAGAAAGATGCACTTTCTACTCTTTGGCTCAAGTTTGTTCCTAAATTCCTTTGCAACGTGAGTATATGCCTCACAGCCAAAGACTCTGAGATGCTTGTATGAGGGCACCTTGCCTGACCATACCATCTCTGGCACTGAATCCTTCTGCAAAACCTTGCTAGGAGATCTATTTACAAGATGAACAACTGTTGATACAGCTTCAGCCCAAAACCCATTTGGCAGCTGTGCATTAGACAACATACTTCTGACCTTCTCTTGTATGGTCCTATTCATCCTCTCAGCAACACCATTTTGAGGAGGATTGTAAGGAGCAGTAAGTTCACGTTTTATACCTTTTGACTCACAAAAGTCCTGAAAGGCCTTTGAAACATACTCTCCACCATTGTCAGTGCGTAAGCATTTAAGCTTCTTGCCACTCTGATTCTCCACAAGTGTCACAAACGTTTTGAAAACACTAAACGCTTCATCCTTGTGCTTGAGAAAGTAAACCCATACTTTCCTCGAGTAATCATCTATAAATGTCATAAAGTAAGAAGCTCCCTAGAGATAGGTTAGGCATAGGTCCACACAAGTCACTATGAACAAGTGCCAACTGTGTATCTCTTCTACTGCTTCTATGCTTATGTGGCTGCTGTGTTTGCTTACCATACAGACAATGTTCACAGAATTCAAAATCATTAAATGAAAAGCCACGCAAATAACCAGAACGAGACAAGATTTCCATTCCCTTCTTGGACATATGTCCTAACCGGCTATGCCACAAAGAAACGTTCGGCTGCTCGGTTACATTGATTACATTTTTAGAGACATTTGATACATAAATCATGTAAAGTCCTCCAGACTTTACTCCATGTGCTACTGTCATAGAACCCTTGGATATCTTCCACATGTTCTGTCCAAAAGTGGTGACGTAGCCAGCATCATCAAGTAAACATGTTCTGATCAAGCTCTTTGTAATTGCGGGAACATGTCTCACATTCTTCAACGTGAAAGAAGAGCCATTCTGAAACTTCAATTGAACATCTCCAACACCTAAGATCTCACATGTCTGCCCATTGCCTAGCCGAACATGATCTTTAGTGGTCACATAATTGGTAAACCACATAAGAGGTAAACCACTCCTTATTTGGAGACACATGAAGTGATGCCCCTGAGTCTATAATCCAGTCACTAAGTGCATTTCCATCAGATGCTGTAAGAAGAGCTGAGTCCATTGTATTCTTCAAGAAGTAGATGTCTCCCGACACTAGACTGTCATCCTCTGCAACAGTGTTTGTCACATTTATTTCTTGAATCTTCACTGAGGACTTGTTCTTCTCACCATGGTCTTCAGCTTTCTCTTTGCCTTTTTCTGCTTTCCATTCTCTGCAGTCTCTTTTCATGTGACCCTTCTTGCCACAATGGTAGCATTCTATGTCACTCTTGCCTTTAGCACTGCGGGACTTGCTACGAGACCGATTCCTCTTTCCACCTTTGTACTTTTCTTGGTCCTTCCCCTGACAACTAAGGCTGTTCCTTTTCCTTTGTCCATTGTCTTTCTATTGGTTTCTTCAGTAAGCAGACTTCCTTCTACACCTGCTATGTTCAAACCATCTGGAGGTGCAGAATTACTCAAAGCTGTGCGAAAAGTGTCCCAACTTTTCGGCAATGTGATCAATAGGAACATAGCTCTAACAGGTTCATCAAACTTGACACCTTGAGCTGACAACTGACTAAAGATTGTGTTGAATTCATTCAGATGATTGGACATAGGTGTCCCTTCTTTCATCTTCAAGTCAACAAGCTTCTTAAGCCAGTATACCTATGAAGCTGCACTCTGCTTCTCATAAAGATCACTCAGCTTTAACCATGCTTGATAAGCCAACATCTCGTCTGCTACATTGAAGTAAACGCTTTCTACCAAAGTCAGCATAATGGTAGAAAGTGCCAATTCATCCATTTCGCTCCATTCATCTTCGTCCATATCTTCTGGTTTTATCCCCTTGAGCTTTATAGTTTTTATCTGCTTCTTTTGTACCAACACGTGCCAAATCTGCTTCTTCCACAATGGGAAATTGGTTCCATCCAGCTTCTTGATATTGTAAAGAGCAGTGTCCTTTGATCCAGCCATAGCTACGATTCACAGTAGTTTTACTTTCCTGGCAAAAATTCGGCAGAGTTTCCCCTGTAAACTGACCTCTGAACCAATATCAACCTGTCAAATGAACCAAGAAAGCTTCAGATTCTGCATAAATTTCGGCAGAGTCTCCTTTGTAAAATGGCTCTGGTGTACTAAAAACAGACCCAAAAACAGCTCAAAAACACTGTCTCTCTGACACTGTAAGCTGCGGGTAAACCTGTCCTACACCTGTACTATCTCTGACTGTCCTGTCACTGTCCTGTAAGCATAGACTACGACAATGCCTCAACGGCAGTAAAGCAAAGATGCAATCCCAACTGTCTAACTCACAGTCAATACATCCTAGCTGCCATTCTAAGGGTGCTCGAGGGATCGCTCCAAGACCTGTATCACCGAAAGGATTTCAACATTCGAGAATCCCCCAGCTCAATAAAACCTCACTCGACCCTCAACAAAGGCTGCAGTAAATCTGACAGTACATAGACTTCCCACAAAGTCATACATCCACAAATTTCCCACTGTATGCTGTAACCGCTGCGGCGGTTGTTTGCTGCGTGACTCACAGCCAGCAAACCCTCAACATACATACATCATCTCTGACAATACATCCCATGTGGAAGTACCTGCAATGTCAGGATGAAATCTGGAATATCAAGCAGCAAACACAAGCTACCTGATGAACTAGTGGATGTTGCCTACAGTCTGTGTGTAGATGCGCCCATGTCGTATGTGACACGCCTCCAAGAACTGTGAGCCGTCCTTCGATGTGTAGACAGCCACAAATCAACACTCTGGGAGTGTCGATATCCTCAGCACCTGCAGTCGTAGGCTGAAAACCCCAAATTTGCAGAGTCGGATCTGCACCCGCCGAGACCACGCAGTCAAAAATGGCATGCGCAGACCTTTGTCGAAGCCGAACGGTGGCCGTGTCTTTGCCTGTCGAATTTCACTCCAATCTCAGTTGGTGACTCTAGCCTCCTGCAGTGCTTCCCCGAGCCTCGATCTGAGCTCTGATACCAGTTGAAGGAGTACGAGCGGAAGTGCGACGCGAGAGAGAGTGCGAGAAGAAGAGCACGACGATATGGTGAACTCGCTCTACTGTAATGTGTAGAGCATAGTGAGTTCTTATTAGGCTTTTACAAAAGAATATGTGTACATACCTGGCGGCCCGCCCACTTACCTGGGCGACCACATTGGGCTTTATACCCCAACATTCATGAGTCTCCTCTTTTGAGCTTTTGTGAAGTCTTGTGGAAACTCGCCCTCCAAAATGTAGCCAATAATGGGAGCCAATGACTCCAATCCCTGGTATCTCGGTTGCTTGACGACTGCTGCCACCATGGTGACTTGCACTTCTTTCTCAACACATGTAACTGCTTGTTTGTGCCAGTAAATCAGCATCTTCATTTGGTTTCCTAGGAATATGATATAGCTACTCTTCTTCAAACTGATTATACAACCTACGAATGGCATGAACTTTTGTCCTTAAGCTTTCATTCTTGCATGCCCAAATGCCTAAAATCTGCTTCACAATGAGAAGTGCATCCCCCTTTACCATGAGACACTTTATACCTTGGCCAATGCACATCTTTAAGCCATGAAGTAGTGTGTCATATTCTGCTTCATTGTTGCTAGTTGAACCTAGTAGATTGACCTTCTCTTTCATGACCACCTCTCCACTTGGGTTGAGCAACACTAGCCCTCCCTCTGCTTTTCCTGTGGCTCGTCAAAAAGCTCCATCAAAGAACAAGGTAAAAGCATTAGGAATACTTTTAGGTGGTGGCAATGGTAGGGTCTTTACTTTAGGCACCTTAATTTTCCTTCTCATGTACCCTATAAGAATCCCTGCCAATTGTGCACCGCACACTATCTTCTAGCTTGAAAGAGTATTGAAACTCTTGCAACTCCATAATACACTTTGAGATCCTAGTACTAAGATTCATTTGAGATGACACCCAAGGGAACAAATTTTTTGCAGTGAGAATTATAAAAGGTTTTGGTAGCAAGTAGGATCTAAACTTTCTCACTGCAAACATGAGAGAAAGCATCATGAGTTTTGCTTCTGTGTAGTCTCTCTCCAAAGCATTCATGACCCTACTAGCAAAGTAGATGGGTCGCATCCTGGTACTGTGGGGATCTTGTTGTAGCAAAACAGGACCAATTGTTTCTTTCCCAACACTAGAGCTAACAAAGAATTTGTACTCCCAACAACGATGCATAAGTGTTTGTAGTTCTGACAGAATGACTTTGATGTTACAAAAATATCCTTCAAGCTCATTAGACCAAACAAAATCGACTTGTTATGTCAATTTCTGCAAGGGGTGAAGTAACTCCGAGGCTAAGTGAATGAAACATAACATATACTTCACCTTTTGAATGAATGAGATGACCTCCTTAAGACTCTTGGTGATGGTAATTCAATAAGAGCCTTTGCCTTTGAAGGATCCACCTCAATACCTTTATAGGAAACCTCTTGTGACCAAGCAAGATCACTTCATCCTCACCTATGTGGCATTTGTCAGGGTTGAGTTGACCTCCCATGTCATAGAGTTTCTTCAAACCTTCTTCTACCCTTTGTAGATGTAATGATTTTGAGCTATAAAATCATCAATAAAAATCCTAATGGATTTTCCAAAGAATACTTGAAACACCATGTTCATGAAGCGTTGGAAAGTTGCAGGAGCCTTTATTAGGCCAAATGGCATGACTCTGAAAGCATAAAAACCCCACGAAGTGATGAAGGTTGTTTTCAATTCATCCATTAATGCAATATCTATTTGAAAGTAGCCTGGGTAGCCATCACACACAGTGTACTTCTCATGACTAGCTACCTCATTTAATATCTCATCCTGAAATGGGAGGGGAAAGTGATCTCTTTTTGTTGCCTCATTTAGTGGACGGTAATCCACACACACCCTCCACTTGCAGTTTTTCTTGGGAGTGACAACAACAGGAGAGACCCACTTTGAATTTTCCACTGGATAAATGAAACCTACTGCTAGAAGCTTTCTTACCTCCTTGAGTAAAGTCTGCTCCTTGATGACTCCTAGCCTTCGTAGCTTTTGAGCCTTAGGTTGGCCTCTGGCTTTAGATCGACCTTGTGTTGAACATTATCTACTCCACGCACATCGGTGTAGTATTTAGCAAAATGCTTAGGAAACTTTCTTAGCACACATTTGAACTCTCTTTCATCCTTTGTAAGTGTGGTAGACAACATACCTTCTAACATTCCTTCATCTTTCACATTTTGGTTCTCTTGAGCACCGACCTCCTCCAAGCCTTGGCCAGAGGTTTCTTGGTTGCTTGGCTTAAACCTTACCCCCATAACTTCATTGGAAGACTCCTCTTCTGTAGTGCTACCGCTACCTTCTTCTTCTGAAGTGCTATCGGTCTAGTCTTCCTCCATCTCACTTTGCGATGATTCTTCATGGAGCTCCTCTTGACATTGCTCCTTCATGTCAAAGACAACCTTCTTATGATTGTCATTCCTACAGATCAAATTTCAACTTTCCCAATCCTGCAAAGCTCGCATTTTTATTTGCCATGGTCTTCTTAGGATAAATGGATAGCCACTTCTTAATGCCAAAGGCCTCTACATGACATAGAAATCCACTGCCTTCTTAATGCCAAAGGCCTCTACAAAAACATTTTTACAAATGCCTACACACCTAGCCTTGCTATTGTTTGCCATCTTCACTTTGATTTCAGGTGTCTCATGGATGTGCATGCCTAGTCTTTGCATGAGTCCCTCTGTCATGATGCAAATTTGTGCACCCCCATCCACTAGACCTTTCCTAACCAATCTTCCTTTGATGTAACAATCTAGCACAAGTGTAATATCCTCATTCATTTCTGTTTGTGCAATTTTTACAATAGACACACTCTCTTTTACTTTTCTCCTAGTGCTAACTGCCTTTGTTAAATCCCTCCTAACTTGTGGACATAGTGCAAGAAATTGAGGCCATGAGATATCATGACCCTTACCTCTCATGTCTTCCAACAAGTTGTATGGAGCCATACCATGTCCAAGAGGGAAGTCTTGGAGGTTGATACGACGTCAAGTCCTCTTGGTTTCCTTGGTCTCCTTTGCCTACTTTTCTCGTCCATGATCACTTTGTGACATGACTCCTTCTTTCTCCTTACCCTTTCCACGGCCACGCTTAATGTCATTTTCTTCCATGTCCACCTCATTGGATTTTGTCACCTCTACCACATTTCATCTCTAGCATTTATGGGATCTAGTCAGCTTGGTGAGAGTAATAACATCTATCAAGCTTGGAGGTAGTGCAAGCACACTGGAGACTTGTGTAGGTGAACCTAGGCATGCTGTTCTAGGGGTCCGCCTCCCACATATCAAACATAGACCAATTCTCACACAAGCTCAACCATTTCGATTTTTCAGTGCCAGCGAGCATACTCATGGAACCTGTTCTGTCCTTACTCTTCTCTACCATATTGAAATCCCCAACCATCAACCACTCCCCTTCTATCGAAGTATCCTTGAGATGCAGCCACAATTTAGCTTTATCCTTTGCATTGCAGGGTCCATACACATTCACAATGGTGAGGGCCTGATCATCCCACCTAATTTTAACTCGAAGGACTCTGTCGGGGAGGGGTGGTTAAGAACCATCTTTGGTTCCAATTTTCTCTCTACAATAAGTAGAACGCCACTAAATCCTTCACTTCCTTCCCCATAGAATACAAGATTTTTCCCTAAAGCCCGCTTTCTCCTACCTACAGGTATCCAGGTGGTGTTCCAAGATGGCCCAACTATTGACTGTTTTCTTCTTAATAACTTCATCCTAGAAGAGGGCACTCTTCTACTGGGTCTTTAATCCCTTCATGTTCCGAGAATGGATAGTGAGAGTATCCATCATTGGCAAATTCTTCAACAGCCGACCCCAGTCACCACGTCCTTGGTTTGAGGAGAATCCGGGGGTTCCAAGCCAGAGGATTTCCTTTCTTGAAGCACTGCAAAGGGGTTGTGAAGAGGAAAAACCCATGTCCCACCTTTTTCTTGCATGGGGGAAGGAGTAGAGTCTTTCCCTTTCATAAGTGACATGGAATCCCTTGCCACTACCTTTATCTTTTTGGCCCTCTTCAGACTTGGGATTTGCATCATCGACGTAGTTGTAACTGTCATAAACTTAGGTGTTGAAGCAGGAAAATCAACCGCATTTTCATTGTGTGGGCATTTGGGGATTTGAAGTGAGAGGTTTCCCTTCTCCAAAGTCTTCTCTAGCAGCTTGATGTTCACCTTGTCACAAACCATGGCCTCCTTTACCTCCCCCGATCTTTGTAGTGAGAGGTTTCCCTTCCCCAAAGTCTTCTCTAGCAGCTTGGTGTCCACCTTGTCACAAACCATAGCCTCCTTTACCTCCCGTGAACTTGCCCCATCGTTACTCTTTGACTGATTCACATTCCCTTCCACTGTGTTTTCTTACCATGGAAATGGTTGTTGTTTCCTTCACTGAAGACTTGTGCTGCAGGGTCGGTGTTCACTTTAGCCTTCATAGGACAATCCTTGGTAAAGCGTCCAAATTTGTTGCACTCAAAACAAGCCCCAAATTAAGTCCCAAAGTTGAGAGGAGTAGTTATTAGCCCAACTCAGACATTGATCACCATGCTCTTAGGTGGTGTCTTAGAGACATTCCATCCTATACAAACCATGTTAGAGGACCTGCCTAGACCTCTCTCATTAGAGACAAACAAGGGGGTGCCCAGTTGACTAGAAAGTATCCTGATATTATTCCACATCCAGCTAGGCAATCCCATAAACTTGACCCAGACCAAACTTGACCCTTGGAGGGATTCTACAGAGTCAAACAATGTATCCCATGGTACCCACAGACAATAGTCCTATTAAAAAAGAGGGGACCTTTATTTGGGATATTTAAGATATCGGAGACTTCTTTGAACCTAACCGAGTAGAAACCCTTGGCTAGGTAGTATGAGCTATTCTCAATTGCCTGTGCATAACACTACCTTGGCCACTTATATGGACTTTGCTACAAACTACCCTACCCTTATGCTAGACTCTATACTTGGCGTTGCAACAGGTGCCTAGAAGGTATGGGCGTGTTACTCTTCGCTATTGGCCACAGGAACTGTAGGATTTGCTCGCGACATGTTTTTGGCAATACATGACTCTGTGCATTACAACATTTCAGCCACTGAGCTTCAATTTACATCTAATATTCTGGATTTTATTGTTTATTGACTGTAGATCGCAGCTAATGGGGAGTGGGATGCTGCTCTTTCACAAATGAGCTACAATGTCCTTTCTCCCTTTCCTTCTTCTATTGTTCAAGGCTTGCTGTTGTGCATTGGCAACCCGACTTTTCACTCTACTTTGTTGGAACTTGAAAGCTCTATTGTTGCGCAAGGTATGGACACATAGCTTAATATCCTTGGGCAATTGGACATTAGTGCTTGGTTTAGGATTTATGCGTTGGCAGGGGAAAATCCAGTGGCTGTTGTAGCCCGTCTAAAGGACTTGGCAGCCAATCTTCACACAATTGCGGAGACACATGTGTGCGAGCAACGCGAATGGTCGGAGAATGCTCATGCTATCATGAGGCGGCTCATGGAAGGGCATGGGTGAAAGCTACGCAACGACCCGTTAGCAAGACAAAAATGGAAGCACAATCTCTTAGGGCTCTTATAGGTTACGACCTCACCATCTACCTTCACCACAGTCTACTCTTTTTGGTAGATCTTGATGAGGAAGAACAAAAAATTGCAAGTCAAGAATTTGGCTTGACAACTCCAAGAAAAACCCTTGTAAGAAAACCCTTTGATAGGTACACCGACCCTTTTATGCCTACAAGGTTGCTTGAGGTCTACTTAGCAAAATCACATCACAAGGCTTGGTCTATTGGTAATTTTACTCTCTTGGCCCCATTTACTGAAAACTTGCTACTTACATTGCTCAATAGTGTTGATAAAGTGCCATAAAACTAGGCCTTCAACAGATTCTTGACACAAACTCTTCTAATCTAATTGAGAACATGCTCATTGCAACACCATTCACCGTGTAATCTTTTGAAAATAAGAGATGTAGTGCTGCATTTGGATGTGTTGTTGGTGTAAAAGGGGTGATTTCTACTACAGGTAGGGACACCAATTACCCATCCCATATTTGGAACGTCCATCGCCCTTTTCTCAAATGTGCTTGTGAGCACTTAGGCCAAGCTGATCTTCAACAACAACGTCCTATGGTTTGACCATGCTTTATGGATGATTCTCAACCAACTAACTACTTTCTTCCCTAGCCCAAGTCTCAAAAAATCTACTATTGCCTTTATGACATGGATTTCCAAAAAGGCTCAAGAAGCTGTAAAAGCCCTGCTTGTAAACTTCTACTATCGGGTCAAACTAAAAGAAGCCATAACCTCGTCAATCCTCTTCAATCAACTTCCTTCAAGCTTCAACCCTCTGTCTAGATGTGGAAAGCTACATCAACCTTGCCATTGCTCCTCCCAACGACAATGTAGACAATCGACAACAAAAGCGGGCTAGAGGTGATGGTGGTGACAGGACTCCTAAGGAGAGGAAGACATTACACTCCACAGCGCCCTCCTTCCTTCACTCACCCTCCTTGATGGACTCCTGCTTCACCTGCTGCTGATTCTTCGCGTAGTAGTCGTACTCCTATATCCACACCCACATTTCCTCAACATCTATCCCAACCCTCTGTTCCTCCTATGCAAACCCGTACATCTTTTAATCCTAACTGTCTTATCAGCGCTAAGTCTCTTCTATATGATTAATTGCAGATGGTTCGCGATAATTACAAAAGATTGAAGCTTACTCAAACAAAAAAAGCACGGGTGTTTTTATCCACATCAATTTCCAAAATCCTCTTCTTGATGTTGGAAATCTGTTAACTGAGTCAACGTTAGTTAAGAGAAGCTGCTAAAGACCGAAGACGTACGAATGCACATAAAAAATCAACATGAAGAAGCAATAAAGATTAGAGTTACACATTTTTCACGTTTTTTCAAAATGGTCATGTATTGTAAATTCCCGATTTATTTCAAGCCATTGTAATATTCCAATGTGTTACAGGCTCCATGGGAGTTCCAAGCTGTAAAGAATTGGTCAGTAATTGTGCTTAGGTTGCATATTTAGTAAGTGGTGGACTTCCCTAAAGGCCTTGGGCGCTTGGGCATTGCATATTTTGGACGCCCGAACATTGCATATTTTTACCCTAGGTATATAAGGCAGAGTGTAAAAGAAATTAAGGTTCTCAAGCTCATTTGTTGAGAGCACCCTTTGGTGAGAGCTCTTGAGGTGTGTGTCTATGGAGTCCTTGAGCTTCTCCTTGCTCATGAGACTTGATTAACAATAATCAACGAATCATTCTCTTTCACTATGTCTCTCTCATGCTTCTTATGATTGCCTATGATGCTTAGATTATCTAGATCTTAACTAATTAGTGGTTAATCCCTCTCTAATCTTGTGTGATTGCCCTCTTTTGCTTGTGTGTGCATGTACGTTTGATTGGAGTGTGGTGTGCCGATAGATCTATGTGTGTGTGCTTGCGATTAGTGTGTTGCATGATAGCATTAGTGTTGTGTGCATCTTGCAATCGTAGTGTGTGTGATTGGGTTGATTAGAGGTGAAGAGAAGTGGATGTGGAGATTGACTTTCATTGTGGTTTAGCTTCTCCATAGACCAAGAAGTTCACCTCAACCATTTGTGTTGCCACGATTAGCTCACTAACCCTATGAGTGTTTCCATGCCCTAGCAGGGTAGCTCATCCCTCCGTATTGACAATTTTGTTGGTCATGGGAGCTATTGCAATGATGGAACCCCCAACATTTGGCAATGTTGCCGGGAACGATGGCCTATGTTAGTGTAATTGTGGCATAATCGAATGCGTTCTCTCACTAATTTCAATACTAATTTCACTTGTGTGTTTATGTTTTTGTGGATTTTGAATGTGTGTGCATGAAGCATTGTGTTCATAATTCCCTAATGTGTCACCGTATCTTGCCAATTATGTGTTTACACACTCTAATTTCTCACTAACCCTTTGCTAATTTACTAATTTGCTATGAAGGATTGGAGCATTCGACCATTCAATTGATCTTCATGAAAGGTAATCAAGGTGGTATTCTCAACCTCCCTAGAATCTAAGGATGTGTAGAATTGTGTAGAGATCCCACCATGATGCAATGTAATGCTATGCTATGTTGATGCAATGCAATGTTGATGTTATGGATTGAAAATTTTGCGATTATTCATTTTCACGCCGTCGAAATGCCGAAATTTTTAAGAATTGGTGGCGCATGAATTTGACAAGTTTCAATTGCTATTTGATGATTGTGGATTGCTATTAGGTGCCTAATTGAGTTAATTGCATGTTTGGATGGTCAATTTCAAGTGTGTGCACTAAAATCAAGTGTGTGTGCATTCTAATTGAGAGTGTGTATGCCTAATTTTAGGTGTGTGCACTATTTTGCCCATGTTTGTGCACCTAAAAATCAATGTGTGCATTATGATTTTTCAATTGTGATGATTGATTTGTGTTGTGCTCATGCCTAAATTTGTGAAGTCACATTGCAAATTTGACAAATTTAACCCTTTTGTGTGCGTACCTAAAGATTGGTAAAAACTGCCAATTTTTTAGTGTGTGTGTGCCTAAAAAAGTGTTTAATTTGCATGATTGATTCATATTTTGATTGCTTAATTGATGTGTGTAATGATTAATTTCTGCGTTTTTGTGCTCAAAACAAGGATTACACACACTAATTGCGTCAATTTTTGACCTAATTTTGTCGATAATTTTGCCGGTTTAATTGCCTAGTCTTGATTTTATTGATGAAATTAATTGGCAATTAAATTGATGTGATTTTGGTAATTTTTACTAATTTTTGGACAATTCCATAAAAATTTGATTTTACGATCTTTACGAGCTATTTTGTGTCTACGTAATTACAACATCATTTTGTTCGCATTTGTGCCCTCCATGGTCAATTTTTGAGCATTTTAGTATTTTCGAGGGCCGGGTGGACAATTTTGTCGAAATTGGCATTTTTGGTAAACAATGCTATTTTTGGTTTTTGCGTGTCGAAAATGCTCAATTGGGATTGTCAATGATTTTTTCTAGAATTTTTTGGGAATTTTTGGCGAATTTTTGGATTTTCGGGTGATTTTTGGTGTTTCGGCTAATTTTCGGCCTAAATTCAGTTTTTTTTCTGTTCCGAGCGTGCCTTTTGGCGCATGGACTTTCCTTGTCGGATAAATCTTTACGGTCTCTTGGGATAGTTTCCTACGACGCTAAAATAATCTTCTTCTTCTTCCTTTCTTTGCTTCTGTCGCCGTTCTTTTTTTTTTTTTGCCTTTTGTCTTTTTGCCTTTTTTTGTGTCATTAACTTTTGTATTGATTCATTTCATTTTGTTTCAATTTTATTTTTAATTTCATTTCATTTCAATTCAATTTCATTTTTCCCCTTTACATTTCATTTCAATTTAATTTTCTTTTTTTTTTCTCACTTTCATTGCATTTATTTGTATATTAGTTTTTCTTTTTTAAATCACAAAAAACCATTAAATATCATAATAAAATTTATATTACATTTTTACAAAATAAATTTTACATGCTCTGCAAGCTATGGTTGCTGTAGCCGTCCAATCACACAAAGTACTGTGCGATCTTTTGATCGAAGATGCCTACATATAACACAGTCTTTGATCAAAATTTTCATTGATCAAAGAATATTTGGATCAAAAGATTACTCCGATTATATGTCTTATGTAGTATTATTTGCGAATACAATGTACAGTTTTGAATAGTACATATAATTTTCATTATACGACCATATAAATGCAACCCAAATTTGAGATTACAAAATGCATTGGCAAAGTTGCCTATAAGTTGGACTTATTATCCTTTTCAAGCATGCATCCAACGTTCCATGCTAGTCATTTGAGGAAACGGCTAGGCACTGATAGGGTGAAAGCACGTACTGGTGGTACCACTATTCCACTTTTAGGGGGTACCTCTAGAGAATACTTTGGAAGGAGAAATGTGCTTTAAAAAAAAAGAAAAGGGTAATTTTCAAAGGTTAATGGTCCAATAGTTTGAATACAAAATTATAAATCACTCATTGTATGGGATGGGTGGACACTTATTGCACGTAACGACTGTCCTTCTCGTGTGTCCATGTCCATTCCCATTCCCATTGAAAACTTCCCGTGTGCTTGAGGAGTGGCTCTGCTACACTTGAAAGGTAAACCCTAATATCTATTCGAGCTGCTCTCCATGTGTGTCATTCATATTGCATGTTGTGTTTTTGCATTTCCACCCTCTACGTATTTGAGCTACTTTGCAGGCATTAGCCCTTCTCTTTCTTTTCTACATAGGCCGCACTATGAAGTCACCTGCCCACGGTTTACCAAGCCATAGGATGTTGAAGAACACGATGCAAGAACATGCATTTGAAGATCAGACCCCTCCACCTAATGAGCTAGCAAAGCAAAGCAAACCCCTGCGTAGTCCAACAAAATTGGGGTGCATGGCAGCCTCATCAAGTATTTTGAATCTAACTCAAAGGTGTCAACAAAATTCATCAAAAGGTATGCATGCGTCTACTTTGCATTGTGTTTTCTGTTGTTGCAAGGGCTGCAAAGCTGGTCTTTCAACAAGTTATGTTCTCTAGTGCTTGCAATGTTTGAGTACCCGTGCCTATCTAGATTCTGCTACTCGATCGAGGAACTACATGAGGAGCATAGCCTCAACCTAGAAGGGAGGCTTCCTAAAGTGCTCAAAGAAGAAGATATTCCTTGCTTAGCAAGTGGTTAGAAACTGCTTAGCAAATGGTAAGGAACGGCTTAGAAGAGCTTCATAGTGCCAATGGTGCTTAGAAGTGCATAGCAAGAGCTTCAAAGTGCTTAAAAGGTCATTGGAACTGCTTAGCAAGTGGCTAGCAACTTTTTAGAAGTCCTTCAGAGTGCTCAATGGTGCTAAGAAAGTGCATAGAAGTGCTTAGAAACAACCTCAAAGTCCTTAGAAAGCTCCTCAAAGTGCTGGGGGGGGGGGGGGGGCTTTAGAAAGTGCTAAGAAAAGGTACAAAAAGTGGTGTAGAAACTGCTTAGAATTGCTTTATAGTGGTCAATGGTGCTTAGAAAGAGCTACAAAATGTTGTAAGGTGACTAGAAAGTGCCTAGCAAGTGACAAAGCAGTGTAGCAATTGCTTATAGGTGCTTTGTAGTACTCAATGTTGCTTAGAAAGTTGATAAAAGTGCTAAGAGAGCACTTGTGCTGTAGAAGTGCTTAGTAGGTGCTTGGAAGTAATAACAAAGTGCATGGAAAGTGCTTTGTTGGTCTTTCAAAAGTGCTTGCCAAGCGTTCTTCAATATGATTTAAATTGTTAAGAATAAGTTTGGTAGTGCATTTAAGTGCAACCAAGCAACAAATGATCTTATTTTTTGTGGTTGTCTTTTCTTTGGTTGGTAGCAGAGCATGAATGCTTTGGAATGTGAATCACGATTCTTAACGTCTCAAAAAGCGTTCGTGGCTACAAAAATTTAATATATGCAACATGAGAGTAGAGCCTTCATGGTGCCTTCACCACCTATAATGGCCTCCTTTTTGAAAAAGAAGAAGCGTAAGCGATAGCTGGAGGAAGGAGTTCACCCTCCGAATCCAAAGAAAAGTACTACCCATGACCCCTCTAAAACCCATGCACATTGAAAACTTTAAGTTTCCTGTGCTATTTACTTTTTTCAAATATAAGATATATTTTTTGTCTCGTGTGTCAATCTCCACTTCAATTTATTGGGTGGTTTTTTGGGCGCTGCAGTAAAAGTACAAGTCAATGGTAATGTTGGGCACCAACAATGTAGTGAAGAAGACCAAGGGCATTTTGATCGCAACTTACCCTGAGTTGTTCAGTTCTGTGTCCCTCACCTCATTGAGGACAATAGGCCTGCCTTGATCATTAATATGAATGATATGCTTTTTGTCACTCATAACAAAAAAGAGGGACAAACCCCGCCTAGTGTCAACATGGTGCACTTTGGAATTGTGAAGCAGGACAGCTCTGTGAAGCACTATGTGCACCACTTTGTAGAATGGTTTGTTCTTGGGGCTAGCCAAATCCTTGAAGTGTACGTCTGGAACACATGCATTGGGAGATAACTCAAACAAAGATTAGAATTGTGCTTGCCTCAATCTCGCAGGTGCTTGAGTGGGTGGATTCCAAGAGAGGCGTGTAGTAAAATCTCTTGGCTTGTCAACCAGTAATCTAAACAGATGCTCTTTGTAGACTCGAGTACTTTTTGGAAAGAGTCTCCAAAATTTAACAAGGATAACACCCTCCTACTAGATGACAAATATTGCAGGTGCTGCTTGAATGACAAAGTCTCCTATGTTATCTTGTCTTCTCTAGAGGACCAGACAGAGGATCAATGGAAGAGTTTCCTACATCAAGAGGTTTTTCCATTTGTCCATGATGGATGGTATCAAAAATCGATCGAAGACAATCACTACCTGTGCACTAGATGTAAGAACAAAGCGAGAGCAATCTTAGTTAGATGAAACGGTGAGGGAAAACATGTCAAGTGGGGGCAAAGTCCTACCTCCACCACCATGTTACAAAATTCCTACTAGTAGTATCAGGACTTGTGATTCTTAGCAAAAATCTTAAGAGCTAGATACCTAAGAATATGTATGCAAATATCCATGATGTGTTTGATAGTGTAACTCATCATGGAGAATTTGACATTTTAAAATGCAAATGGATTTGACATTTCAAGATTTAGATGATTTTGATATTGTATTGTGGAATCATAAGTTGATTTGTAATGCGAAACCCGATTTGCTACTCAATCAAATTTTTCCTTGTGCCTTACAAGTCTGATTATAAGCTGGTTTCAGATTGTTTTAGCTGTTTGTCTTTGGGCTTTTGTAGTTGATTTAAAACCACCTGTCAATGGGAAGAAGTATAAGTTGTACCACTTGTAAATTGGGGCACCCGTAAGTGGTTGAGAACCATTTACAAGTGGTTGAGAAAGCTTTTGCAAGTGGTGTATGAGATTAGAACTATCTAGATAAGTGTGTTCAATCAACCTTATGTGAATTGGGGACCACTTGCAAGTGGTTGAGAATGACTTGAAAAGTGGTTGAGAACCATTCACAAGTGGTTATGAAAGCTTTTGCAAGTGGTGTATGAGATTAGAACTATCTAAAATGAGTATTGCATAAACCACATGTGAACTGGGGACCACTTGCAAGTGGTTGAGAACCACTTGCAAGTGATTGAAAATAACTTGCAAAAGGTTGAAAATCATTTGCAAGTGGTTGAGAAACCCTTTGCAAGTGGTGTAAGAGATTATAACTATATGGATAAGTGTTCAATCAACCACACATGAACTGGGGACCACTTGCAAATGGTTGAAAATCACTTGCTAGTGGTTGAGAACCATTCACAAGTGGTTGAGAAAGCATTTACAAGTGGTGTATGAGACTAGACTTATTTGTTTAAGAGTGTTCTGGAAAACCCTATGTAAACTAGGGACCACTTACAAGTGGTTGATAAATCTCTTGCAAGTGGTCTTTTAGATTATAATTATGTATATAAGAGTGTTTTGAAAACTACCTCTAGGATGTTTTAAGGACCAATTAAAACTTGTATGAACCAAATTAGTTCAAAACACTTGCAAGTGGCTGGATATTTTTATCTGAACCACTAGTTAGTGGACCAGCCATCTGAAAGTGTTTTACATAGGTTGTGAGTGGCTATAAGTACTTGGATGGATTAAAAAGCTTCAGCTATAGGGTCAGAAACATAAGCTTTTGTGAGGAGAAGATGCAACAAAGGTGTACCCAACTATAACTCAAGAATATAATGTGCTCTAATAAGGCATGGTATTAGAAGGCATGCTATTGTAGATTTGCTCATACACAGTATTTGTCAAGGTGTAGACATTAGGGTCATCTTTCTCAGAATACAAGGGGAACTTAAGGCATCTAACCAGGTGTGAGTACATGGATGTAGGCATATCATCTAATAACACGTATCGATTGGAGCATCCCTTGACTTTATCGTAAAAGTGCCCCTCAACATAGTAGGAGTTTTTCTTGATCCAATTGTGGCATGCATCCTTTTGAGTTGCAGTGGATAGCTCTTCTTCGCGCAACACCTCAGTATATAAAAATCAAAGTCTTCTTCCTTA
Source organism: Adiantum capillus-veneris (assembly GCF_014529385.1). Lineage (NCBI taxonomy): Eukaryota > Viridiplantae > Streptophyta > Polypodiopsida > Polypodiales > Pteridaceae > Adiantum > Adiantum capillus-veneris. The sequence continues at coordinate 51,756,745 of NC_140934.1, read as the reverse complement.
GCGTTGACTGCAAAGTTATCTCCAATGCACAAGGCATCACTCAAATCATCACGATGGCTAGTGTACATGGGTGCATCAATCTCCTCGTCGCTTGAAATAACATCTTCATCTGTGCTAGCCTGTGCTGGTAGGATCTTCAAATACCTCAATGCTTCTACGTGCGCTTTGTTTGCATATCTTCTCCATTGACCATGCACACAATCATGACAGAAGCAAGACAAGTTTCTACACCTCAGTGCATTCATATCTGTAGCAGAGAAACCATTCACACAATGCAAGGAACTTGATCCACTCACTCGCATGCAATCCCATTGTATATCTCTTGGCACATCACCAACCTTGATTTCCCAGAAGACCGTATCAACTTTATTCATGGATGAGCAACAACCTTTCCTATTGTTCATTATGGTGAGGTAATTTACCACAGTTGTTGCATATGTAGGGGGTGTCCATCCACCTTCAATTGCTCATAGGTTAATGCCCTCTTTATGACTGCTCCAACACTGTCATGTTCACATTTTCCATAACCTAACCCAAAATAGTTGTGCATCATCTCAAGCCCAGTAAGCTGAGAAAACCTGGCAACAAAGTAGAAAGGCCATCGTGCTTTGAATTTTGATGTTGCACCATCTGACCATACCAGTGTCTCTTCAAACAAAAACCCTAGTCCTTCAACCACTGGTCATGCAGTAGAAAGCAGTGTTGCACAAACATAGCAAATGTGGACAAAAATGCTCACTTGACTAGAATATCAATGCATTGGATCTCAATTTGAATTTCAAAACTATAATTTTCAGCAAAGTTCACCACAAAGACAACGACATCACTTGGAAAATTTTGTAGATACTCTTTGAATTGGTCAGCCTACCATCTATAGATGTAGTTATGTTTGATAAACTTGATCAGCTTCTCTTTCTTGAAAGAAATAAATGCGGAGTACCTAATTTGCTGAATAACAAGATCTTTCCTTTTGTGGCACTAAGCATCTTCATCCAGTTTTTGCATCTCCACACCAACAAAAACCTTTGCACCCACCATGAAGTTGTTGTCGCTATGTTCCACCAAGAGGACAACATCTGATTCACTTAGCACCACATTGATCGCATTCTCCCATCAAGCAGTTGTATAAATGAAACATGGAATTTTCTAGTTTGGGACACAATAAGGACTCCCATAGTGTTGTGAGGGTCTCAAATGTGGAATTTACAGCCACACATATATTGCCACTAACTGGAGGGTCACAAACCTCACATCTACATCGACAAGAACCTCCATGTACTCCATACCTTCCTTGCTGCATTTGATTGAAAGCCTCCTTGATGTACATAGCCTGCACGTGATACTCACAATAGCATGTATTATGGTTCTTTTGTTTTCAAACAAAGAAAGGCGTCATAATCTCAAAGCATCTAAGAGAGATGTGCATAGTAGGATGCTACGCTTTGTTACAACCAAATTTTAGGTTTGTTAAAGCATTGAAGAGAAACTTATTAACTAGCACTTCGAAAAATTCCAATCAAAGTGATGAAAGTGATGGAAGAAAAATCGAAAAATTCCAATCAGCTCAAAGTGATGAAAGTGGTGGAAGAAATTCATTAAAAGGCAGATTTTGAGGTTTCTAGCACCTCTTAGAAGTGGTTTTGCATGATTGAAGTGGCTTTTAACCATTTCCAAACGGTTTTAACCACCTCATAGTGGTTGGAACCACTTTTTGGCTTTAGAAACCACATGGAAGTGTTAAGAAGAACCTTAAAAGAACTTGGCAAATTCCAGCCACCTGAAAGTGGTTAAAGTGGTCATCAAAGTACTTGAAAGTGGTCATCTTTTTAAGCACTTGGAAAATTTCCAACCACCTGAAGAGGGTTGAGAGCGGTCATTAAACTGCTTGAATGTGGTGAGAACCTATATAATCACTTGGAAAATTTCCCGCCTCCTGAAGATGGTTGAAAGTGATCAAATCAAACTACTTGAAAAATGGTGAGAGCCTTTATAAGAACTTGGCAAAATTCCAAGTTCCACTTGAAAGTGGTTGAAAGAGGTCATCAAACTACTTGAAGTGCTAGTTAGAAGGAGCTAAAAGCACTTTGGAAAATTTTTGACCACCTGAAGATGGTTGAAAGAGGTCATCAAACGACTTGAAAATGGTGAGAACCTACAAGCACTTGGAAAAATTCCAAGTTCCACTTGAAGGTGGTTGAAAGAGGTCATAAAACTACTTGAAAGTGGTAGTGAGGAGCTAAAAGCAATTGGAAAATTTCCAACCACCTGAAGAGGGATTAAAGCAGTCATGGAACTACTTGAAAGTTGTGAGAACCTATATAAGCACTTGGAAAATTTTCAACCACTTGAAGATGGTTGGAAGTGGTCATCAAACTACTTGAAAATGTTGAGAACCTTTATAAGCACTTTGTAAAATTCCAAGTTCCACTTGAAGGTGGTTGAAAGCAATCACCAAACTTCTTGAAAGTGGTAGTTAGAAGGAGCTATAAGGACTTGGCTAATTTCCAGCCACCTGAAAGAGCATCCTCATTTCACTTTAAAGTGATTCCAACACCACCAAAACATTTTGAGGTGGTATTTGAGGTCGTTAAAACCACTTTGAAGTGCTTGTGACAGTCTGACAGTGGTCAATATCACCTAAGAGAGATTCAAACCATTTGTAGGCTTTTGAAGGCACTTCAAAGTGTTTGGGAGCACCTTCAAAAGCTTTTCAAAATCCAACCCGTAGAAAGTGATTAACAACGGTCAAAAAACTACTTGAAAGTGGTTTTTAAGTGTAGTTTACAGGCTTCTTGTAGCTTATACAAACAATAGCCCCAGAAAGTGGTTGAAAGCACTTTTCCTTTTGCTTCAAAGTGGCTTTGAAGTGGTGGTTGACAACACTTAGTTCCTATCCTTACTTTGCACGGAAACAAAGTTTTATTGCATGGTTCACAATACCTGAGGTTGGTCTAGTAAATGCAATGGATGCTAAACAACAACCTTTTTGCCGACACGCCTCTGGCATATGTCTTTCTTATTTGGAGAGACTTGGGTCTCTGCTGTCTGAAAACCAAACACAAGATCCTTAATGTCCTTTGTGATGCATGTAGAACGATGAGCCTGTTGTTGAGATGCTATAATTAGAAATGGAGTGTTTTCATCCTCAAAGTGTGGTCATGCATTTGAAAAATTGATGTTTCTTTTATGTATACCGAGTGACTTTGCAAGTGCTCGATTGGTGAAGGGCCTTGCACCTACTTCATCCCTCGAGTTAATGCAAGCCATCATTGTTGCCCTCGTAAAAAGTATTTTTGTAGTTGAGTGCGGGACCTTGACTTCTGACAAGGTGCTGCAAATTTTTGAAAACAGTGCTCTCTCTATACAACGTGTCGAGTTTTGTAGGTTATAGAACATTGGTTGCTGGAGTAGATGATCAAATATCTCTCCTTGGAGTTTGTTTGTCTATCCTTGTGTCTTCTCTTGCCAACACTTTGACATATCACGAATAATCTTCCTTTGTTGCTTCTCATCTACAAGCTGGACATCCTTCTGCTTTTTAGTATTAGTAATGGGAGTGTGCCTTTGCCTCTCTCTTTGTTCTCTTTTCCGTGCATCCCATTACTCCCGTAAGCATCTTGTGAACTCCTTAGGAAAATGTGTTCGGGTGTGCAGTGGTGGGCACGGAGCCGGTCAAGAATACCCACAAAGAAAGAGCTTAAGGCATGTACACGCATCCATAAGAACCACAAAGAAGAGCTCAATGCATCAAGAAAACAAAACATCATCATACACCTAGCTCGAGGGAAGGCTCCATCTTGTGTGCAGAGAGAGAGAGAGAGAGAGAGAGAGAGAGAGAGAGAGAGAGAGAGAGAGAGAGAGAGAGAGAGAGAGAGAGAGAGAGAGAGAGAGAGAGAGAGAGAGAGAGAGAGAGAGAGAGAGAGAGAGAGAGTTATGGAGAAGATATGTGTGGACACACAACAGAGAAACGCACGTAGAGAAGGAGAGAAAATGGATGCTCTATGCAAAACACAAGCAGGAAAGAAGGGGAGAGAGAGTAGAGCCTGGCTCGATGTCTGCATACCATGTCCAAGGAGTCAAAAAAGCACTTGGCTTGTTTTTTAATTCCCTTTTCATTTCCCTCGAACCCCCCAAAATCATATTTGACTCTATGAGTTCCCTCCCCCAAAATCACTTGAAAAAGGAGTGTACAAGATAGCCCTTTTTGGATCACCAATACATGCTTTCACCCGATAACAATGTTGTGAACTCAGATGTTTTAGTCGATCTAATCAAACCTCCAAGTTTAACAAAAGATCTTGCACATGGAAAAGAAGAGTATTTGAATGAGCATGCATATCTATGGGGCAAGGAATACATTGTTTTTGATAGCACAAGAACAAGACTGAGGTTATGAAAAATTAAAATTAAAGTTTTCAATACTAAGAAGCTCATTTGGGTCACCCTATGGTGGAGTATGCAATATGAAAACTTGAGATGAGGTTTGTGATTAAGAGGAATACACAACATGTGATGGTGTGGAAGATGATAACATAGATGAGATGGATACTCGATCGTCAGGTGAATTTGAATGGTACAAATGCCTCTAAAGTTTCTTATGTTGAGCATGAAGGTGTTAACAATAGTAAAAGTATACCTTGGAAGGGCCTTTTGAATAAGGAGGGCTAAGGATGGTGGACCGATAGGAAGAGGGTCGTGGTATCACTTAGTACCTTAGAAGGGGTAGGGGAGGAGCCTCCTTTCCCCCCTCATGATTTCTTTGTCCCTAGAGAGAGAGAGAGAGAGAGAGAGAGAGAGAGAGAGGGGGGGGGGGAGCACTATTCTAAAAAGGAAGGGAGACATAAAAGTAGAAGATCCCACCGCCCAGAAAGTTTGTGCACAAAAAGGCATTAAAAATGTCACTTTTTCTCCTCCAACTTCTCCTCCAAAGTGTTGCAACATCAAAAAACAAAATTTTCACTCTAGATGTCCCATTGCTATAGCTGGAGAGAATTTTTTAATACCTTTGTGAGCTTAAGGATGTATCCTAGAAAGAGGAATAGAAGCTAATTTCTTTACAAGGCTTCCTCATCCTCACCAAGTAATGGGCTTCACTTGAAGAGTGCATTCTCAATCTCATGAAGCGACAAGTATGTGGAAAGATTTGCAAATGCAACTACAAATTCTAAAGCTATTTCAGATGCTAAACTATGGCATGCACATTTTTGACATTTGATGCATTTGCAAGAATCTGATATGGTTGCCTTCTTTGGAGATACCATCTAAGCATGTTTGTGAAGGATGTATGTTGGGAAAAATACAACATTTTAGGCATTCCAAAAGATGGTTCAATGTGGACTACTCGCTAGTTGCAGCCTGTTCACAGTGATGTTTGTGGCCCGATGCATACTCCTTTTAGTAATAGTTTGTACTTTGTGACTTTCCTTGATGATTACTCATAGCATACATGGATATATCCAATCAAGGCTTAGTTTGAGGTGTTACGTGCCTCAAACTATATTTGATGCTATCTCACCTCTTGGCCTTCTATGATTCCACGATTCTCTATGTACCGACAGGGACAATTAGCTCTTGAATGTTACAAATAGATGTAGTGTTATTTCATCCTATTAAAATTGAGTGCTACTTGTTAGCATGCTAAAAGATTATGCTCTAGAAGGTATCATTGACAAGAAAACATCGCACACTTTAGCTTGTATGCTAAATTAACTAGAAGTTTGAAATAACATTTTTTCAAATGATCCTTTGTACTTGGATATTTCTTGGATTGCATCGAATGTAAGATATGCCCGATAGGTGGGGCTAGGAGAATTTCTTGTTGAACATATGTACAATTAAATGGTGGACTATCATGTTGGACTTGGAAAACCTATCAAACTATGCATGACGATCCAAATTCATCATGAGATTGAATGTCAACAAGCATGGCTTGCATAAACTTGCATAGTGGCCACAATATTTAAAACTTACAGATGGTACTAAGTAAGACATTTCAAAATTTCTAAACACCTTTACTAAATTGAATCATCATCGAACCTTGAAGCAGTTTTGATATGCAGACAATGGATGATATGCATAGATGATAGTGGCCAATGCACGGTCACCAAACTTTGGGGGGGGGGGGGGGGGGGGAGTGTCATAAGGGAGCACCGAATGGGCCTACATTAGTTCCCTTATGGAACCCCCACCTTTGCAACCCCTAGGGCATGCAATTTGGCAGTTGTGCATAGGGCACGATCATCTACACATATCAACCATTGTCTGCATATTAAAACTACTTCAAGGTTGGGTGATGGTTCAATTTGTATATGTTTTATAAAATTAATAATATGCCCATTTGGAACTCCCTTATGGTACCCCCACATTTGGACCCCTTGAGGCACCCAATTTGGCCACCGCCACCATGCAAGTTGTAGTACAAATTGCATGTGCTCATGGTTGATAGCAACAAAGAACTTTCTGTCATGACTGTTGACAACTTGTCTTCTAAAGTTTGATTCACTTTTAATCCAAGCATCCAGTTGTGGATGATGAATGGTACTCATGCTAAGCTTAGTATCCAACCTAGCAAAAAGAGCTCTCCAAAAGGTTACTAAGTTTTGTATCTTGACAAAAAACAATTTTTGTAGGTAGATCAGAATCTCAAAAACTAATCTAGTAAAAAATATTCAATAAAGAATCCATGCTACTCATATATTCCTTCCTCTCATTTAGAGGAACTCACAAAATAGCTTAGCTGGTAGCTACATACTTCTCTAAGGTCAAAGCATTGCTATCAAAGACTACCCTTGTTGATCTTTTTTGAACAATTCAACATGAAACCTACACTTTTGTTCATGAAACCTTGCATGCTCCTCTGAGTAATTTGATTTTTCTCCCATAGCAACCATGAAATTAATAAAAGAATTTGCCCAAACATGTCTAGAAGTTAATGGCACCCATACATGTCAGTAGTAAAGACCCATAAGCCTTTGTTTGTGACTTGTATGTTATGTACCATCATGATTGTGCCAAAAAATCTCATTCTCATCTCCACACCTTTCAAATGTTAAAGCACTCTACAAAATATCAGGTTTATCAATACAATTAAAAACACCACTTCTAAAATGAGCTTTACGGAATGATTTAAATAGGCACCAATTACGGACACGTCTTTCTCCAACTCATTTCTATCTAAATCAGATCAATAATGATCTATTAACTTCTACATCTAGCACAACTCACCACATACAAAAATGTAGATCAGCTTCCGAACAAAGGAATGATCAAATGCCTCTCTTGCAAAAGACACATATACAATGTATAAGAGAATCATATTTTTATCATTGAATATAATATAATCACAATCACTGAAACATTTCCAAGGAGCATTATAATGTAAGTAGCATTAGCTCCATAAGAAAGTTTCAGTTGTCTCTTTTTGTGTATACTTTGTATCTGTAGTGAATAATTTTCTTGTGGAGACAAACTTGGTGTAGATCCCTTGTGTCACAGTAAGGAAGAGTTGTTGGAGATTTCCTCAGACACCTTAGAGACCAAGCTCTTTCCACCATACAATAATTACTTCATGCAAGATGATAGCCTCATGCATGGATGATTGCCAAACAACCCCAAGGAGTCACAACACATGGATATAAATGTCATTTTTATTGCCAACATGGTATTCCTATCTTCAAGGCAAAAGAAGAGACTACAAAGAAAAAAACTTCTACAGATGTTAAATTAATTAGCACTTCAGTTTATGCTAGGAGATTACCAAAAGAGGTAATGTTTAAGTGTGCAGAGAGATTAGAGACATTATCAAGTGTTGAAAAGCAACTTAGTGGAGAATTAGGAAAGTAATGAGAGAGAGAGAGAGAGAGAGAGAGAGAGAGAGAGAGAGAGAGAGAGAGAGAGAGAGAGAGAGAGAGAGAGAGAGAGATTTTATTATCGTCCTTGGAGATCAAATATGACCTATGGAGCCAAAGACATTTGTGATTTAGTATGTGAGGGGCTGTTAAGTCATTCTTGATGCTCTAAGATTGTCCTAATGAGAGTCGCAATGGAGAGCCCACACTATGAGTAGGAGGAAAGTGTGTAGGTCTAATTCATGGCTAAAAATGTGAGAGAAGCAAGTTCGGATGTGCGCAAAGGCTGAGCACTCTAGTAGTGTGTGGTACTCAGACTCTCGAACTTGCAGTGAGCATAATGTGCATAGTCAATTTGACTCCTTCCCATTGCCCCAATGCCGTATCTTGCATCGAAGGGGGTGGGAGCTAAGCGGAATGGCTACCATAGTGCGTATCACTGACAAGGGGATAGGCTCAAGCATATAAGGGTGAGTACGGTTTCCTCTGAAGAACATGGTTTTGCAGTTAGGGGCAATATGGGTGGTGTAATGTATGAAGCGCGACCCACCAGATTCCTCCCAAGTCGTAAAACATTGGCATTGTAGAAAAGCTTCATTCACTTTGGGAGTCTATTGGGGCATCATGTAGCAAGCGTAATGGACCCCATCCCCGAGGCAGTCACTTTTTAGAATGTGTATGATATCACGTGAGTTAACCAAAGAGGATTATTAAAAGTTCAAAATGTATACTTTCTACTTGATAGCTTGAGGGTTTCCTTGGGTCATAAGTCTCCAACTACTATCAAAAGTCTGGTAAGAATCTGGCAATGCATTAAGAACAATCTGCACGAGTGAACTGTCAGAAATGACTTCGCATATAGAAATGAGTTGCTCATTAATATCCTCAATACCAGCAAGGAAAGTGTCTATGTCATCTTCCTCATGCATAATCTTGGACTCTAACTCTTTATGCAGCAATTTTAGCCTCATTGCGACTTGCATAAAGGCTAGCAAAATATCCCAAGCCTATTTTGTTGATTTAGCTAAGCAAATGCGAGGAGTAATAGTGAGCTTCACAGATAATGCAATCCATGTATGAGCATGCGCATCAACAAGACTGCTCAGCCGTAGGCAAAACAACCCTAGTAGCAACAGACCTCTTACTAGAACTTGCAACATCCTCTACAAGGCATGTATCCATAGAAGGCGGATGTACATCAATGACCTACACAACCTTCCAAACGCCCTTTGACACAAGAATATGTGTCATCATATAAGCCCACATTGAGTAGTTGTCCCCATCCAATTTATCCTCAACAACAAACATCTTGAAAACATCTGTATTGTTGTCAACCATGTCGAGTGACTACATCTGATGTGAAAATTGCCTAGAAAGGGGAAAAACAAAGTAGGATCAACATGTCCTATATAGCACAACCCAAAGACGACTGCAAGGGACATGTTCTGCAAAAAACTACATGGACGCAACAAAGCTCACCCGAATTAGAGAAAGTGAGCAAGCAAGTGCGGACAATGCTCGCGATTATGCCCGAGAGGACGCAACCTGCTTTGATACCAATTGTTGGAATTAGGGTTGTAGGGAAACACACACAGCTCGGAGAAGATGAAGAAGCTCATGACACACAACAAAGAGTGTATTACTTAGTGCACAATAGAAAGATGAGTTAGCCCTAGAAAGATGGGCGTATATACAATGCACGAGGGAAAAAAAACCTCCTAGTGAAGGAAAGAATGTCTCAACAGTCCTAAGTGTGGTCGCATTGATGATAAAAGTTATGAGTTGTATACTTTTGTGGATGGCATGCAACCAACTAAATAGGCATCATACTGAGGTCAATGAAGACTATGTCGCCATGTATGGCTTGATGATGAGTTGCCTATTCTTCCATGCTAACACGACGAGAAAGAGACAATTTGTGAGGAGGCTATGCATCAAAACTTAGCGAATGATTCCCTTGAACAAGCTGATATTATGGCTAGTTATATGCCTTATCTACTTGCTTTTCACACCATATAATACTAAAACTTGATTGTTCACATCAGGTCTAGAAAATACATTTTCCCTAACCAGTGAAAATAAGGACAAACTTGAAATTCTCCCAATTTTTAGGTCAAAATTTGAAACTTTTGTCGGTAATTACATTAAAACTTGTGTAAATTTATGGATTTTATAAAAGGAAACCTCAAAATCTAATTGGGACTTTATCATTTTAGCCGGTTGAAATACATTGGACCCTGATTTTTTCCTTTTTGTTTTGCCAATCTCACATTACGTGAGAGATATATTATATTTAAAAAGAAAAACTACAACTGCACCATGCTCCAATCGAGCCATGGACAAACAAGATCCAAACAGTCCGTGCCTTTTACAGGGAGGCACAACCCCATACAATCAAAAACATCCCAGGGGCTTTTACATGGAGCCCCCAAACCTACAAAAAAAAAACCACCTTGGTTGCCACTATCCAGCAAGGCTCTGCCACCTTACCCAGGATGCGCAAGGCCAACCCGTCCTCAATCAGACGACAAAAGTTAGCATCCAATCAAATTAAGAGAAGTACCCGAGCAGTCGAAAGGACAGCCACAACAAAGACCATCCACAGGCGTCTGGAAGTTGTGCCCCACCACAAGCATAAGCACCAAATACGTTCGAAACCATCAGATGAAACCAGCATCACATACCTCAAATCCATCACCTAAAGCCATGAACCGGAAGCCCAACCATAGTCACTCTCGAAGATCACATCGCAACACAACCCGTCCTCATCAGAAGTGAACCAACAGGACTTTGCAAGGGGGCCTAGCCCTTTCGAAGCAGCATTGGCAACCAAGATAACCTCCGTAAGGGGAGGCTTCGGGGCTTGGGGCCCCCCGAAGGAGGTGCTGCGAGAGGGCGGGGCGAGGGCTATCACAGGTTCACATCATGGCTTGCTTAATAAACTATGAAAAATATTTATTTGAATTGCTGGTATGCAATGTTAAATTCCATTTTACAAACACACACACACACACATGAGAAAGAACCTTATTTGTAATGAAGCCTTACCATACTCATTTTAACATTTTCATTATTAAAGTGAGTGTGTGTGTGTGTGTGCATGCGCGCACATGCATCTCTCTCCATTAACATGTCAAATGTGCTCTAATAATCGCTCAATTTATCACAGCAAAAAATGTTGCCTGCTTGAGGCCACCGTGAAGTGTTCACCTTGTTAATATTTCTTCTAGGGTTTTGTGAGAGGTGTTGACATTCGTGTACCTCTCTCTTTAAAGAGGGCCATTGAATTTTGGTATAGTCATTATTTTTTATGCTTTTGGAATTATATTGTAATCTAAATAAGTCATTGTTTCCAAAAAGTGTAATACTCTATTGTGACAAAAATAAAAATAAACAATCTAGTGTCACTTTCTCATTTTTCATATCACAAAGAACCCTCTCAATAGCATTATGCAGGACATAGTGAACTTTCACCTTGTTCATATGGATGTGTATTCAATATGCACGGAATAAGAGTTACCATGAAGCTCAAGTATAAATATTGATGGAACACTTTAGAGTGTGTGTGTGTGTGTGTGTGGGGGGGGGGGGGGGGGGGGATATGTGATGTGTTTTTTGCAAATGATGCGGGCCACCCCCAAGGGATTTCATAAGTGCTTTGTGTTGCTTTTGGAAGTGTTAAATCATGCATGTACAAAGTGTGCATAAGCAATCTAGGGCATGCGTCACTTTGCATTGGTGTCGGATGTTGTTTAGTGCAATTTTCGTCCATCTGAGTGTAGAATCAAAAGGGGACTTAGTTCTTTAAAAAAACTTGCTCAAAAGTGAGTTTTAAATTAGTTTTTGGTTGTGATTGTGGGTGGGGATTTCAGTTGTGCAGAGGGAAGCATAGCTTATATTACAAGCCACAGCAAAGAATGGGAATTTGGGAGTACATGTGACCATGTTGTAAGGTGAGGGACCTTTTGCTTGAATCAAGGGTATATCTCTTCCCAAGAGGATTATGAACATGGGTATGGACCTCTACACTTTCAAATGTCTTTATCTCAATGAAGGTAAGGAAGTTATGATGTGAGCTTGCGTATTGATTCTTGCAGTACAACTAGTCAAGGGTAGGCTTCTCACAACTGATCCTTACTATTGTGTGTGTTACTTAACAAAAACTTTTCAATAATTTACCGACAATTGAAAGAGAGTTGTGTAGTAGTAATCACCTAAGACTATAAGTAACTTCCTACTTAGGCACAACTAATCAAAGGTCTTCCACTACATAATCCATATTTTTGGGCATGCTAAAACATGCCTATTTTAGAATGCTTAGTGTGAGTTTCTATTTCGTGTGTACTTATAGCTTCTTGCAAAGGGTCTCTCGAACATTTAATGGGCCATGTTTCCCTAAGAGATGGGAAAGAGAGTAAGTGAAAATGGCAAAGAGCTTGCCTCCCTTTGTGTGCTTTTGTAGGGTTGCATGCACTTTCTAAGCTCTGAAGGAGAATCCATTTATCTTAGCTTTTACAAATTTTATTAATTCTTCCATTATACCTTCTTCTCCGATCTTTCAATGCTCATGCATGGTTGATTTGTTTTTTGTGCTAGCCTTGGGGACAAGGCAACCTCTGAGCATCTTTTTCTTTATGTTTACCTACAATTGAGTTAGGTCTGTGTTGTAATGTTTGGCAACACAATGCTACTTTGCATGGATCGATTTGGCATGTCATTGGATAACAATGTCAACAATACCACTAGAGAAAACTTGCTTGTCATTTTAAAGCACATCCCGAGTCGGGCTTTATGGTTAGGCTTCACATGTCATTGCCACTCAATAGAGTTCATGAATGACAACCACAAAAAGCGAAGCAAATCTCAAAATTCCTAAGACTTTCAACCAACAAAGAAGAGTTGCTTTGTGTTCTCTCATGGAAGCATAACAAGAGGTATGTTATTTATTGAGGGGGAGGAAAATGACAAATCTTTTCTGTATGGTTATTGTGTCTAAAACTTTGTTGTTTCCTTTCTAGTTTACATTAGCTGAAATCTATATCACAAGCTCCATCCGATTCAATGCAACTTTACACAAAAGGATGTCACTCTCACGATTGCTCAAATAATCTTGGGAGGATATCAGCAGCTAAATAATTAATGGAGGCTATCTGAAGCTCACCACAATACATGATATGTCGTCTTTGCTACCGAGAGCTAAAGCCTCACTTGTCAAACATCTTGCGGCTTCTTGAGGGTCCTTGATTTTCCGAATAGTATCAACTGCAATTTGGTTGTTCATCACCTACATCAATGGGAAATAACAAGAAGAATTTTTACTTTCATGTCCATACAAAGAAAACATATATATATTTCCTTTGTGCATGATGATGAACCTTCCACAATCCATCACTTGCTAATATCAAAATCTCTGTTGCTTCATCGATATCTTCAAGATGAATGTCCGGATCTGACCGTACATGCATCTTTAAGCTTTTGTCGCCAAAAGCTCTTGAAACTGCTAGTTGCCCGTCCAATCTAGGAACATCACCTTTGAATTGAAGTTGAAAGATGAGAGTCATTATTAAAGGTTAAATCCATCAAAACAGATAAGCAAGCAAAAGAGATAATTGTCCAAGATCCATAGAAGCCTACTTAATAATCCATGGGAGTTATTTTTTAGCAATACGGTAAATATGGTTGTTGATTTATGAAAAGCACATTAACATCTGCAAGTAGTCAAATAAAACGGAACAATTAAAACCCGAAATTAAAAAAAATGCTTATATAAAAGCACAGTCAATTAATGCTTGTGTTTACACCATTATACTCAATCTTACGTTATGAATGAACATTAAAATAATCCATTTCTGTCAGGATTTCAAATTTGATGGAACTCAAGTCCTTAAGAGCACCTTATCGAGAGTCTCAACTAGTATCATGATACCTTCACTTGGTTCTACAAGAACTTAAGAAGGGTAGTTCTTGAAAATAATCCTACCAAATAGAATGTTGGCTTGGGATTCTATGTTTATCTCAAATGGACGTAGTTTGATATAACCATGGAGTTTGAATGAAGGTCCCTCTATTTCTTCTTTGGCTACCTTGCTTTGGATAAAAACAATAGCCATATGCATAGATCTAGTTGTGCTCAAACCGACCGCCATAAAACCTCTATTTGATGGTGCATAGAACAACGACAATAGGGAGTAAACATTTTCTTTCATAAATGCAATAAAATTGTTCAATTAAAAATTATGCGTCCATATTGATGAATATTAGCGCGGAATGCAATGTAATCATAGAAGGTACATTTCCATATGGAACATCTACAAACATAACCATGCAAATCACACACACAATCTACAAGGTAATGCAAAGGAAAAAATTCATCACATACACATGTGATACATTAGACATCCCTCATTACATGCCCATGCAAGGATAAAGCCTCTAATGCTATGAGAGGCTTTATCCTCAAAGTCAAGTGGCTCACCATCTTGCTTGTAAATCCATGTCAAGCCCTAAGAGTATGTACATACAAGTTAGCTATAGGAAGTGGTAGCAAGTTGAGGTCAAAAAGACCACAAAGCTCCTTATAATGAAGCTAAGAAATATTACAATGTAGACTTTGGGTATTGTATCTTTCTTCTGGATTTACTTCATATAAAAATTTCCAAGAAGGTGCACACACAGAGAGAGAGAGAGAGAGAGAGAGAGAGAGAGAGAGAGAGAGAGAGAGAGAGAGAGAGAGAGAGAGAAGAAAAGAATTTTAACGTCGTAGGAAACTATCCCAAGAGACCAGAGAGAGAGAGAGAGAGAGAATAAGAATAAGATGATTTTAACGTCGTAGGAAACTATCCCAAGAGACCTCAAAGATCTATCCGACGAGAGTTGAACTCAAGACCTGTTATTTAAGAGGGAAATGGCATAACCAATCTACCACACTTGGGTGATAGAAAGGTTATACCGTTTTCCTCTTTTTATTAACACACACACACACACACGAGAATAAGAGGATTTTAACGTCGTACGAAACTATCCCAAGAGAAAGAGAGAGAGAGCTCTGCATTTGCAGTGTCAACTTGTAGCCCCTTTTTAAAAAAATTTAGCTCATGCACACCTGTGCACTTGTACAGAAACAAATACATCAATGACTTAACAAAATTAAAATGAATGACATTAATAATTCTTAAGTAAGACGAAAGGGGACAGATCTAAGCATTGCAACAAGAAAAATCTAGAGATACCTGGGATGCTTGAGACAAAACCACCCATGTCTTCAATAGAGCTTTGCTCCGTGCTGGGTTCATGATCCACAGACAGTTGAGAAGCGACACCAGCACGGCATAAAACTGCCCTTGAGTCCCCCACATTGGCTATAAGCAGTTTGTGGCCATCCACAACTATTGCAGTTACTGCAGTTGACCCACCCCTCCCCAGCTCCTTTGCCTTGCTTATGATGGCCTTGTCCGTCTCTGCGTAAGCTTCCATAAGGGCTTTTCTTGGCTCATTCCAAAATCCAGGCTACAACAAGAAATTCCTAGATCAATTACGAATCATCTAGAACAACTCTGAAGGCCTGATGGTAATTCCACATGCTTTGCTTGAATTTTACTCTGGACTAATTTTGTAAGGACTAAAGACAAACCAGTCCAAGTTTTGGTAAAAATCATTTCATCCCACACGAAAGAGGAAACGGAACGTCGTGACTGAAACATCAATGCATAATTACCAAGAGGAATCCATTGTCCAAAACTGCTCAGCCTTGTGAGCTGTAGTAAAAACTCAAGGGGTGTTTCAGCCAGGTTTCACGTGGGGCGTTTCAGCACCACCCCGAAACGTTTCAGGAGTTGCAAGATTTCAAGGTTTCAAGGTGTCCCCCACTTCCCCCCCCCGGATGAAACATGTTTCATGGTGACCATGAGACAAAAGGATACATGCCCTATGTCAAGTCTGACAATTACTATGGAATTGCTGTTGCAGCTGGTTTGTTGTTTTTTTTCTCTCTTGGGGGGGGGGCTTTTTCACATCCCTGTCATCTGAGTGCACCATCGGCCTCCTCTTCGCAGCCATTCCTCGAGCAATCTCTCAATAGTGAAACCTCATTGCCATCATCCCCTGTCCTCCTCCACATTCCCTTAGCCCCTAATACAGGCTGATTGCCCCTATTTGTGGCTGGCTGATTTGCTGCCTTTCTTCAGGTAAAAAGGGCTGGTCACTCCAAGTTGCCAGCACTCATTGGCGATCAGCCCAGGGCTGCATATGGTTGCGTTTGGAGCACGGCTGCTCTCTCATCTGTGTTTTTAAATGGCAGCACACAACCAGTTTTAACCTCACCTTAGGTGGTCCAAATTCAATCCATCCTATCCAGACTTAGACTGGTGTTGGCAGCCTACATCAAGAGGTCAACCTATAACCGGCCTGTACAACGTAGAGGGCGGTACTATTTCAATTACCTGTTAACTTTACACAGAGCACTGAGAAGGAAAGAGAACACAGTTGCATCCAGCGACTAGAATGTCACTGCACACACGAGACCGACACCTTGTAGGTGTTGGCAGCCTACATCAACTTAGACTGGTGTTGGCAGCTTACATCAAGAGGTCAACCTATAACCGGCCTGTACAACGTAGAGGGCGGTACTATTTCAATTACCTGTTAACTTTACACAGAGCACTGAGAAGGAAAGAGAACACAGTTGCGTCCAGCGACTAGAATGTCACTGCACACACGAGACCGACACCATGTAGGCCCCAAAGACTGGCGCCCCTTTCGGTATTTCTTTATTCAAATTAAGGTAGACGATCCGACCACTTCGCACAAGCTTTCACAAAGCTGTCCAAACCTGGCGAGGGCTGAAAACGCAGGTTTTCGACCTGATTTTGGCAGCATAACGTCGCAAAAACCCCTGTAGGTCAAAAGCACCTGTCTAGGACGGATTCCCTCGCTATCTGGAAGCTTTCTGGTGAGCTGTCACAGAATTTCAGCGAGCTGTAATTCCTTGTTTTTCACTGCCGGGTGCCCAAAAGCCTGTACACGCATCCCAAGGCTCTCATGAGGCTCCCCCGGTGTTCCCTTGCAGTTTAGGTGCGAAACCCTAAACCTGCAGAAAAACACAGCAGGCTGTAATTCCCTGTTTCGGATCGTTTTTAGCATTCTTTTTCCCTTGCACATGCACAATCTGAAAATGGAACATTGACAAGATGTTTGCCCATCGCATGTGCTTCTCAGACAACTTCGTCTATGTGAGAAAATATCGCAAGGTTTGATGATCCGTTTGGACAACAAAATCAGTCCCTAGCAGATAGTGTTTCCAACTAGTGAGAGCATGAATTACTGCCAGCAATTCTTTCTCATAGGCTTGCAAGTTCCTTTCAGTCTTCAAAAGAATTCTGCTCTCATATGCGACTACTCGGCCATTCTGCATTAGAACTGCACCAAGACTATGTCCACATGCATCACACTGAACCACAAAAGGTTTCGAAAGATCTGGCAAAATGATTACCGGATCTGAAGTCAGCTTCTCTTTCAAGTGTTTGAACGCTAAAATTTCCTTGGCTGTCCACTTGAAAGTAACTCCTTTTCCTTGTACTGCATGGAGTGGAGAAGCAATCTCAGCAAAATTTCGGATGAACCTCCTGTAGTAGGAACATAAGCCTAGAAAGCTTCGAATGTCATGTACGGATTTCAAGTCTGGCCATGACCTAATTGCTTCCACTTTAGCGGGATCCATGCGTACCCCATCCTTTGAAACAATATGCCCAAGGAAGTGAATTTCTTGCAAAAAGAATTCACTCTTCTTCGCATTAATGAGTAGTCTGTTCTTACGTAACTCATTGAAAACTGCAGTCCAGTGATCCCTATGCTCCTCTTCTGACTTCAAATAGACAATCATCTCATCAAAGAAAGTACCCACGAAGTTTCTATGTGGTCTAAAAATTATGTCCATCATTCTATTAAATGTGGCCGGAGCATTTGTGAGACCAAATGGCATAACAAGAAACTCATAGAGACCAAATGTTGTCCTGAACGCAGTCTTATGGACATCTTCTGGCCTAATGCGTATCTAATGGTACCCACTCTTTAGGTCTATTCTTGTAAACAATGACGCTCCCTCAAGCCGATCAAGAATGTCATCTATCCTCGGTATGGGGAACCTGTTCTTGATTGTATTCTTATTCAAGGCGCGATAGTCAATGCACATGCGCCATGAACCATCCTTCTTCTGCACTAAGAGTATAGGCGAACAGAAAGGGGATGAACTGGGCTGAATCAGCCCCTTCTCTAAAAGCTCGTTGACCTGACTCATAATCTCTTTCTGCTGGGCTGCACTAACCCTGTATGGTGGTCTATTCGGTGGACTAGAACCTGGCACAAGATCTATAGTATGATCCTCAGGTCTCTCAGGAGGTAACTCCCCAGGCAAAGAGTCCGAAAAACAATCACTGAAACCACTCAAAAAAGTTGACATGTCTTTATCTAAAGTAGACAAATTAGATACAACTTGAGGTACTTCTTTTGCAAAGATCAAGTACGCAGAAAGATGATTCTTTATTACAGATGAAATAGCAGAAGCAGAAACAACTGGAACAGACTCGCCTTTAAGCTTTACATCAAGGACATGAGTCTTTCCTCTATGTACAAGGGTAATCTTTTTGTTGTAAGTATCCACCATAGCATGCAACCTGTAACACCATGGGATACCCAGTAACACATCACAGCCCTCAAGTGGTATAATATGAAACTCTTCCGCATCGACATAACTCTGAATGTGCAGACGAAGCTTCCCCAAAATGGGAGTAACGGGCTCTGAATGACCTGGGCATGCCAAACCTGCTTCCCCTGTCATACCCATCTCCTCTGCACGAATGCCCAACTTTGATGCCAATTCTGGTGATATGAAATTTGCACGGGCTCCTGGATCAAAGAAAACCAGCACTGTCTGGTCTCTAACTTTGCCCCAAGCTATGCACAACTCCGTGGCATCTGTGTTTGGCTCGTCTCCAACCAAATCTAGAACAAGTCCTGCACTTGGCTTTGGCTTCTTCCCTTTATGGTCTGACTTGTCATCCTTATCCTGTGACTTCTTCTGTGGGCATTCATTCGCAAAATGTCCTTCCTGTTCACAAATGTAGCATTTCTTGGCCTCCCTAAGAGCTTTCCGTTCTTCAAAAGTTTTGCCAGAAAAATGCCTCTTTTGTCCTTGTCCTTGTCCTGAAGAAGACTTAGACTGCTTCTTGGACGTATCACCTTCTTCAGTGGAGGGCTTCTTTGTGGGAGGCTCAGAAGGCTTTGCTGCAACATTGCCCTTGGCTGAAAACTGTTTGCCCTGGGACCCTTTCTTGTGGCTATTAAATCCATCGGAATCTCCCTTCGACAGATTGCTGGCCACTCTTGCATTCTCTATCAACTGAAACATATTCATGACAGTAGTCTTTGTGCAGTAGTCCCTGATTTTCTTGGGCAATCCGCAACAGTACTTCTCAATTTGTTCTGACAATGGCACAAACCTGTAAGAGGTGACCGGCAACAGTGCAGCCCAAAATTGTTTATTGTACTCTTCCAGATTCGCACACTGTTTAGCATTCAACTCGTGCCATTCTGTCATCACATCCACTTCGAAAGTGTTTGTCAACCATGCAGGCGCAAAAATCTGTTTGAATTGGACCCACGTTGTTGGGGCTTGACCCTGGTTCAACAATGCGGTCCACCATTGAAGCGCATTCCCTTTCAAGAAAGTGGCAGCCTTGCGTATCTTTGAAGATTCCGTGAAGTTTCCTCCAGCATAAGCTGCATCGAATTGTTGTATGAAGGTCAAAGCCTTCAATTGATATTCAGTTCCTTTGAAAGTTTCAAACTTCACTCCCTGCCCACCTTCCTTGTAATCCTTAAGCTGACTCAAAGGAGCCACATTATCATAAACAGGTGCCTGTAACAGTGGTGCTCCATGAGTGTTCATTCCAGCACTCGCATCAACTGTTTTCCCTGTCATATCTGCGTTTTGTACGTATGGCTGCGAAAAACCAGCCATACCAAATTGTGTTCCAGGCACTCGAAACTGGCCATAGGCACCCTGAAACCTGGTTGGACACCCATGTTTGTGTACATAGGGTTACCCATGCCTGTTTGCATTGTCCCGAACACATTCCTTGGTATATAACCTGTGGAAGGTCCAGCCATAGCTTGAAACACCGAACCACCTCCAAAATAACCAAGATAAGTATTAGGTAATGGAAGGGTCTGACGCATAGCGTGTTCATTACTCCCTTGACCATTCACAATTGGTTCATGTCCAGCTAAAGCAAGTTGCTTTGGATCATTGGACACCGCTAGTTGCTCAACCACATGGGCTTTCCCTCGAGTATCATGAGTCCTCTGCACATTGGAAATCTCCTTTTCCTGCAACGGCTCAGTCATGCCCTGTGTAGGAGGTTGAAAACCCTGTGTCGGAGCCTGTAAGAACTCCTGCATCCTTGGGTTGTTAGCAAACTGCTGAAACATGTCCATGCAGCAATGCAGTTGAGTTCTAAACAACCTGTCCTCTTCTTGAAAAGTTGAAAGAACTTTCTCCGTGCCATGTGAGGAAGATCCCTCTTCAGGTACTTGGTCTCTCTTCTCTGCCATAACGACAAGCTCTGTGTTGCTTTCACCCACAACAATCCACGCTGCACTTTTTGAAGGAAAAGTGACTATCCCGTCGATGGAACCATAAAACCGGCCTGTACAACGTAGAGGGCGGTACTATTTCAATTACCTGTTAACTTTACACAGAGCACTGAGAAGGAAAGAGAACACAATTGCGTCCAGCGACTAGAATGTCACTGCGCACACGAGACCGACACCCTGTAGGGCCCAAAGACTGGTGCCCCTTTCGGTATTTCTTTATTCAAATTAAGGTAGACGATCCGACCACTTCGCACAAGCTTTCACAAAGCTGTCCAAACCTAGCGAGGGCTGAAAACGCAGGTTTTCGACCTGATTTTGGCAGCATAACGTCGCAAAAACCCCTGTAGGTCAAAAGCACCTGTCTAGGACGGATTCCCTCGCTATTTGGAAGCTTTCTGGTGAGCTGTCACAGAATTTCAGCGAGCTGTAATTCCCTGTTTTTCACTGCCGGGTGCCCAAAAGCCTGTACACGCATCCCAAGGCTCTCACGAGGCTCCCCCGGTGTTCCCTTGCAGTTTAGGTGCGAAACCCTAAACCTGAAGAAAAACACAGCAGGCTGTAATTCGCTGTTTCGGATCGTTTTTAGTAGAGCGAACACGCCTACGCGTGTCCCAAGGGCTCCTGCACGCAATGGGACAGTTCCCCTGTGAACTGGACGAGTTTTCACGCGAGAAAACTCTCCGAACTCGCAATCTTTCGCGATGGAACTGTGCGTACCTGTGGGGGATTAGCAATTAGCTAATCCGGTTCCTCTTCAGAAGGCTCTTGCCTTGGCAAACGCGCATAAACCCCCAGAACTGTACATGTTCATCTGAGCAGCCCAACTAGTGGGGCATTACCATATGTGCCAAAGGGGAGAGAGAGATGCACGAGAGCAAGTCATCGCGTTACATGAGACAGAGGAGAAGGCAACTTTCCATTAAAGCTGTAGACCTGCACCCACTACTCACACACACACACACTGTAGGTCACTTATGAGTCAAATCAGCCTCCTCTCTCAAATTGGGTGCCCCCTCTTGCTGATGGAAGTAGAAAACTGCACCAGGAGCCGCCATGTGTCCAGTTTGCCCCTTTTGAGTTAATTCTCTAGTTCCCACTGACTTATAAAGTTATAAGTGACTTTCCGAGTGGCCCAGACTTCATTTGGCGCACACAGGCTTCCATACTCATCAGAATTCAATGCTAACTGGCCCGACCAGTCCCAGACTGACCGACCCAGACTCCCACTGTGAGAAACCTATTCGGCCGCAGCCGTTTCACACTGGCCATGCAATGTCCACTTGCACCTTTTCAAGGGTTCCGGGGGAAACAAGTAAAAATAAAATAAATAAAAATATCTAGTACTTATTTACGGAAGGCAACAGGAAAAATACACCTCCTGGTGACACAACCTATCTTCAATCCAGCCATGGAAGTGATTCTATGAAGAGTTACCAAGGGCGGACCATTCCCGATTGAGTAGAGTCTCGAGTATGGACCAAGTAGTGTATTGAGCTTATGTCACGTGCACAGGGACCCTATGTGCTACGTAGACATACGGTCACATACCTATTTTCAAAGGCAAACAATCTAAACTAACATAATATGGCGGAAGGGGGAGCCCTTTACAAGTGTCTAAATCTGCGACATGAAGGCTAAACTCCAAAATTGAAAGAAGCCCCTGTGCACGCGATAAAGAGGGAGAGAGAAAGAAAGAGAGGCCGCCGAAGGCGGCCGGCCGTTCTAGTGTCTATAGAGCCTAAGGCTTTTGTGTCATCGATTTTGTGAGCCTGTTTGCAACATCTCCATGTCCGGGCAAGTCCGCTAGACTAGGTTTTGTCAATTTTTGTAACCCTCTGTGCACGAAATTGAGAAGTATTGTTACACTTCCTCCGGCAGCGTCAGCGTATGATGTAGGATAGGCTTGAGTCATGCCCCAAAGCTCATGCCAAAATGACAATCCAATTGGGAAAAGTCGCTCACAAAATAGGCTTAGGTTCTCATTTTACTACTGAAGGATTTTTGAAACAATTCAAATGATGCCTTTTCATTTAAGTGTCTGCCCTAACTTCTCAGCTGTAAACTAAAAGATCATTTGAAGCGGAGTAACAGGGCAAAGGGGGGACGGGGCCTAGGACGGGGGGACGCCAACCTCAGGTTGTAGATGGATGGGACCCGGGAATGGACTAACAAGCCATTGGCAAGGTGGTGAATCAACAGCCTACACACATCAAAACTTGAAAACTAAAAACATTTCAACTTTAAAATGAGTGGAGTCGAGACATGGTAGAGCCGAGTTCTGTACCAAGATGCACTGGCCCCTAAGTCAGGAGCCCCTTTTGGTACTTCTATTTATATGAGTCATAAGAGTACAAAAATCAGAAGGTCCACTCTGCCACTGTGCAACCATGCACTGATCTGCTAGAGTGGGTCTTGGATAGAGGGTCTCTCCTCGTCAGATAGATCTTTAAGTCTCTTGGGATAGTTTCCTACACCATTAAAATTCTCTTCTTCTTCTTTTTCCTCCCTCTCTCTCTCTCTCTCTCTCTCTCTCTCTCTCTCTCTCTCTCTCTCTCTCTCTCTCTCTCTCTCTCTCTCTCTCACACAGTTCATTAGGTAGACCATGCCAATTCTCTATGCTCTTCTTCGGTCTAGAAGAATACAATGATGTCGTCGAAGAAGGTACCCACATTAGTGTCTATGCTTGATAGAGTTCGTATTCCTGTCTCGTGCTGGCTCCAGTATCTCCCAAGAGCAAATTAGAAAGTGAGGGCTGTTTTGTGGCTGTGCCGAGGTTTCTAGCTAGGTAGGGAAAATATGGGATTTGCCTATATAGGTAACCCCCCCTTATACTTTTCGGCAATTATTCAATGCAGAGCTTATAGTGCACACTCTCTCTCTAGCATTTTTTTGTGTGCAGCTCTCTCTCTCTCTCTCTCTCGCGTTTTTCATTCACCACATCTCTCTCTCTCTCTCTCTCTCTCTCTCTCTCTCTCTCTCTCTCTCTCTCTCTCTCTCTCTCTCTCTGTGCGCGCTGCCAGCCCTCGCCTCCCCTCTCTCTCCCTGCGCGTGGCTCCCTCCTGCGCGCTGTCCCACCCCTGTGTGCTGCTCCCTCCTGCGCGCTGCCCCCCCCCCCCCCCCCCCCCCCCCCCCCCCCCCCTGTGCGCTGCTCCCTGCACGTCAAGACAACCAGCTCATCCACTGAACACACACACCCCATCCCCATCCCCTGCCCGCTGCCCCCTGCATACACACAAGCCGAGTGTTCTCTTCCCCTTCTCCCCTCTTCTTCACAATATGAAGAGAGGGTAGCTACGAAGACAACCATGTCTTCCCCCATCATCAAGACGCCGACGCCGACAACGAAGACAACGTCCTTCATGCTCACGAATAAGAGGCTTGCACAATTGGAGAAGGACATGAAGGAATGGCGGATGGAGAGAGAAATATGGAAGGAGGAGAAAGCCAACTTCATCAAGCTATGGAACAAAGAGAAGGAGGACATGAGAGCGGAAATCCAAAATCTCAAAGAGGAGAAGGAGAGAAGGGAACGGGAGAACGAGAAGGAGAGGGAGAGATGGAGGAAAGAGCAAGTAGAGATGAAGGCACAAATCGATCTCCTTCATGCTTCCCTCACATCCCTCACCCCCGAGGAAGGAGAGATTAAAGGGGAGGCTAAGGAAGCCCTCAAGGAGGAGATCACCAAAGCCCTCACCGCAAGCATTGAGGACAAATTAGAGGCCACCAAAGAAGGATGGGTCGAAGTGGTCAAAAAGAACATCAAGAAGGTAGCAAGAGAGGAAGCCCAAAAAGATGAGGTACTCATCGTACACACAACCATCGAAGAGGAGAAGATGCGACAAGCTCGCCGTCTCAATGTGCGAGTGACCGGCATCAAAGAAGAAGAAGGGTCTACACCCGAGAGCGATGGGAAAGCCTTATGCAAGAAAGTGGGATACAAGGAAGAAGAGATCCCTTTCTCCAAAGTTTGGAGAGCCGGCAAAGATCCAAAGAAGAGAGCTCTCATCCTCCAATTCGCCTCCGAGGAGTCTCGAACTTCTTTCCTCCGAAAGAGGGTCATCTTGAGAGGGCTAGAAGGCCCCCCGATTTATCTTGATGATGACCTCACAAAGATGCAACAAGATCACCGCCGCGCGTGCATGCCTAGAGTCCACCAAGCCCGCAAAGAAGGGAAGAAGGCAGTATATCGAGATGGTAGGGTTATCATTGATGGCAAGACCATCGCATAGGGACTCACGGCCTGTGGGACACACGAGGAGATTCATGTCACGGTTTGGAATTGCAATGGAGACCTATGGACACACCCAGAGAGACTTGAGGAGGTGATGAGAGGTCGAGACATGATTCTACTTACAGAGACACACGAGAGCCCAGAGAGAGGGTTACCACGGATACATGGATTCCAATGGGAGTCTCTACATCGGGGATGTATGCGCCAGCACACCACTCGCGGTTCAGGAGGAGTGGCCATACTCTTTAGACAGGGGCTTCACAGCAGACTACAGATTGTTTCCCGGGACCCACAGGCCCGATACATGTGGATTCGCCTCGAGCTCTCACGAGACAGGATCGTCTACATTGCCCTTTGCTACTTTGCTCCCACAGGCTCCAGATTCGCCCCTATTGAGCAGGATGAAACCGGCCCGTGGTGGGGCGGTAGGCGTTGGCTTTCACCCGAAATTCTTTACTTTATACACACACATAGAGCACTTTGCAAAGAGAACCTACGACGGGAGTTAACACTTCATCACACACACGGCTCGGAAGCTAGAATGCTCCGAGCAGACGCCGACAACCTGTAGGCCCCAAAATTGGCGCCCCTTTCGGTATTTCTTTATTCTTTAGGAGGGTAAATTACAAGGTAAGGTCCTGGGAATCCTTCACGTGTATCCACCTAGATACCATTTGATTTGGCCAAATTTCGGCAGCTTAACAGCCCCAAAACTTGCGCGAAACCCATTCCCCTGCTGGAACTCGCTTGCACTGACGTATACCCTCTGATTCCTGTCCAAAAACAGTAAATTCAGCACGCTGTATTTACTGGTTTTTGCCCTGTTTTCAGCCCCAAACAGTCCCCTAACTGTCCTTTGCCAGTGGGGCACGATTCCCAATGATCCTGGCGTCCGTATGGCTGAAAAACAGTCAAATTACAACGCATACACAGCGCTGATTTTGCACCTGTACGATGAGGTTATGACCCTCACCAGTGCCTGCTTTGGAGCAGCAGTTAGCTACCCTTGTTCCTGCTCAAGGAGGCTCTTGCCTCAGCACAAAAGCATGAACCCACACAACTGTACATCAGTCAAATGAGTAGCCCTCTTGTGGGGCATCACATAACTGCACGTAGGGGAGAAAGAGAGCAGTATGTAGCGTGCGGGGCATCACTCCCGTCACCATACTGTACATAGAGGGAAAGAAAGCACTCCATAGCTCTTAACCTGTGACAGGTTCTCAATGAAGCATCCTCCCGGCATAAATCGAGCGCCCCCTCTTCTGCCCTTAACCTGTAATGCATCTGTGAACAAATAGATGCAAAAAGGGGAAGATTTCCATGGCTGCCAAAACCTGCGTATCGCTGAAAACGCAGCAAAACAGCCCTGTAAACACGCATCTGATGCCTTCCAATGCTGAAAATGAGCTCCTTGGACCTAAGCAAAGTCATGGGAAGCTCAAAAATGGAGAGAAATGGTTGAAAATCAGCGTTAACAGCCTCCAAAACTGCTCTCCAAAGTCAGTTACGAGTTCTCTTCTCCCAAACTTGGTAAATTGACCACAAAGTGCCACTTGGCACTCATACATGCAATTTCCCCGCATTGGGTTTCCTGCTTAAAAATATCTCAATTGGTGCGTCAGTTGACTTCGCGGTAGAGTTGTAAAGTGTTCCCCTAGTCATACCGAAGGTAATGACGCGAACACATTTCGTGGCCCAAAATAGCAGTTCCCTAAATTTTAGGAGATGCTTCCGTCGGGCTCCCGCTGGTCTTCTGACCATCTATCCTCATTGGGACCGCATCCAAAAATGCAATGTGGCCCAACTGTCGGATACTTTTTGTTGGAAGTCCCACCTTGACTTTACGCCTTAATTGAGTTCACTTCCTAGTATCCACCAACTTGCTAAGTGCGACGGGGGGACCTATATGATCTTGCTCTGAGCCTAGACATCCTCTTACCATACGAATTCCAGTGCCGACCACTTCCCGTCTGCGGGTGAATCTACCGTTCACATTGGCCATACAATGTCCGACCATTTGCAACTTCAAAAAGAGGGTCTCAAAAATAAAACAAAAATCATTGGAAGAAACCAACAACTAAGGTTAGCAATTGCCACGTCCTCGTGACATACCTCCCTCTTGAAATCGCAAACGTCCTCGATTGCATACCATAAATACATGCCATAGATGATCTTGTGTTGTTAGCACTCTTTTATCATCGCATGTATCCGCAAGAAAGACTGTCAAAACATATGTACAAATGACTTAATGAGACCTTCATACTTTTGTCAAACTGTACACTGTTGTTGCACTGAATCCATGAGTACATTTGATGTGCTAGCTCTATCATTACCCCTCCTTTGCAAACATTGGGTTGGGGTATACGTAGGCTGTAACCCAAAGGCCTCAAGGTAAAGTTGCAATACATTTGGTGACTCTGACAGTTCATGCTCTTCCATCCACTTTGCATCCATAGGTGGATAGTTCTTGAACTTCACCATAGCATCTTGCAACCTGTCCCTTAACTTTTACGTGTTGCAAAAGGCTCTTGCCTCTGCAAACGAACATAATTCCACAACCTGACGTACCACCCACGACCAAGCAAGCTCAAATTTCAAGATGATTTACCAATGCGTCATAGAATCCAAGCAATCGCCTCAGAGAATCGGCAAGCAGCATGTCACCTGGCAGACCCACATCACTCCCGCAGAAGATCAAGTGGCCAATCTACCACCGTGAGACCTCTCCCTATCTCATCTTGGTTCATACTTGCAAACCCTAAAACGCAGCAGAAAATCAACCCTAATTTGACCACGTTTTGACAGGGCGAACATGCGGAATTTCTGTTTGTCCTGTGAAGAGGAACCCTCTTCCATAATGCGCTTCCCTTTGTCGGCCATAGTGTAATCCCCGTGTTCTTGCACTGTGTGTCTTTACCCTGAACAATCCAGGCTCACTCTTTGAGGAAAAAGTGATTGATATCCCGGCAATGGAACCATGAAACCGGCCCGTGGTGGGGCGGTAGGCGTTGGCTTTCACCCGAAATTATTTACTTTATACACACACACAGAGCACTTTGCAAAGAGAACCTGCGACGGGAGTTAACACTTCATCACACACACGGCTCGGAAGCTAGAATGCTCCGAGCAGACGCCGACAACCTGTAGGCCCCAAAATTGGCGCCCCTTTCGGTATTTCTTTATTCTTTAGGAGGGTAAATTACAAGGTAAGGTCCTGGGAATCCTTCACGTGTATCCACCTAGATACCATTTGATTTGGCCAAATTTCGGCAGCATAACAACCCCAAAACTTGCGCGAAACCCATTCCCCTGCTCGAACTCGCTTGCACTGACGTATACCCTCTGATTCCTGTCCAAAAACAGTAAATTCAGCACGCTGTATTTACTGGTTTTTGCCCTGTTTTCAGCCCCAAACAGTCCCCTAACTGTCCTTTGCCAGTGGGGCACGATTCCCAATGATCCTGGCATCCGTATGGCTGAAAAACAGTCAAATTACAGCGCATACACAGCGCTGATTTTGCACCTGTACGATGAGGTTATGACCCTCACCAGTGCCTGCTTTGGAGCAGCAGTTAGCTACCCTTGTTCCTGCTCAAGGAGGCTCTTGCCTCAGCACAAAAGCATGAACCCACACAACTGTACATCAGTCAAATGAGTAGCCCTCTTGTGGGGCATCACATAACTGCACGTAGGGGAGAAAGAGAGCAGTATGTAGCGTGCGGGGCATCACTCCCGTCACCATACTGTACATAGAGGGAAAGAAAGCACTCCATAGCTCTTAACCTGTGACAGGTTCTCAATGAAGCATCCTCCCGGCATAAATCGAGCGCCCCCTCTTCTGCCCTTAACCTGTAATGCATCTGTGAACAAATAGATGCAAAAAGGGGAAGATTTCCATGGCTGCCAAAACCTGCGTATCGCTGAAAACGCAGCCAAACAGCCCTGTAAACACGCATCTGATGCCTTCCAATGCTGAAAATGAGCTCCTTGGACCTAAGCAAAGTCATGAGAAGCTCAAAAATGGAGAGAAATGGCTGAAAATCAGCGTTAACAGCCTCCAAAACTGCTCTCCAAAGTCAGTTACGAGTTCTCTTCTCCCAAACTTGGTAAATTGACCACAAAGTGCCACTTGACACTCATACATGCAATTTCCCCGCATTGGGTTTCCTGCTTAAAAATATCTCAACTGGTGCGTCAGTTGACTTCGCGGCAGAGTTGTAAAGTGTTCCCCTAGTCATACCGAAGGTAATGACGCGAACACATTTCGTGGCCCAAAATAGCAGTTCCCTAAATTTTAGGAGATGCTTCCGTCGGGCTCCCGCTGGTCTTCTGACCATCTATCCTCATTGGGACCGCATCCAAAAATGCAATGTGGCCCAACTGTCGGATACTTTTTGTTGGAAGTCCCACCTTGACTTTACGCCTTAACTGAGTTCACTTCCTAGTATCCACCAACTTGCTAAGTGCGACGGGGGGACCTATATGATCTTGCTCTGAGCCTAGACATCCTCTTACCATACGAATTCCAGTGCCGACCACTTCCCGTCTGCGGGTGAATCTACCGTTCACATTGGCCATACAATGTCCGACCATTTGCAACTTCAAAAAGAGGGTCTCAAAAATAAAACAAAAATCATTGGAAGAAACCAACAACTAAGGTTAGCAATTGCCACGTCCTCGTGACATACCCCCCTCTTGAAATCGCAAACGTCCTCGATTGCATACCATAAATACATGCCATAGATGATCTTGTGTTGTTAGCACTCTTTTATCATCGCATGTATCCGCAAGAAAGACTGTCAAAACATATGTACAAATGACTTAATGAGACCTTCATACTTTTGTCAAACTGTACACTGCTGTTGCACTGAATCCATGAGTACATTTGATGTGCTAGCTCTATCATTACCCCTCCTTTGCAAACATTGGGTTGGGGCATACGTAAGTTGTAACCCAAAGGCCTCAAGGTAAAGTTGCAATACATTTGGTGACTCTGACAGTGCATGCTCTTCCATCCACTTTGCATCCATAGGTGGATAGTTCTTGAACTTCACCATAGCATCTTGCAACCTGTCCCTTAACTTTTACGTGTTGCAAAAGGCTCTTGCCTCTGCAAACGAACATAATTCCACAACCTGACGTACCACCCACGACCAAGCAAGCTCAAATTTCAAGATGATTTACCAATGCGTCATAGAATCCAAGCAATCGCCTCAGAGAATCGGCAAGCAGCATGTCACCTGGCAGACCCACATCACTCCCGCAGAAGATCAAGTGGCCAATCTACCACCGTGAGACCTCTCCCTATCTCATCTTGGTTCATACTTGCAAACCCTAAAACGCAGCAGAAAATCAGCCCTAATTTGACCACTTTTTGGCAGGGCGAACATGCGGAATTTCTGTTTGTCCTGTGAAGAGGAACCCTCTTCCATAATGCGCTTCCCTTTGTCGGCCATAGTGTAATCCCCGTGTTCTTGCACTGTGTGTCTTTACCCTGAACAATCCAGGCTCACTCTTTGAGGAAAAAGTGATTGATATCCCGGCAATGGAACCATGAAACCGGCCCGTGGTGGGGCGGTAGGCGTTGGCTTTCACCCGAAATTCTTTACTTTATACACACACACAGAGCACTTTGCAAAGAGAACCTGCGACGGGAGTTAACACTTCATCACACACACGGCTCGGAAGCTAGAATGCTCCGAGCAGACGCCGACAACCTGTAGGCCCCAAAATTGGCGCCCCTTTCGGTATTTCTTTATTCTTTAGGAGGGTACATTACAAGGTAAGGTCCTGGGAATCCTTCACGTGTATCCACCTAGATACCATTTGATTTGGCCAAATTTCGGCAGCATAACAGCCCCAAAACTTGCGCGAAACCCATTCCCTTGCTGGAACTCGCTTGCACTGACGTATACCCTCTGATTCCTGTCCAAAAACAGTAAATTCAGCACGCTGTATTTACTGGTTTTTGCCCTGTTTTCAGCCCCAAACAGTCCCCTAACTGTCCTTTGCCAGTGGGGCACGATTCCCAATGATCCTGGCATCCGTATGGCTGAAAAACAGTCAAATTACAGCGCATACACAGCGCTGATTTTGCACCTGTACGATGAGGTTATGACCCTCACCAGTGCCTGCTTTGGAGCAGCAGTTAGCTACCCTTGTTCCTGCTCAAGGAGGCTCTTGCCTCAGCACAAAAGCATGAACCCACACAACTGTACATCAGTCAAATGAGTAGCCCTCTTGTGGGGCATCACATAACTGCACGTAGGGGAGAAAGAGAGCAGTATGTAGCGTGTGGGGCATCACTCCCGTCACCATACTGTACATAGAGGGAAAGAAAGCACTCCATAGCTCTTAACCTGTGACAGGTTCTCAATGAAGCATCCTCCCAGCATAAATCGAGCGCCCCCTCTTCTGCCCTTAACCTGTAATGCATCTGTGAACAAATAGATGCAAAAAGGGGAAGATTTCCATGGCTGCCAAAACCTGCGTATCGCTGAAAACGCAGCAAAACAGCCCTGTAAACACGCATCTGATGCCTTCCAATGCTGAAAATGAGCTCCTTGGACCTAAGCAAAGTCATGAGAAGCTCAAAAATGGAGAGAAATGGCTGAAAATCAGCGTTAACAGCCTCCAAAACTGCTCTCCAAAGTCAGTTACGAGTTCTCTTCTCCCAAACTTGGTAAATTGACCACAAAGTGCCACTTGACACTCATACATGCAATTTCCCCGCATTGGGTTTCCTGCTTAAAAATATCTCAACTGGTGCGTCAGTTGATTTCGCGGCAGAGTTGTAAAGTGTTCCCCTAGTCATACCGAAGGTAATGACGCGAACACATTTCGTGGCCCAAAATAGCAGTTCCCTAAATTTTAGGAAATGCTTCCGTCGGGCTCCCGCTGGTCTTCTGACCATCTATCCTCATTGGGACCGCATCCAAAAATGCAATGTGGCCCAACTGTCGGGTACTTTTTGTTGGAAGTCCCACCTTGACTTTACGCCTTAATTGAGTTCACTTCCTAGTATCCACCAACTTGCTAAGTGCGACGGGGGGACCTATATGATCTTGCTCTGAGCCTAGACATCCTCTTACCATACGAATTCCAGTGCCGACCACTTCCCGTCTGCGGGTGAATCTACCGTTCACATTGGCCATACAATGTCCGACCATTTGCAACTTCAAAAAGAGGGTCTCAAAAATAAAACAAAAATCATTGGAAGAAACCAACAACTAAGGTTAGCAATTGCCACGTCCTCGTGACATACCCCCCTCTTGAAATCGCAAACGTCCTCGATTGCATACCATAAATACATGCCATAGATGATCTTGTGTTGTTAGCACTCTTTTATCATCGCATGTATCCGCAAGAAAGACTGTCAAAACATATGTACAAATGACTTAATGAGACCTTCATACTTTTGTCAAACTGTACACTGCTGTTGCACTGAATCCATGAGTACATTTGATGTGCTAGCTCTATCATTACCCCTCCTTTGCAAACATTGGGTTGGGGCATACGTAAGTTGTAACCCAAAGGCCTCAAGGTAAAGTTGCAATACATTTGGTGACTCTGACAGTTCATGCTCTTCCATCCACTTTGCATCCATAGGTGGATAGTTCTTGAACTTCACCATAGCATCTTGCAACCTGTCCCTTAACTTTTACGTGTTGCAAAAGGCTCTTGCCTCTGCAAACGAACATAATTCCACAACCTAACGTACCACCCACGACCAAGCAAGCTCAAATTTCAAGATGATTTACCAATGCGTCATAGAATCCAAGCAATCGCCTCAGAGAATCGGCAAGCAGCATGTCACCTGGCAGACCCACATCACTCCCGCAGAAGATCAAGTGGCCAATCTACCACCGTGAGACCTCTCCCTATCTCATCTTGGTTCATACTTGCAAACCCTAAAACGCAGCAGAAAATCAGCCCTAATTTGACCACTTTTTGGCAGGGCGAACATGCGGAATTTCTGTTTGTCCTGTGAAGAGGAACCCTCTTCCATAATGCGCTTCCCTTTGTCGGCCATAGTGTAATCCCCGTGTTCATGCACTGTGTGTCTTTACCCTGAACAATCCAGGCTCACTCTTTGAGGAAAAAGTGATTGATATCCCGGCAATGGAACCATGA
The DNA here is from genome assembly GCF_014529385.1 of Adiantum capillus-veneris. Classification (NCBI taxonomy): domain Eukaryota; kingdom Viridiplantae; phylum Streptophyta; class Polypodiopsida; order Polypodiales; family Pteridaceae; genus Adiantum; species Adiantum capillus-veneris. The sequence goes on along the minus strand of NC_140934.1, from coordinate 51,723,886 downwards.
AACCGGCCCGTGGTGGGGCGGTAGGCGTTGGCTTTCACCCGAAATTCTTTACTTTATACACACACACAGAGCACTTTGCAAAGAGAACCTGCGACGGGAGTTAACACTTCATCACACACACGGCTCGGAAGCTAGAATGCTCCGAGCATACGCCGACAACCTGTAGGCCCCAAAATTGGCGCCCCTTTCGGTATTTCTTTATTCTTTAGGAGGGTAAATTACAAGGTAAGGTCCTGGGAATCCTTCACGTGTATCGACCTAGATACCATTTGATTTGGCCAAATTTCGGCAGCATAACAGCCCCAAAACTTGCGCGAAACCCATTCCCCTGCTGGAACTCGCTTGCACTGACGTATACCCTCTGATTCCTGTCCAAAAACAGTAAATTCAGCACGCTGTATTTACTGGTTTTTGCCCTGTTTTCAGCCCCAAACAGTCCCCTAACTGTCCTTTGCCAGTGGGACACGATTCCCAATGATCCTGGCATCCATATGGCTGAAAAACAGTCAAATTACAGCGCATACACAGCGCTGATTTTGCACCTGTACGATGAGGTTATGACCCTCACCAGTGCCTGCTTTGGAGCAGCAGTTAGTTACCCCTGTTCCTGCTCAAGGAGGCTCTTGCCTCAGCACAAAAGCATGAACCCACACAACTGTACATCAGTCAAATGAGTAGCCCTCTTGTGGGGCATCACATAACTGCACGTAGGGGAGAAAGAGAGCAGTATGTAGCGTGCGGGGCATCACTCCCGTCACCATACTGTACATAGAGGGAAAGAAAGCACTCCATAGCTCTTAACCTGTGACAGGTTCTCAATGAAGCATCCTCCCAGCATAAATCGAGCGCCCCCTCTTCTGCCCTTAACCTGTAATGCATCTGTGAACAAATAGATGCAAAAAGGGGAAGATTTCCATGGCTGCCAAAACCTGCGTATCGCTGAAAACGCAGTAAAACAGCCCTGTAAACACGCATCTGATGCCTTCCAATGCTGAAAATGAGCTCCTTGGACCTAGGCAAAGTCATGGGAAGCTCAAAAATGGAGAGAAATGGCTGAAAATCAGCGTTAACAGCCTCCAAAACTGCTCTCCAAAGTCAGTTACGAGTTCTCTTCTCCCAAACTTGGTAAATTGACCACAAAGTGCCACTTGGCACTCATACATGCAATTTCCCTGCATTGGGTTTCCTGCTTAAAAATATCTCAACTGGTGCGTCAGTTGACTTCGCGGCAGAGTTGTAAAGTGTTCCCCTAGTCATACCGAAGGTAATGACGCGAACACATTTCGTGGCCCAAAATAGCAGTTCCCTAAATTTTAGGAGATGCTTCCGTCGGGCTCCCGCTGGTCTTCTGACCATCTATCCTCATTGGGACCGCATCCAAAAATGCAATGTGGCCCAACTGTCGGATACTTTTTGTTGGAAGTCCCACCTTGACTTTACGCCTTAATTGAGTTCACTTCCTAGTATCCACCAACTTGCTAAGTGCGACGGGGGGACCTATATGATCTTGCTCTGAGCCTAGACATCCTCTTACCATACGAATTCCAGTGCCGACCACTTCCCGTCTGCGGGTGAATCTACCGTTCACATTGGCCATACAATGTCCGACCATTTGCAACTTCAAAAAGAGGGTCTCAAAAATAAAACAAAAATCATTGGAAGAAACCAACAACTAAGGTTAGCAATTGCCACGTCCTCGTGACAGGAGTCACCGTACGCATGCCTCACGGAGGAGATTATGGAGTACTCTACACTGGGTGAAGTCTTCCTTATGGGAGACTTCAATGCTCGTACGCGCAGTGAGCAGTGTGAGGCATATGACCACGAGGACCCAGAGGCACTACACACTCTAGATGAGGAGGCTACTATGAGAGATACAGCAGACAGAGCTCCAGTCACAGCCTATGGACGACACCTACTTCGACTTGGCTCCCAGCACCGTCTCGTTATTTATAACGGGATGGCCCAGTGACCCACCTCAGGGGGCCTGACTTGTATGCCACATGGAGTTACAGAGGGAGGGGGGAGTACAGTCGACTATATTCTGGGACCCAGGGAGGCTACACACCTTATCACATCCTTCACCATTCCACCCATACCCATCGGAGCCGACCACACATACCTCTCTTTCTCCATCACCGGAGATACCATCCCACACAGCTCCACAGCACACACTCCACACACCACCATCCATTTCACACATGAGCTAGCCTCTCTTTACTCGGCCGAGGTCGAGCATGGCCTATGCCTCCTCCACCCATCCACACCACTCTCAGTTCTCACATCACATATCTCTTCCGTTCTCCACACTTCAGCTATTAGCTCTTTTCCACACACCACTCACACAGGACGCACTCCCCCCCCCGGGACTATGCCTCAGAACCGCTGGTATGATGATGAGTGCAGAGAGTTATATCGACACCTCCATGCACGGCGAGCCTTAGGAGAGATCACAGAGAGAGAGGCCAGACGACATATGAAGACGCTGACACGCCAAAAGCGGCGAGCATTCGAAGAGGCACAGGAGCTTGAGCTATACCGCCTATTCATGAGCATAGATAGCGCGACGGCTTGGCGCACCCTGCGCGAGCCACGTCCGACTACAGCTATTGAGGATCCAAAGATAAGGCATGATTATGCAGAGCGCCTTTATGAGGTGCCAGGGCAGCCTCCTATCCCACAGCCACACGGGCCACGCCCCACGTGCTCCTTCTTTACAGCAGAGATGGTAGAGAGGGCCATACGCCGCATGCAGCACAGACGATCAGCTGACCATACTGGATTACAGAGTGAGCACATCATTTATGCGGCCTCCACTATAGCCCCGTTGATTGCACATGTCTTCAACCGGGCTATAGGGGAGGGCTTCCCAGAGGAGTGGACACAGCACACCATAGTGCCTATCCACAAATCTGGCGACACCCTTGACCCAGGGAACTACAGGACTATCATGATTGGCCACACGATGGCCAAGCTATATGGAGCAGTACTTGAGGCACAGCTCAGCTGCTACGCAGAGACCGAGGGTTTACGAGCTCCAGGCCAGGCAGGTTTCAAACGAGCTTTCTCCACCACTGATCACATCTTCGTTCTGCGCTGCCTCATTGATGGGGCAAAGGCGCGGAAGAAGAGGCTTTACTGCTGCTTTGTGGATTTCCGCAAGGCCTTTGACACAGTCCCACGCGAGAGACTCTTCCAGCGCCTTCACAGCATTGGGGTACCAACAGAGATGATTTGGGCCATATATACTCTCTACGAGAGGGTGACGGGTCGAGTTCGTTGCCCAGCGGCTTTTCAGAGACCATTGCTAGCACCATTGGTGTTAAGCAAGGATGCCCACTCTCCCCGACACTCTTTGGGCTCTACATCGACGAGATCTCCGACTACATACTACGAGCAGGGGGAGAGGGGAGCGACTTGGCAGGTACTCCGGTCCACATCATGTTATATGCTGATGATATTGTGTTGATTTCAGAGTCACCCGAGGGCTTGCAACGCCATCTTGAGGCCTTGGACGAATTCAGCACACACAGGGGGTTGACCGTGAACCTTGGCAAAACCAAGGTCATGATCTTTCACACATCCAGTGCAGTGAGGAGCGCTGCCACCTTCACAGCAGCAGGAGGACAGGTTGATGTAGTCACCTCCTATGTCTACCTTGGCATCACATTCACCAGCCTACCAGGACCCTTCACTATGAGGCAGGCTGCTGCTCACAGGCTCACCCGAGGATATGCAGCTCTGACCATGCTAGAGCGGAGATGCCACCAGGCACACTTTCAGGAGCCCCGCACGAAGGGGTGGCTTTTCGACACCTTAGTCACCCCGGCCCTGATGTACTCGGCGGCAGTATGGGCACCAGGATTGACAGCTGACCAGTGGACACAGCTTGAGAGGCCACAGGTATGTATGATCTCACGCTTGCTCCGCAGCAAGAAGACAGTGCCACATGACATTATTAGAGCCGAGCTCGCCACACCACCTATGGCTGTAGAGGCACTATTCCAGACAGTCTGCTTCATCCAGAGGATGAGAGAGCTACCTCCTAACAGACTTACTCGTAGAGCATTTGAGGCAGCTATACAGCTATCAGAGAGTGGGCATGAGAGAGCATGGTACTCACAGGTCAGAGCATGGTTTGAGGGACACGGTCTTGACATGGAGAGCCTACCACCATTCCAGTACGACCCCCACTCACCATCTGTTCACCTCTCTCGCAGTGAGAGGAACTTGGTATTGAGACAGGATCTGTGGCAGCTATACACCAGGAGAGTCTGGGAGTCACCTGGCTTGGGGACGAGGATGTCAGATTACAGAGACCAGTTTCTCACCATACTGTCTGGGGGGTTCATACAGAGACCACGCTATATGGACACATATATGCCACATAGCTCACGGGTGGCGATTGGTCAGCTGAGAGTGGCTTCACACAGGTTAGAGATTGAGATCGGGAGACATACTGGTGTTCCCAGGGAGGAGCGAGTCTGCAGAGCCTGCACAGAGGAGGTGGAGAGTGAGGAGCACTTTGTATGTAGATGCAGAGCATACACTGAGATCAGAGGCAGGTATGAGGCCTTATTCAGAGAACAGCCCACTCTCCGAGAGATCATGGACTCTCGAGATCAGAGACAGCTCGGACGCTTCTTACTAGAGATACAGAGCCATCGGGACACACTACTACAGCCACGCACAGCTACACAGACAGAGGGGAGACAGTCGCAGCTCACAGACTTCTTTCAGAGGATTGCCGCCCCTCCCTCACCAGACACTCAGAGGGGAGTGACACTCCCACAGGCGGAGGTGAGCCGAGCTAGACGACGACCACGAGTCACAGGCTACAGGGGCGCGAGCTCCCACCACCGACAGATCGAGGAGATCCGAGCCCAAGAGCGCCGTGCCACTGAGGAGCGAGTAGCTCAGATGAGGGCCGACCCGACAGCTTTCATCCGGGTAGCCTTGGCACCAGCCCCGCCCATGTACCACATCTTACATCCCCCCATTTGTACAGGATGGAGCTAGATAGCTTGATGCATTCTCATTCTCATGATTGTACTACCTTGAGCATATAGACATGCATATACCCCTAGAGATAGAGCTCCATCCCTCCTCAGATACTCCCCTACCTACCTACATTCAGTTCAGTTTTGTATCAGTTTTGTTTCATTTGTCTTTCCGATAGACGGATGACATACACACCATGTACATTTGATTTGTCTCATAGGCCGATTTCGGCCTGACATAGACGTTAAAAATCTTTCTTTCTTTTTTCTTTCTCTCTCTCTCTCTCTCTCTCTCGGGTTTTTTGGCATCGATCTCCCTTTCCACTGTTTATTCAGAGAGGGTTTCGGTCCTTTCTCTAGGGTCATGAGTTATGAGGATCAGAGATGTATTGGGCTTTATCTACTTGAGTTACACAGATATAGAGACGCTTTACTGGGGAGAGCTAGAAGAAGAAGAAGAGAATTTTAACGTCGTAGGAAACTATCCCAAGAGACCTTAAAGATCTATCCGACGAGGAGAGTTGAACTTAAGACCTGTTATTCTAGAGAGAGAGAGAGTCCCAGAGACAGATTACAAATTTCTTTTCACTAGATATGGGACAGCCAGAGGAGCAGCCATCACTGCAGAGCTCGGCCCACACTCCTTCAACCACTACCAGCACTCTCATCGACCGAGCACTGAAGCTACGGAGATCCAGACAGCCATGATTGAAAGAGGGGCTACACAGCATCAACGGAGACTACATCAGATGATTCGAGCCATACTCTCTCGACATCCAGAGTGCAGATGAGGATGGATTCTCATAGTAATATCTTTGTTCTAGTTCTTTTGTACCCAGACATGGTATCAGATTCACTATTTCCTCTCCCCACTGCGTGGGCACCCTACACAGGAGTGTGCATGCCTACAAGTGATTATCGTGCCCATTTGGTGGGCGGTTCGTGTTAGGAGTTTGTATACAAGGAGATCTATCGCAATAGATCCAAGATCCGGTGGCTGCCCGGTCTCGAGAGGAGGTTTGCAAACGAGATTGTCACCCGATTCATCCTTTTCCACTACACCTTTGACATGGTATTAGAGCCACGGTGTGCTCTCAAATCGGATTGGTGATTTGTGCAAGTTTTTGGCGCTGAATTTTCACGACAAAAAGAGACAGTTTGCTGTTTTTTTTTGCGTCTTTCACCTATTTGGAGCTGATTTTGTCCGTGGACAGATTTGAAGGTTTTCCTTCATCTACCTCAACTTAGCCTTGCTACATGTCCAGACTCTTTGACATTATGGAGAGGGGTGATGGATTTGACTAGTGTGACATGAAACGTTTCGCGGTTTTGTGCATTTTGGGGTTTCGAGGTTTTTGAAACATTTCGTTTCGAAGCTCAAAGAAAGTGAAACACACGTTTCGTTTTACATGCATGTACCTACAATTATACATTGAATATATATACAAATTCACTTGTTAAGACATTGAATATACATAATCTAGATGTGCGTGAGGGTCAAAAAACCTATCAATTTTTTAAGGCAGCCGTTGTATACGGCTTTGGTACATGGTTTGAGGTCAACTGGTCAAAGGGGGGGGGGGGGGGCTTGTTTCGCCAGTTTCGCCAAGATGTTTCGGCTGTTTCGCCGTTTCGAGGTTTCGGAGGGCCAAAACGGTTTTTTATGTCACTATGGATCTGACTAAAACTTGGTCAATGTACAACACGAGGAAGTGCATGATGGATCTTTCATCATCGAGGAGTGGGGAGATTGGTCCCGACTCCCAATTCTACTCTGGCGTAGGTGATCAACTAATCAAGATACCTACCTTTCCCTCGGATCGGCAATTGAGTGCCAACCATTTGGAAAGCGACCATGATGGCAGTCTTCGACTCTTACGAGCTTGAATGCTTTGTTTCCAGTAACTTTCAAAAGCCAAGGGATCCAACAGGAGTGAAGTTATGGTAGCGTGTAAATGCTTGAATCGGATCATTCATCATCTTCAACAGTACACCATTAATCAAAGGTACATATGCAACTACGACTTGCTACTGCCACTTGCTCCACTATGAAACTAGAACCTACCAAGATCACATTGGTGGCTAGTAGTGGTTAGATTAACCATTGCCTAGAATAGTAGCCACTAGTACAGGACTAGTAGCTACAAGCCTCATAGTGGTAGTTACTTGAGGTGTGCAAGGAAGATGCTCTATCTTGTCAAAAAAGCCTTGCACACTCAAAGAGATCAATCACTGTTGGAGACATAACCGCTCGGTAGTGGGATCTCAAAGTCGTACTTTATCCTAGAAATGGGTGTCACTAGGGGCATACACCTGGTGGGCAACCAAGCCCCCGGTGACTGCCAGTAAGACAACTTGAAAGATGGACTAGGAGCGATGGAAAGAAAAGAGTTACTTAAAAACAAGGGATCCACTGCCGGTGATCAAACTTCAGTCGGGTGTTCAACGCTCTAAAACCAACTGCCGGATCCCAACCAATAGTAGAGCGATTGTAGAGAGACTCGGAACAACATTCGTCTAAGAGCTGTACCTAGAAGATGCCATGGCCCAGCAAGATAAGCTCCAGGATGCTACCCTCAGAGCCATCGAGTGCAAATTGAAGCCACTCACAAATTGTGCCGCATGAGGGGGAGAGGCCCACCATCTGCCCAATTAGAGTCTGGCCCAAATGATGTCATGTGGCCATCTCAATACTGGCTAGGTCCTCCGTAGTCAGATCATAAGTCCGCATGGAACAAGAACTGACTACAAGGTAAAACTTGCAACCCCCCCCCCCCCCCCCCCCCCCCCCCCCCTCCTCTCTCTTTGGGAAAAAGAGCTGCATACTGTGTACAAGAGACCTTTGAGGATGCTCAACGGCCTATCTGCCAAAGGAAGTACAAACTAAAGGAGTGCAGTATGAGTACTATCTAGACATCAAGGTGGCAGAAGTACAAACTGAAGGAGTACAGTAAAGGTGCTATCTAGACATCAAGGTGGCATATAGAAAGAAGGTAGTGTGACCAAGGTGCATAATGCCATGTGGCATGGCCCTGATTCAGATAAAAAAATATAGAAGCCTATGCCCATAGCCGAAGGAAGGAGTATCTACTATCTACACCGCTCCGCTACTCTGAAGGAGCCAGCAGGCGCTAAGGTACCCCGCTAACGGCAAAGAATACGCACCAACTCTGACAAGATAGCTGTCAAGGTGGTTGATGTCAGTGAAGACTGTGAGCCCAAGATGTGAGCACAATAAACCTACCACATACTCCACAATGTAATGCAACAAATCGTGGTAAAAACTGTATCCTGTGGATGAATATCGAACTGGTGCACAGTGGGTGGAAGCATCTCTCTCTCTCTCTCTCTCTCTCTCTCTCTCTCTCTCTCTCTCTCTCTATATATATATATATATATATATATATATATATATATAAGTATTTATAATTATCTGTGTGTTCCCCTCCACACATACATAGACACACAATCTCATAAAAAGATGTTACAGAAATCGAACGAATTGCTTACATGTTTGATGATATTGCCAAAGAGATGGTGCTGGAGGTAGATTGCTACGGAATGGCCCAGATGGCCATCAAAGATAGCAAAGAGGCCAAGCTCCTTTTGCTTCACAACTCTGAATTCAGCCACATGGTAGTCCTCCATGTGGTGTTTGCTTTTGCCTTTGACAAGGCTATAGCCAAATCTCACTTTCCTTTTCTTTCTAGGAAGAGGGGTGCCAATGTGATGCGAAGGAGAGGTAGACTGGGATATTGGAGAAGATGATGAATACTTGCTTTTTCCCCTCCCTGTGAGTAGCTCTGTTGATAGTTGAGCTCTCCCCTCACCATCATCTTGTGCTAGTTGGGAAGAACCCTTCGTTCTTTTTACGCACCATAAGCAACCCATCTGTCTCTATGGTGCAAAGTCTTGGGTTCACAGCTCGTCGACTTCTATACTCTGCTCTCTCTCTCTCTCTCTCTCTCTCTCTAGCTTAACCTGATCACAAACCAATGCGATGTTCCGCCTCCTTGTAGATCTAATACAACTCTGCTTTGGGGCCTGCCGTCCCAATGAATGAGCTAATTTGTGCGGCGCGGTGCTTTTGATTCAAAAATTTGGCCCTCCCGAGTCCCGCAGCTGCAGGAGGCAAGCGAGTAAAGCGCTCTGCGCCGTGTGCGTGTATGTGTAGAGAGAGAGAGAGAGAGAGAGAGAGAGAGAGAGGTTGACTTAGCAGGTTAGCAGCGCACCCACTGAATCGATTCTAGCTGGATGGAGCATTATTTCGATTCGCGCACACGAGCGAGATAGAGAGAGGAGAGAGATTGGAAATTGGAGAGATGCTCTTTTGATACTTTGATACTTTTTACTCCTTTTACTTTGACTACAGTCATAGTCTTGACCAGTCACCTTGTTGTGACAAATTTATTTGAGCTTATAGAAATAGTTTCTGGTCCTTTTCAATAAGAAAATTCTGTTGTGGAGATTTATTTGTGTAATATGCATAGTACCAACCCTCAGCACTATATCACACGGGATCGTGAATGAAGACTGAGATGTAAGGATGGAGGCCGGAACAAGGCGTGGAAGAAAGAAAAGCTCTTTCTTCCATGACGTGGCAGAAACTTTTGTTTCTTCCATTGCTTGATGTGAACCCCATTCCTTTTTTCCTAAGCTATGATTGGTTAGAGCTGAAGCCTGAGCTTCCGCCGCCTGATGTGAACCCCCCCCCTAGCCCAGACTCGCTTCCACCCCCGACATAGCAAAAAAGAAACCAATGGGATGCCTCCACCATCTTTGGCCCACCCTTAATAGCATTTCCCTCCTCCACCCTTATGTGAACACTAGTAGGGTGGAAGATAGAGAGTTCACTACCTTCCGCTTGGAAGAGGCTCTAGTTCAGCTTTCTTCCAACCAATTGATGTGAAACCGGCCTAAGATCGACGATGTTGAACTCGGGGTGCGCTTTTCGTGACAACAAGCATCTGTTGGATGGCATCGTAGTTTACTTTTTAGGTCCAAGTTTACTTTTGCATGCACTTGTCCACTTTATCATGTGTCGGGTTAGACAACCAACCCATGTGGGCATGTGGTTAGGGCACCATCCTACCAACAAGGAGGTTGAAGGTTTGAGTCCCATACAAGGAGCGAGGAAATCAACGTTGATGACTTTTTGAGGGCCGTCCATCCTCCTCAAGATCCGCGCAAAGCTTTTCACGTCGTCAATTCCACTCTCGCTCTTCATTCAAGACCATGTGTGATATTGTGATGTGGTTTACCCACCTCTTTTTGCATCATACCTAGCACAAGTGGATACTTCCGTCGGAGGGGATGCACCCATGAAAGCCCTAGCACATGAGGTACCATGGTTGCTAAAATTTCATCCATGGTGAGAGGTTTCTCGCATGGCAATAGAACCTTTAGTTTACCACACTCCTTCCTAGAAACAGGGAGAACAGCTATGCTCAAGTATCTACCATAGTAATTCAACATATGGCAACTCTACTTACTCTCTTATCACCATGGTAGACCATGTGCAAGGAGTGTGAGCGGCAATGAGAGTAAAGTTATTCAAAATCGGTGGCACAACCTCGAGCGATTAAAAAAGTAAAGTTACTCAAAACCACATTCATGTGTTTACAAAGAGTACATCTCATGTTCGGCTACATCATCAAGCGGTCCATCTATTTATGAGATCGGAAAGGATTCGGTATGGTCACTGCATTGAGCTTTCTATAATCTACATAGGGCCTAAGCTTTTGATTCTCTTTTGCACAATAACTATGGGGAAAGGCAAGTTTATCCACTAGGCTATTAAAGCCCACCACGAGTAGCTTGTCTATCTCCTCCTTTATATAGTTTGGGTTCATTCGATACGGCTATTCCCAAATCGACTTTGCATGCAACGTAAGCACTATGCGATGTGTGAATGAGGCAATGTTCCGGAAAAATGTGTCTCAGCTTAATATCGTATCGTTTTCAAATTCAAAAATGCCGGTTGAGGGCAAGGGGAAAAGGAGAAATGCCGCCACAAAATAGAGAAAAATAGTGTAAAAACCTTAAAAAATAACCTAATTTTCTCAAATTTCCTCTTGACAAAATCAAGCAAAGGAATTTTGCATGTGTGGAAAAATGAGTTTCCCCCAACATTGGAATGAGGGCTTATATCAGTTACTCGTTTTCTATAGGTACTAACCATATTAGCATGTCCTTCATTCTACTATGGTTGTAATTGTGTGTCCACAATCATGCTCTCGATGCATAAGCCCCTAAAGAGGGTGTGCGTGTGTGGCATGTGAATCTTACGACAATTATCTCCTGCTAAGGAGTATCCAAAAAACTGACAAGTCCTTGCCCATCTTGTGCAATGTGACATTCACCTCTTATAATAAAGACCAACACCCTTACACCACCACCATTGCTTTGTATCAGCAAAGCCTCTCTCTCTCTCTCTCTCTCTCTCTCTCTCAATGTGTATACGTACATGCATACATGTGCGTGTGTGTACACACTCCCGCATACACACACACAATTTGTTGAGAAACACTCCAGATCATTTCCCTCATGTTGCTTAACCATGTCAACCTCTTACACTGACAAGGAAAATATGATTCAAATCCTTGAAATATTCAAATGCTTGTGTGCATTTATGCAACTTGAGTATGCTAAAAGGGACAAGGTGAGTGTGATTGTGTGTGTGCACGTGCGCGTGCGCGTGCGTGTGGGTTTAATATCAACGCTTTTCACCTTCTTTGAGAAGGGATCCATAGGGTTCAATGATGTGCTAGTGCAATCTCGACCTACTCCTACCTTGTTTTCGAGGGTGCGAGGACACCAATTGGGGTTTCCTCTCTTTAAATAAGTCTGTGGGCTTGTCTATGGAAGTGCCCAAGCTTCCATGAAATCGCCTCAACAAAGAATTGAGTGAAGAAAGCTAGGGTTTTCTACAAGAGGAAAACAAGCATTGTATCTCTGACATCTGTACTTAGGGTTGAGGTATGTTCTTCTTTGTTTCTAAATAAGTGGTGTTTGTTTTTTCCACTTATTTGTTTTTTATTACGGCAGGCCTGACACCTTCCCAGTCGTACCGAAGACTTCTTGACAACGTGCACGTGCAAAGTTGCACCACCGGGATGGCCAAGTAGTTTGTAAGTTTTGTTAGTCATACATTGCCATTAGCTAATGTGATGTTCGGATGCCTACCATATAGCAACACGAATTTCATTTCCCATCAAAATCTTCTCTCGGGTAGAGGAGCCAGTAAAAAACGGGGTGCTTCTTTAAGGACCCACACCCCCCTGCCCACCCCAACCCTCCATTCTTTTAATAACCCACATCAAAGAGAGAGAGAGAGAGAGAGAGAGAGAGAGAGAGAGAGATGTTACAAAATAAAAACTTCAGAGGGGTTTGTTTCCATTCATTTGTTGCCAAGGTCACAATCTTGAAGAAACCTGCAAACACACACACACATGAAAATTCCTGCATGCTATGGGCCCTCATCCAACGTCCAATGTCTCTTTATGCTTAGTGATACACTCCTCGCATACAGGAATGAGACAACACACAGATAAGGGAAACACATACCTTACAGGCTATTTAGCCAGCAAGCAAAAAGTATCCATGTGCGGGCCTACTAATCTAGATGGAGTGTATCAAGCTACTCACATACTCACCTAGATTGACTCTCTCTCTCTCTCTCTCTCTCTCTCTCTCTCATGGTGTGCGCATGGCACCATTCAGCCATGCATTCCACCAAAATGCACCCTCCACATCAGCAAGCCCCGCCATGCCCGTGTCCTAAAAGCATCGGATGCTCAATGATTGTATCGTGACAGAGGCCCCCCCTACGTAGATAAAGAGTTGTAGGCTGCTCTCGAAATGGGACAGGGGATGCAATAATAGGCAGCAGTGATGGGGCCATGGCTACCGAGCTACCATGGTAGCAAGTGGTACATCGGCCATGATGGCGTGCTTACAGACCTGCCATGCTCAGTCACAGAGAGAGGAGCAAAGATGCAGGTAGTAGGCTGACAATGAGAGATGTGGTGTTGAACAGAAATTTAGGCAATGGGTAGCAGGGTACAGGGTGGGTGTAGAGAATAAGGGGGGGCATCTAGGACCGAACCTCATTAAGTTTATGGGTTTGGGGGCGGGGGATGGCATCACTAAATGACACCACAGCTTTGGAGGGGATCTATGGTTGAAAATCGGTGTTGCTGTCGAGATAACAACCATTGATCCCAAATGTAAACTTCGTATGAACTAGAAACTCTGGCAAAGGTAAACTCATTTTGAACTCTGCAAGTTGTGTGCACTGCAGTTTGATGGTGTGAACTCAAACTAAACCCGAAGTGAACTTGGTGAGAACTAGGACCGCGTGCACATACTCAATTTAATGCTGCTATTTTAGTTACAAACTAATCACGCACCAGCATGATGATAAGACATACGACTTGGGAATGGGAAACAGCACAACCTCGATTGAGTGTTTTGGTAAGTAGTGGATACCAATCAGCACATGCATCTTCCAAGCTTTTAGTGCATCATCACACATCCCACACAAAATCTATATTTTCCTTCTAGGAGTAAATGTGAGCTATATAAGTGATCAGATCATCCATGCCCCATATATCAACATGGTACTGAACATTAAGTACATCTCCACACGGCTACAAAGGAAGTGGTATCAATGCTCTAAAGCCGATTGGGCAGTAAATTGCCACAATTCGGAGCTTCATAAGAAATAAAAGCTCCATCCAAACTCAATGTTTGCAACAGAAATTACAATTAAATTGCAACCAAACATTCGACCATTTCATCTTCAAGTGGTTGGAAGGGGAGCCACGAAAGTCAAACACGAAGAACAAGTGTTTCCCCTCATTCATGTATCAATGCTGCGCTCACTTTCAAAAACACTAGCATTGTGCCTCTTAAAGGGTTTCTTTGACAAATTTCAGCCGACTAGATCACACTTTCTCTATTTGCATTGGCTCCATTGAACCCTCCGGTTCCACGATAGCTCTCTCTTGCTCTGTAGAGATTCTCTCTATTGCAGCACCCTTGATATCTTCCGCTACACTCTTGAAATCCTCTGGCAGAAACTTCGCTTCATCTTCTATGGTACTTTGAAGATCATCCACCTGCAATGACATGGACAGAGCTCCAATTAACTCGAAGTTCTTGTTGAAGTTCCTACAAAAACTCAAATTGTGTAAAGCTTACCACATGTAGAAGAAGAGAGAACTGTTTTTTGCGGAGTTCTAGAGTCCGGGCAGCGGCCAAATTCTCAGCCTCCAACGCTGCAAGCTCCCTTGTAAGTTCATCAAGAACTTTCTGTGTCTCTGCCCGTGCTGGTTGGGCACCAATCAATCTTCTGATTGCTTCACATTCCTCCTTGTGTTGACGCTCAATCTTACTTTCCTCCAGCTGGATCTTTAGACTATCGATGTCTGCCTGTGCCTGCACACCTCAAGCATTATGCTTAAGTAAAACTTGTATAAAATTGTTAAAAATATTGTCTGCTCGAGTGTAACAATCTATATCTTCACAGGGTGAATAAGGGCTAAACTTTCAATTCACAAATGATAAGAAGGGCTAACATTTTGCAGAAAAAAACAATCCACAGACATACATGTGTTAGAGTTCATATTCTTGTCCGGTGGTAGCTCCGGTATCCAGATTAGGGAGTAAGGGCCAGTGTGAGGTTGTTCACTCATGTCTAGCCATGTTTAGCTCGGGTTTTGGCTTTGTTCCATGGACACATAGGCTCTTGGAGGCGTGGGATATTTTATCCTAGGCTCCCCATATTTTTCCCTCCTTTTTCAAGGTCGTGGAGCCATAGGGCTCGGTCGGGCAGATTTGGCTGCTGCCTATATAGGGTCACTTCTTTTCTCATGCATGCAGTGCCCAGAGGGGGGCGCTCTCCCTTGGGTGCCCCAGAGGGGTTTTGGTGCAGATCAGCCTGGCGTTTCTCCTCCAGATCAGCCTAGTGTTTTGGTGCAAATCAGCCTAGCGTTTTGGCATAGATCAGCCCAGCGTTTTCTTGCACAGCAGTTCAGCCCCAGCATTTTCCTTGGGTAGCATATGCAGTGGGCAGCAGCCACCCTTTCTAGCGTTTTCTCCTCAGGGCATCCCTATGGTGGACGATCTCTTGCAGGCAGTGCATCTCTGATGCTGGCCTAGGAGAGCAGATCCGGTGGGTACGTCGACTCCGATCTAGAACACCTGCAATCCCAAACACATGAACAAGGCACACCTGTGGAGAAGAGAGATCACATAGGTAGAATGAGACAGGACATTTGAGAATGAGAGAGAGAGAGAGATCTGGGAAAGGCTCTCCATGCTGATAACAATCTGCTCATACAAGTGACCAAGGGTGGTCCGGCATAAGACTAACATGCCAATGGATAGACCCGAGGACACACACAACTGCGACTATTACCGACACTGCTAACTGCTCTTGCACACAAGACCACTGACACAGTCTCCACATGGGCTGTACCGAGCTGCATCTCCTCCTGGCAACAAGATGGATCTGGAGAGAGAGGAATCAAGGCTCAAGGCTGCCGTTGTATGCCTACCCTCTAGAGGGAGAAGGCCGAGCCAGGTCTTGTCCTCATTGCATCTTCTGCTGCCACCTTTGACAACATATACCTACATTGAATGAAAATCATTTCTTTTGTGCACACTCACCTTTGAAAGCACTCACACCAAGAACACACGACAAGTTGTTCCTACACTTCAGACTCTTACAACATCAATAACCTAAGATGGATATACACTATAGACTAAAAATTAAATATAAAACTTAAGGCCTTTGAGAACAATTTTAAACGCAATCTTCAACACTTGGTAACATGCAACCTTCACTTCCCGCTTGTCCGTAAAGTGAAGCATTATCTCCTTCATCATGCATAGCTTGGTTAGACAACATCCCAATTCAAATTATCAGAGTCTAAGAATAGGTGCAGGTCTGTGTAGAGCCAGTTTCTTTTGAGAAGGATCTTCTCTTCACCCGAGTTCTGCTCTTTTCTGCGGGCGCACCCCTTGGCGGCCTTACGCTCACACAGGTTGCTTTTTCCCACTTCACGTAGATTGGCCGGCCGCTAAGTGCACGGTCCGCTCTCAATGAGTGAAAAGAGGCACAAGGGGAGGCTGGACAAGCCCTTCTTTCTTGGGATTCCTGTCACTCTTCAATAACACGATTAGGAATCGACACGCCCAAGCGAACTTGGGTTCGTGCGACCACAACAAGCAAAAAAAAATTCTTGTGATTCTTGTGGTTCTTTCCTTGAGTGATATAGAACACTGCCAAAGCTCTGATACCAATGTTAGGTGCAGCGGAATGAATGTTTGCGCTTTGCTCAAGATGAGTGCTCTGAACTGTGCTCAAGGTTCCTTTTGTTCTTATGGAAGGTAGAGCCTTCTGTTCTTAAGGAGAGAGTGCTATGATCCAAGGTTGTTCTCGTTCGTCGGACCGAACGAGGTGTACGGTGGCGTCCCGTCCGGTCAAGGCATCCGTTGCGTACGGTGGTTTTTTAGTACGTTTGACCGGTTTTTTAGTCCATTGACTGCGCTTTTTTTTGGGAGGTTTTTGGGTTACCTTTTGGCATAAAATCCCACCCACCTAGCCTAGGATCCCCCCCCCCCCACCTCCCACATGCCTGAGCCTCCTCTCTCTCTCTCTCTCTCTCTCTCTCTCTCTCACACACACACACACACACACACACATTGCTTTGGAATCTTGGATTCCATTAGACTCCTCTCTCTCCCTCTCCCTCATTGCTTGATTGTCTCATTGCCCATTGTGTCTCATTGTCTTGATTCTCAACTCAAGATTCTCAACTCTTGAGTGTCGGCACTTGGCACTTGCAAGTTGCCTACTTGTCCAATGTGATAATCAATTGTCTAATTGTCCCAAGTGTAAAATCTAGGGTTAAGAATTGCATGTTTTTATTTTTGAACATATGTAACCATGTCGTACGACATAAAATTTTCTAGTTCGATGAGTACCGTACGTCTTCGTACGTGGACAAAACGTACGTGACCGTACGAGACCACCCTGCTATGATCACAAACAAAGTGAATGGACATTGTGCGTGCAAGTGTATGAGACTGAGAGATAGAGAGAGAAGAGAGATACGACACCAGAGAAGTCGTACAACCCTCCTCCGAAGGCCCCACTCTCGTCGGCGAGAGTGGTCTACTTATGATTGCACAAATTGGTACAAACTAAATGCATGTGACTGATGCAAGTCTAGGCTATCTCGGCGATGGCGACGGTGACGACGAGACCGACCTAAGGGCTGAAATCTGCAATCTTTCTACTGCTGTCCAAAAATGCTATGGGCTGAAATTTGCTGCGGGTCCAAAAATGCTGATTTTTGGGGCTTTTCCTGTGAGTCGTTGTTGCTGAAATTCTGCAGGTTTAGGCTAAAAACTAACTAAGATGTCTTTAGGCTGAAAACCGATGGTCTATCCGGGTTGAATCTGCTACTCCTTCTAGGGCTGATCTTGATGGTCTTTTAGGGCTGCAAATCGCTACATATGCTGGATCAGCAAGGGCTGAATCTGGGACCAAAAACGCTAGAGCTGCTAAAGTCAAAAACGTTAGCTTGCCTGTGACTTCTTCTGCTGGCGATGGATGGGATGCAAAACGCTATTGGATGAGGTCTTCTGGCGATGGTGTGATGATGCCAAAAACGCCAGCCTGAGATGCTTCTGTCAAAAACGCTAAGGGAGGTCCTTCTTGCTTGGTGGGAAGTACCGCCAAGTTCTTGTTGGAGAAGTTGCCTGCTGAGCTTGGCTCCTATTGCCTCTTCTGCCAAATAGTGCTAGCTCTAGTTTGCTGATATACAAACTTAGCAAAATTGCCCTACCTACTTTTGTTGGAAAGTCACTTCAAAATAATAAGTGAAAAATGTCAAAAATAGGTAAAATAGGCTAAATGCACTGGAAAATTCCCCTGACGGGATCTGTTGGATTCTGATGGGAATACTGATGATCATGCTGTGTGCAACCAGAGGATATGCATCTACACTAAGTGACTGGGCATGCACGGTCTACGAATAGGCTCACAAAAGTGTCAGATCACTTCTAATCTAGACTGACTGGACTGGCTGAACCCTGATCATGCTGTAGCTTGTTCACGGACACATAGGGTGGATGTGTCACGTGACACTTACAGATCTCGATCAAGGGGCCTAAACCCTAAGAGAAGAAGAAGCAACAGAAGAAGTTCCACCAACTTACGGAGTTTGGCCGAGTGACCCAATTTTAAAAGATGGGTTAGGACTAAAAATCCTAATCCCCAGCTAACTTGAAGAGCCCCATCGACGGAGCCTAAATTAAAAGGGACCCACACACAAACACACATTTGCATAATAGATGATGACATGGCAGCTGTGCGGACGCTCGCGTTTTACACTAATAACGTGGCGGGCTATACGGACGTCCGCAAATTGTGCTAGCGGGTGATGACGTGGCAGATGACCTTCTATGCAAGCTTTTGAGCACCAGATGTTTGTCGTCAAGCTTTTGAGCACCAAATGCTTTTAGAACTGGTAGCTTTCATGTAATTGCTTTTGAGAGGCCAAGGGCCTTTAAATATGTGGTCGGAGCTCTTACTCTTGCATTCTACACAGTGGGAGAAGTAGAGCAGAGCTGCAGGGCTTGTACCTTGTTGAAGCAATATAAAGAAATACGAAAAAGGGCGCCAAGGTTCGGGTCAGTGCTCTCTCGAGGTGGACTCCGTCACTTCCTGTCTCATGTGTCGTGCATCTCTTTCAGTTCAATTGTTTTGAAGTGTCTATAGTTTGTTCAGTCTTTTCTTTTCTATTGGCACGTGGTGCTCGTCATGTTACAGGTGTCACAACGCTTCTCTATGCGAGAATGGCGCCGCTAGCACGCATTAACTTATAGAGGAGACGCCTCTTTCTCCTCCCGATTCCACACACACGCACGAGCCGATTGTTCTTTCCCATCCACTGCCTCCGACACACCTCTCATTGCTATATTGCAGCAACAATTAGCAGAGATGCAGAGGCAACTTATGGAGCTGCGCTCTACACAAGTCCCATTTTTGCCTGTCACCATGGGTACTTTGCCTCTTCAACTCTATCCCGACCCCTTCAAAGGAGAAATGAAAGAGTGTGAAGAGACCAATATACACTCGCGGTCAGAGAAATGAACCGCCTTCTTCGATATGCATCGCTTTACGGACGCCCAACGTCTTGGGCAGCTTCCATTCATGCTAAAGGGGAAGGCCTACTCTTGGTGGGCTGTGTCATGACCGCAACCCACAACTTGGGTAGAGTTTCAACCAATTTTTTGCACCAGGTAGATAAAATCGAGTGCTTTAAGAAACTTTTTCGGTGCGAATTGGGAAAGCAAACTTTGGACGCTTACTCACAGGCCTTCGAGGATCTTCTCCATGAAACAAAGGCTCTTGATGACCCTACGGTACCACCAACATATCTAAATGAGGTTTACCCGATCTGATCGTACTTATCGAGGACATCTATAAGTTCGCCAAGAACTACTTTGTCGGCTTTTGGAGGTGACCCGACAGATGAGGAGACTCCTCGTTGTGGTTCCTCCACCTCAAAATTGAAGCGCTTAGATGCTTCGGCAGCCACGAGTCAATCATCGGACCTCCGCGGAAAAAATCCAAGAATGACGGCAAATCAAAGGCAGCTCATATAAAGGATCAAAAGAAAAAACGATGCTTTATCTATGATCAGACTCGGCCATTACCGCGGTGATAAGGTGTGTCCCAAGCAAAAGAAGAAGTCTACCTTCACACTGGCGAAACATCCGAAGCTTTCTAGACTTATGTTCCTACTAAAGGAGGTTCATCCGAAATTTTGCTGAGATTGCTTCTCCACTCCATGCACTACAAGAAAAGGAGTTACTTTCGAGTGGACAGCCAAGGAAATTATAGCCTTCAAAACACTTGAAAAACGTTGACTTCAGATCGCGTAATCATTTTGCCAGATCTTTTGAAACCTTTTGTGGTTCAATGTGATGCATGTGGCTACAGTCTTGGTACAATTCTAAACCAGAATGGCCGAGTAGTCGCATATAAGAGCATAATTCTTTTGAAGACCGAAAGGAACTTGCAAGTTTACGAGAAGGAACCGTTGGCAGTAATTCACGCTCTCACTAGTTGGAAACACTATCTGCTAGGGGCTGATTTTGTTGTCCAAACAGATCACCAAATCTTGCAATACTTTCTCACACAAACGAAGTAGTTTGAGAAACACATGTGATGGGCAAACATCTTGGCAATACTCCATTTTCAGATTGTGCATGTGCAAGGGAAAAAGAACGTGGTGACTGATGCGTTGTCACGAAAGCCCCAAATTTCGGCAATGCCAATTACATACCATTGTGAACTATACAAAATGAAGACACAATATGTTGAAGATTCAGATTTTGCAAGGATTTATGATCTGCTTGTTGATGGGCAACGTCATAAGCACTATATGCTTAAGAATGACTTTCTCATGATGCATGGAAAGTTATGTGTTACTAAACAGTTGCGGCCAAAGGTTTTGATGGAAAGTCATGCTCCACCATATGCTAGGCATCGATGGAATTGATGCCTCAATGAGGGGTTGAGGCATTCTTCTTTACGTCAAAATGTTCAAACATTTGTAAGATCATGCCTAGTATGTCAAAAAGTCAAATTTGACAGGCAAACGCAATCGGGATTGTTACAGCTATTGCCAATCCCTGATCACCCATGGGAAAGCATAGCGATGGACTTTATCTTTGATCTTCCAAGAACGCAAACAAGCAATGATGGGATTTGGACTATCATTTGTAGGTTCCATAAGCAGGCCCATTTCATTCCAATTAGGAAGAAGACAAAGCTAGAACACATAGTCAAGATATTCATGAGCAATATCTTTAAGTATCACGGGATACCTCAGTCAATTGTCAGTGACAAGGATCCACGAATGACGTGTCTTTTCTGGAAGGCATTGTTTGAGAACATAGGCACTACACTAAAGTTCTCATCTTCGTTTCATCCAGAAATTGATGGACAGTCAAAAGAGGCAAATCCTAGATTTGCTCAAATGTTATGTGTCAGAGCACAACGCAACTTGGGAACACCATCTCCCATTGGTTGAATATGCTTACGATAACATTGTGCATACATCAACACGCAAGGCACCATTTGAGATAGTGGAAGAAGGGAAGAAAGTCCCACCCATTTTGCAAACTAAGGACAAAATTTTTGAGGCAGACAAGTATGTACAAGATATGGATGAAACATACACGAAGATAAAGATTGCTCTTGAGAAGACTCAAGCCAAGCAAAAGAAAGCTGCTGATCGTCGCCATCGTGAACTTGTATTTTCACTTGGTGATGGTACTTTTGCGTTTTAAAAAGACCACGTAAAGGAAAAGGAAAGGCGAGGAACGTTGTTTCCAAAGCTCAATATGCGATATTATGGTCCTTTTCAGATTTCGGAAAAGATCAGCAATGTAGCTTACAGGTTGAAGCTACCAAAAGGCCGAAAAATAGATAATTCTTTTCATGTCAGCCTCTAAGGCCCTTTGTTGGTGGTGTGCCAGAGAATATCCTTGATGATTTGAATAGCCCGAAGTGGCACATAAGGAAAGGAAGGTTAGAGGAAAGGTTGCAAGACGCTATTTGGTGAAGTTCAAGAACCATCCATCTTTGGATGCTAAATGGATGGCAGAGTCTGAATTGGTTGATTCACCTCGGCTATTGCAACTATATCTTGAAGCCTTTTAGATGGAACCCACAGTGACTTGATGTAGCTCTTTGGAGCAAAGTGAGAGCATGGTTCATGATGCTCATAAGAGTAGTTAAGCAATTGTATCTACTCTTTCCATACAAAATTTGGCTAGAGAAGTTTGTGCTTGAGAGTACACCAGAAGACTTCTATGCTTGATATATATGTGGTAGCCAGGTTGGTGGGATTGTCTAACCGTCCAACGCTACATTTCCGAAAGCATGTATATCTTGGATTCCCATCATAGAATATATGTGGTATCACGAGATATCAGCATGTATTATTGGCATGCAAGCGAGGTCGCTTGCAGCATTTCAAGGGTGGGGTATGTCACCAAGAGGTGTATTTTTCCTATAACCTTCTTTAAATATGTACTACATATTTTTATTTATTTTATTTTTACTTGTTTTCCCCGGAACCCTTGAAAAGGTGCAAGTGGACATTGCATGGCCAGTGTAAAATGGCTACAGCCGAACGGATTTCTCACATGGAGAATTTAGGTCAGCCAGTCTGGGACTAGTCAAGCCAGTCAAGAGTGAATTCTGATGAGTATGGAAGCATGTGTGCGCCATGAGGGAATTTGGGCCACTCGGCAAGTCACTTACAACTTTATAAGTTGGTGGATACTAGGAATTTAAACCAAAAGGAATAAACTGGACACATGGTAGTAGGAGAGCAACCTGCAAGTCAACACACTCCCAAAAGCTCTCATCCCAAGAGAGGGCACCCAAAATTTAAGAGTGGAGGCTGATTTCAGTCAGCGTGATCTACAGTGTGTGTGTGTGTGTGTGTGTGTGTGAGCAGTGGGTGCACATTTTACAGCTTTAATAGAAAGCTCGCCTGCTCCCTTGTCTCATGTACCGCGACGATTTGCTCTCGCACATCTCTCTCTCCCCCTTGCACATATGGTAATGCCCCACTAGTTGGGGTACTCAGACGATCATGTACAATTCTAAGGGTTTTATGTGTCTTTGCTAAGGCAAGAGCCTTCTGAACAGGTGCCGGATTAGCTAATTGCTAATTCCCCACAGGTACGCACAATTCCATCGCAAAAGATTGCAAATTTGGAGAGTTTACTTGTGTAAAAACTCCTCCAAATTACAAAGAAATTGTCCCATTGCGTATGGGAGCTCTTAAGGCACACATAGACGTGTTCGCTCTGCCCAAAACGATCCAAAACAGAGTATTACAACCTGCTGTATTTTTTGCAGGTTTAGGGTTTCACACCTAAACTGCAAATTAGCACCAGGAGAGCCTCGGGAACTCCTTGGGATGCGTGTATGCGACAATGGAAAAACAGAGAATTACAACACACTGAAATTGACCTGCAACTCACCAAAAAGCTTCCAATATGCAAGGGAAAGTGTCCTAGGGGTGTACCTTTGACCTACAGGGGTTTTGGCGCCGTTATGCTGTCGAAATCGAGTCAGAATCTTGCAATTTCAGCCCTTGACAGGTTTGGACAGTGTGGTGAGAGTTTGTTCTAAGTGATCGGATTGTCTATTTTCAATTGAATAAAGAAATCCCGAAAGGGGCACCAAGCATTGGGGCCTACAAGGTGTCGGTCTTCGTGTGCACAGTGACATTCTAGTCGTTGGACGCATCTGTGTTCTCTTTTCTTCTCAGTGCTCAGTGTAAAGTTAACAAGTAATTGAATTAGTACCACCCTCTACGGTGTACAAGCCGGTTATAGTGATTACCACACTTGGACTCTTGGCCCTTGGTAGCTCTGCTTGCACACCTGTACCATTGTGGGCTCGGTGGAATGGGACACCGGCTCTTTGAGACGGAGGCTTGCTCATTTGGTTGCACGTCCCCAAGTTAGGGGGTGAGCCCGTATCGGCTCAATGGCTAGGAAGTGAGCCTGATGCCCACTCACTACGTGTGTCTAGGTGCCATGTGCAGTGTGAAGAACTGTATATTATGTCATATGTTTTTATTATATTTCTGCAAAAGACTAGAACTAGAAAGATAACTCTGACAAGAGACTCAAGAGACTGTGTTTGATTGAATGAATGAATGCTTTAAAACTCAGTACAATAGGCTCCTTATATAGGAGACGAAGAGACACCAATGAAAAGACACGTCTCATGGTGAAGAGACGTGACTTTAGACGTAAAGACACATCCTTTCGGCGAAGAGCTGCAATCATTGGACGAAGAGTCGCAATCGTAGAGCGAAGGGGTGTGACCAGTCGTCGAAGGAGTGTGGCTTTTGGCGAAGAGGCACGTCTCTTGAGCGAAGGGTCATGACCATCCAAGCATAGGGGTTCTCCTTGGCATGGCACTTTGCGTATCTGCAACTATGAGTAGATATAATACTGTAACATAGTCACAATCATGACATCTCAAATGAACACAAGATATCAACACAAAACTCAATTCTCTTTCACCGAACTACGTAGCCTTGGACCCAATAGCACAAGTAGAGTGTTAGTTTGCCAAGCAAAAAACCAAAGTATTCCTTTGATTATATATACCTTCATAAGTTCAGAATAGTCTGAACTCATGAATTATAAGAGGGTATAAAGCACTCATAAAACTATAGAAGCAAGGGACACAAGAAAAGAAAAGGAAGGGGGGGGGGGGGGGACAAAACAAAACAAAAACAAAAACAAAAGAACAAACTAACTAACTAAATAACTTTATTTGCTACGAAACAAAACTAGATAAAAACAAAACATTATTAACTTAAAAATGATTTTAGAAAAGGCATGCGCAAAATAAGTTGACGCAACTTACTCAACTTTAAACAAAAAAGGAAAGTCATCTTAAAAACTTAATCCTAGAAATCATACTTCACACAACAACTTCGAAAGGAACAAATTCTTAAGTCCTCACGTAAGCTAAATACGAATTCAAAAAATAAATACTGCTACAAACCTACGAGGAGCAAAGATCCAAACTTGACAATATGAGACCTCAACTTCGCTGCTTGTCCAAACAGGAAGAATAAGATTATCACCTTTATCATGCATAGCTTGGACAATAGCTATGACATCCCTACTCATGTCGTCAATGCCCAAGACTAGGTGCAGGTTTGTATAAAGGTTATTCATGCTTTGAACGTACTCTACAAAACCAACGAGCTGAGTTTTTATCACCCTCCGAAGGTGATGGGCATACTCATGTCAAAATCGACCATGCGGAAGTGTATAGACCAAGGTGAGAAAGCACAGAAAAGAGAGAGAGAGAGAGAGAGAGAGAGAGAGAGAGAGAGAGAGAGAGAGAGAGAGGCACTGAACCAATCAACCAAGGCAATGAGATAACAGATGATAATACAATGGGGGTTGAGGGTTTCTTATATAGAAACCTCAGTAAATTGCCCTACCCAGACTTTGGCAAATAAGTGAAATAAATCCCTAAAAGCCAAATAAATATTGGGTTCACATTGGGCAGTTCACTTGAGATGTCTAAACTTTAATACCCTCTCTGCAACTCATAGTGGGCATCAATAGTGAAACCAAGTCGATGAAGAAGCTACCATGGACACCCCAGCACAGCTGAAGACTACTGGATACACCTCCGGGTGTTGCTCTCCTCAACTTTGTACCAAGAAATGCCATCTTGAGCATCGGTTGCCTCTGTAGAAAATCTGAACTGTAGACAAGACTACGTTCAATAATCCCCATTCGTGAACTGTGAACATATCACGAGCAAAATATAACACTCCAAGATAATGAACTCTCGAGCACATCCTGTCCATGATCCGACCAACAACAATGAATTGGCGCGCCCATCCACAATGTCTTGATACGCCTGATTGGTTTTCTGCCAGGTGCATGTGCCTTGAACTCTGACCTACGGATCGGAACACCAATAACTTGAACTCCTACACAAGGGTCCAAATTAATCATAGGGAGCACTATTTGCCCCGAAGCTAGTGGTGACACCGATCTGCATGTGACTAGAAGGCGGGAATCCGTGCCAGTGTGGTTGTCACCACACCAACAGCCTCTTTGCTGTCCTTCCTTGAGTCACTGTCACTGTTGTCCTCCTGTCGCTTGCTTTTACCTTTGTCCTTTGCAGAATCTTTGGTTTTTGCCTTTGGATTTGCAATCCTTGGCCAAATGACCTCGCTTTCCGCACTTGTAACAACGGTACTTTTTCCTTTTTTTGGAATCCGAAGCAGCATGTGCCTCGCCATGTGTGTCCATCGTCTCAGAAACCCGAATTTTGCCTTAAGTAACCAACACGGCTTCCTCCTCAATGAGAAAAGAGATGAGAACATCAAATTCCAGCTTTTTCTTCGTGACTTGTAGCCGTAGGATTCTAGCCACCCTTTTATACTCTGTAGGCAACTTCGTAAGGACAAAAGCAACTAACTAGGTACTGGTAAGTGCACTCTTCATGGTTGGCAGTTGATCATGCACAACTTCAATCTTCATCTAGGATTTTAATCCTAAGTAGCCCCCAACAACTTATGGGACACGATTCTATGGGCCCTAAAAATAAAGCACACACTGAAGAAATTGTGTGGACATGCTAACATAGCAACTTATTGTATGGACGCTTGCGTTTTGCGTTGACTTGCTAACGTGGCAGTTGTACGAAATTCTACGAAATTCTGTGATTTCTGCTAGAAGCTTTTGGGCTTAGCTTTTGAGACTAGATACTTTTAGACTTGATGCTTTTCATGTAACTGCTTTTGGATAGCCAAGGGCCTTTAAATATGTACTCAAGGCTCACTCTCTAGCATGCTACCCTCGGAAGATGCAGAGTAGAACTGCAACGTTGTACCTTGTTGAAGCAATATAAAGAAATGCCGAAAGGGGCGCCACAGTTTGGGGCCAGTGCACTCTAGGGGTGGAACTACGCCACTTCATGTCTCGTGTGAAGTCTCTCTTTTTCAATTCAGTTGTTTTGAAGCGTCCAAAGACTATTTAGTCTATTCTTTTCCCTTGGCACGTGGTGCCGTCCCATTACACTTCTTGTAAGCATAGTTATTTCAAGTTGTTTTGGAGTGCCAAAGGTGATTCAAGTGTGCATATTCCGGTTGCTACTAATCACCTGCATTACATGAGGCAATGAATCGGCCATTAACAAGTGAGCTGCCTGTATTCAGAGACAACAATTGGTAAATTGAAACTTCTCAAAAGTTGTACAGAGTTGCAAGACTCCTCCAGCCAAGAGGGTGCAGCACAAATGGAGAACCTCATTCACACTCTCCCAGAAAGTGCGCTCCACTAAAGGGAATCTGTGACTTTTACAACAAGTTGGGAAAATTTTCATTGGACCTGAAGGAGGGGACCATGTGAAGGACAGTGTGGGTGTGATTTGAAACTGAAAATTCCATTCCCTGTGTCTACATGTTGTGCTCCCACAACCATGGAAAGTGGCAATACCACTTAAGTTTTTACTAGTCAAGGGACACAGCCTTCAAAAGATCTCATTGGAGTTCCAGATCCATAAGACTACAAAGAGCTCTGACTTAGTTGCCTTGTGTACCTGCTCTCTTATAATCTAAGCATGCTCAAAATATAACCATAAAACCAGACCAAAGACAATTTCCATGAGAACGAAAAGCTGGGTTATTCCAATAGTGTGCAATGGACGTGCGAGTGTTGCAGTTAAGAGTGGTTGAAAGTAATATGTCGGCTACCTCAAGAATTTTCTGAGAAAGTTCCGATTGAAGTTCCTTAAAATTTTCCTGCTCCCGCCGATTAGCACCAATAACAACCTTGGTCTTGAGCAGGGGAAGCTCGAAAGAGCTCAGTTCTTGTAGAAAGGCTCGGTAGAGCTTCTCACAATCAGGAATGTTGCTCACATTCTCCTTATCAACCTCGCTAGCAAAAGCAAAGAATTTCTTGAGCAGCTTCTTGAGGGGGGGCTCACCACGAGTAGTCGTTGTACGAGTGAGTAAGCGCTGCCGTATCACAGCATCATCTTCTGTAGGGCCAATAGCATAATGCTGTTGCCCCCCTTGCCCTCCTTGTCCACTGCCCACGTCCTCCCTCCCACCCACCTTCCTCCGTTTTGCGGCTGGCTGGGTCCCATTGTTGTTTCCTGGAACTGCATAAAAAGACGTCCACTCATGCAACATTCTATAACATCGAAAAGCAGCCAGCATCAATAACACATCCTTCTGCTGCTCGCAAAATTGACGATGCATGTACACCTTTGCCCTCATGCAAGCAGCCGAAGACCACACAAGAAGTAAAGAGACTACACTACACTTGTGCATGCAAGCGCTGAGCTTGAATACGGCTACTGTTGCCTATGAGGGCAACTGGCCACACAACACTAATGCGCGCACAGACGCACGCACAACATAAAAACACACATGCAGAAAGAGAAATTTGAGATACTTGCCTGTCGAAGATGTCGTAACAAGCCTAGCTGAGGTAGGGGGTGGCGCTGCTAGCGGCACGGCTGCGCCTGCTTCCATTTCGTCCTCGTCACTGCATAATCTGATTCGATCAAGAAGGTTTATCTCGCGTTCTGCTCGAGTCTTAGTAAATGGTTAAAAAGCCAACGAGAAGCTGGAATGGGCCAAATGGAGTGGCCTGCCCAAAGCCTATCTAAAGGGCTAGGGATGAAAATTATAAGGTTTTATTTTTGTCTTTTTTGTAATTTGATTGGTTAAACTAAATACTTCATGATGGATACTGAAGTCACTGAATAATGATGGGAAGTGAAAAAAGGTTGGAGACATGAGTACGAGGTCTCTCTTCATTGTAATATACTAGTTTATCAACCCATCTTCTAGACGGAAGGGAAGAATAAGAAGAAGAGAATAAGAAAACCATGCTAGAGAGAGAGAGAGGGCCTTACTTGGATAGGACTGGGGAGATCATAGGACTTCTCCTAGCTTCATCCTGCAAACATGTTGCTCTTCCCCCACCGTTTGCAGTACATGTAAGCGTGCATGCATTTGTAGGTACATATCATCTAGATAGCGACTCCATAGAATTCTTGCTCCTTCTCTACATGCACAACCATAGTACATCGCATAACTCCTCAATAGGTGACAATGATTGGCTTTTTAACCGTTTTTTATTATTTACTTTAATGAATTTTTTGAGTTCAGCATTGAGGTGCGGCCTCCATCCGCCACGTGGCTATTTTCCAGAAATCATCTCTCCAGAATGGGTAGCACCTACTAGTTTTATATATATATATATATATATATGAGAAACTTATAAAAGAAATCTCTCTCTCTCTCTCTCTCTCTCTCTCTCTCTCTCTCTCTCTCTCTCTCTCTCTCTCTCTCTCACACACACACACACACACACACACACACACATGCGCGCACGCGTGTGCATGTTCGAATGGTGCATGCACACATGAAACATTGTTGACCATTTACGGACACCCTATCGCCTCGACGGACACCTTATCTCTTTATTTATGTCATGGACCGGTCTTGTTGGTCCTATAGGTGCGTATGTGATCGTCGATGAGAGGTGCATCACTTATCTTATTTTTATAGTATTTTTGTAATGAACGGTCATTGTGGGCGTCCATGTGTGAATGGGACGAATTCATATAAAAAGTCCATTTTGACATAAAATCCTCATTCTTTGAGGTGCATGCTAAAGAAGTACTCTTGCTCTATCTCTATCTTCTTCTCCATCGTGTGCTCACGGGTGTGTGTGTGTGTGTGTGTGTGTGTGTATGTGCGCTTGAGAGAGAGAGAGAGAGTGTGTGTGTGTGTGTGTGTGTGATCGAGCATTGCGACGGCGAGGCGGTTGAGCGCAGGGGTGACGGCTCCTTCTTCATCGCAGCCCGGGATCCTTCACGACGGAAAGCATTGAGCAATGAGTGACATACCATTGCCCCTTTGAGCTTGCTAGGACTATCTCGTTGTGTGCTTGTAGCCATTCGTGGCTCGCACACAGTGTTTGGCAAGTTCCTAGCCTCCGACACGTGCGATAAAGCGCACATTTTTGGCGCCACTACTGGGGACTGCCTTGCAATAAGCTTGAGGAGCACTCATTGCTACCTTTTGAAGCTATTCTTTCATCTGTTTTCGGTTTTTTCTGAGTTGTGTTAGATCTGTTAGTGGTTGTAATGTGCAATTTTAGCAGGTTTTGTTAGAATATGGCAGGTTTTTGTTAGATCTACTAAGTTCTGTAATGAGCAGGTGTTAGTAGGTCTGTTAGGTAGTGTAGTTCTGCAATGTGCAGTAGACGGTGAGCAGCAGATGGTGAAAAGGGTGACTATTCTGTCAGTGTGCAGATTGTTGTGTTAGCTAGTGTGTGTGCAGAGCTAATTAGTGTTAATTAGTATTGTTAGTTATAGGCAGCTTAGATAGAGCTGTAAGGTGCAGCTGTGTGCACGCGTGAGCTCGACGCACACACACAACATTATCCACACAGAAAGTTTTTTTTTTAAGTTTCTTTAAAAAAAGCTCGAAAAATTTGAGGCCAAAAAGAAAATTAAAAAACAAAAGGAAAAAAAACTTATATTGAAAGGAAGGATCGAGATCATTGCCCAAGCCCAAGCCACGCCCAGGCTATAGTCCTCAGTCTAATGATATAGTATAGGCACTACTATATATATATAGGCATGTGGGTAAGTCCTTCAAGTCCTCCAACCTTCCCTTCACACTTATCCCTTGAATTTACTAATTTTAGCCTTCTTTTCGATTAGAAAAAGTCTGTTTGTAGGATTTTGAAGGCTTTAAGTAATCGAATTGGGGGCTGTAAAGCACAACACATCCCTCTAGCCAAGACGCTCGTTTTGAACTATCACACGCCATATTTTGTGGCTTGATTAGAGAAAAGGACCAAAAAAACAAAAAAATTGAGGATAAATTTGGGTTACAAACGTCCCAAAAAACTAGGTGGGCAGCTTTCACGGGCACTCGCCGACACTTCTAGAGTATTTAGGTCACATGCACCTACACTCTGGTCGTGTGCTAGAGGACGATCACATAGAGAGTGTCTCTGTTTATGCAGGCACCCATTATTCCTCCACCTTAGGCTCTAGGCCCTCAACAGGAACCCGAGGTAATACCACTCAGGACCCACATATTGCATCTAGTGACTCTTCCTCTGACTACGACGTCATGGAGAGTTACCCAATGCCCAATTCCGATAGTTCAAGCCAAGACATGCATGCCATGGGCCCACGATCCGAGCCGAGTGTGTATAACCGCTTGAAAGAGACTCTGAGTAGAGCCACTCGCTCTGAACATGGAGCTAGTGATGTAAATGAAGGGGGTGGGGAAGTAAATTCACCATTCATAACCAATAAGGACCCCATGCTCCTAGAGAGTGTTCATGTGAATACTCCATTCACTACATCCCCTGACTCTTCAGAGTTATTCCCCTCCGAGGTTATATTACTTGATGGTGGTAGAAGCCTTGCCGAAGTGCAAGAGATTGAGTGATATATCATTGCGGCTAGGGAAAAGGAAATCAAGAGCTTACGCAAGGCGGAGCAATGGAAAGAGCTAAAGGTGAAGGCCCCTAGGTCAACATCCATGCTAGTCGAGCAATCGAGTGCTACTGAATTAGCAACCACTAAGGGTCAACCCATAGAGATCCACATTGCATCTACTTCAAAGGACACCTCTAGCACCTCAATCCTAGATGGAGCGTTTCTAAATAAAAACTGGGAGTATGAACTACAAACGGAGACTTTAACTGACCTATACACCTATCACGTGGGTTGATTAGATATCCTACAATCCACATCGGGTGCTACTAGCGTAGAGGAGCAACAACAAACAGTTTGTGATGTCATCCATAGGGTTATTGAGCTGAGAGGCAGAACAAAGGGATCCACATGCCTTCAATGGGTCTGATGAGATTCTTGGATATAGGGAAGGCTAAGCAACCAACTTTATCACAAATGGAGACTCCGTCGGTAAGCTCGATGGATCCTCCATATGTTGTTTCGCCAGGGGTCTCAATGCAATCTGAGCCCACAAATAATAGCTTTGCCTTTCCAAGTTATCTCATCTTTCTCTAGATGGCACCACAGCTACCATGCCTACCCCAGTGATGGACATGACAAAAAACACGCCATGGATCTCATTTGTTAAAGCACCACTACATGGTGACCCAATGCCTACAACAATACCTACAAGTTTGTATCAATCATATGCACCTATAAGCCCTCCTGGTCATGTAGCTTCTACCCCTCCCATTGTTTCAACAACTTATGCTCCACGACCACAACATCCAAGCCCTTATCTCAATGAGACCATACCAGTTAGCATTAGCATGTCACATCCCACGTCTGTTATGCCCAGGGCCACACATATGAACTTTGGGCCACCACATGGCACAACATCGCACCCAACTTGGAACCCAATGGCTTCCTATACGCCAAACCCAATGGCAAACCCCATTCCACATGCAGTTCCAAGAGCATGTCCCCACTATACTTGCTCGCTTGGGTGACTTGGCAACATTTGCTTAAGCTATTGGTCGATCTATTGTTGAAAATATGTGTGAGCACGCCTGAAAGAGAGCCTAGAAGTAAGGCAATACAAATAGCCAAGCTCTCACAAAAATTTAGTGGAGACGGGGATGTGAGAAATCATATCGAAGTATTTGACAAATATGTGATTCCCTAGGGGAACACAATGACCTGCATAAGAGTAATGCTTTAAGCCTGACCTTGAGTGGGAAGGCTTGGGATTGGTATAGGACCTTCAGGGTGGAAGAGAAAACGATTTACCCTACTCTTAGGAGACTATCCTTGAAAGAGCACATACAAGAGGGGGTGCTTTGGGATGTAGCCTCTCAGCTCCAGAAAGCCCAACGAGAGGAAGGAGAATCCGTGAGAGACTTTATTAGTCGCTTGAAGCATTTGGATTCTCGTTGTAATCCAAATGAGCGCTTCAATAATAACTAACTGCTCAATAGATTCATTAGGGGACTATCATAATAATCAATATCTAAGTCTCCTAAATGATTTTCTCATATTAAACTGATCATTTAATGTGGGGAAGTGCCAAGGGAGAAAAGGCTAGAATATTGGTTAAGCTAGCAGACCGGCCACAGTAGGGATCCAAAGGAGGGAAAATAGGGATCCAAAGGGGGGGCCATCTGCAAAAGAGCCATGTGCAACAATGGGCTAAAAAGACCCTAAGGTTCAGCCCATTAAGACTTCCAAAATGCTAAGGTTCCAAAATTCAAAGGTTATGTCCAAAGGTCAACCCTAGGGGAATTGGATGCTTTGTGTGTGTGAAATAAAGTCTTTGCATATCCCTACATGGGAGGGGGCAAGCCCTTCTTCTCAGGGATAAGAGAGAAAGTCACACACACAAACACACACACAGGCTCCCTTTACACAAAGGGAATTAGGGACACATGTCAGCTCCCTAGCCCAGATGCCCACAAGGTGTGCCCAATTCCTATTGGATGGCCTTGGAGGTGGACCAATGAGAATTAGGCTAGAGTAAATCTAGTTTAATTAATTTAAAAACACTTAATAAAAGAACCAATGAGAAATAAATCTCCTAGAAGACTATTGGACAGTCTCCCAAGGGGTCCAATGAGCATTCAGGAGCCCAATGGCTTGCCTGATTCCTATTGGCCAGGAGGCAATGGGGTCCAATGAGAGTTTAGTTTAATTATTAAATTACCTAAAGCTCTCACAAAAGGGGAAAGGGGGACACATGTCAGAAGGCTATCACTTATGCTGCTTAATGGTCATTGGCTTGACTTGGGGAGGGCCAATAAGGCTGGAGAAAGAGCAAATAGCAAGAGGGCTCGCCCAAGAGAGAGAGGGGGCTGATTTTTGCAAGGAATTATCACACACACACTCACACAATCTCATGTGTGAAGAAAGAGAAGAATATCTCTTCCCAAGCTTTAATGGAGAGCTCATCACCTACTCCAAGCTTGTGAGATAGAAGCCTACATCGACACACTCTTGGCTTGTGGATGCAAATCCAACCAAGATCCAAGCTTCAATGCATGCTCATCTCCTCTACCAAGCTAATTACTAAGCTAAAGCTATGCTAATATGAGTGATTATGTGAGGAGATGTACATCTTTCTCGTAAGATACTCCTTCTTCCTCTCAATCTACTCTCATACCCTGCTAGCTCTCACCATCTTCTAAGGTGTGTGAGGTCTTGGGTCTGAGAACGGGGATAATTAAAGTTGTGTTTTCTAAGTGTTTTGCTTAGTGCATGAAGCTTTCATCTTCATTGCACTAGCTAGTCTTGAAGGAACACAAAGAATTGTATTGTACAATGTCTCTCTTGATGGGAGAAACCATAATACAAAGCCTTTTGGAGGGGGGACCGGCTCCATGCAAATCCGGTCCTCAACTATTGTCAATAGATTAATTTCTCTCTCTTTTGAAAGTATTGTTGATGCTATCTAACTAGGTGTTATGCTTTTTGTTGCTCTCTCCACCCAAGCACTCTTGTAATTCTCATTAGGAATCTATTCTAATGAAATGCCCAGTATGTTCATGCTAATTTCCGCTACACACAAGTTATTAGGCCATTAAATGTTACATTGGTATCAGAGCACAAGGTTTCTCTTTTCTTGCTCAAGAAGGGAGGTCCTCCAGCTAGCTATAAATGGTTGGTATTATTAATTGCCTGTGAGTAAGTAGAATAGGGAATTTTCAGCCTTGCAATGCGCCTGCCTTTGTGCAGTTAACAAGGCATCACCATCGAGAGCTATGGTCTTAATAGTGGAGTCCTACGGGGCTTGCCTACTGCTTTGCCTACGGCTTAACCACTATTGAGCTATTAGAAGATTGACAGGAGCCGGTGCTGTTTTGGTTTTGAACGACCCTCTCTTCTATTCCTTGCAATTAATGGTATTCGAGCCGCGGGTACAGTAGCTTGAGTGCTTTTTCTAAAGGGGTAAAGAGGAGTAGCAACTAGGGCTTGAAGTGCCAAAGTACACCTAAAAGTTGTTAGAATGGCTGACAATAGTAAAGAGAGTGAAATTAATGTTGATAACTTTGATTTTGCTCATGAGCAAGCCACTAATGATGCTTCAATGCTTGTTAACTATCTTGTTTCTAGGCTTCAACAAGCCATGGGCAATCCATCTCTCCAAAGCGAAGTGCAACGGCAGCTCCGTGCTCACGGGATTTTCCAAGCTCATCACCATGATGAGAGAACACCTAGGAAGCCTCCTTGTGAGACTCCCAAAAGAGGTCTCTCTCCGATTCGTGAAGAAGAAGCGAATCCATACGAAGGGCTCAAGAATTTACTTCTTGATGATGCATCTCCTTCCCAAAGGAGAACTAGAGAGCCTCCACCGAAGGAACGAGAAAGAAGTGAGTCTCCCGCCACCTCGGCGGAGATGGCTCCACGAAGACGGCGGGCTAAACGCTCTCCATCACCACCAAAGCGGAGAAGACCATCATACTCTTCTCCACGCCATAATTCAAAGAGGGATGATAAAAAGAAAGAGAAAAAAAAGGCAAGAAAGAGGACACCCTCTTCTCCATCTTCTTCATCCTCTTCCTCTTATGAAAGTGATGGTAAAGACGACGAAGATCAAGACAAGAAAAAGGCGAGAAAGAGGTCACCCTCTTCTCCATCTTCTTCAAATTCTTCACCTTTTGAAGAAAGTGATGGTGCAACCTTTGAACCATCAAAAAGAAGAGGCCATAGGAAATTCTATGCCGCATGGAAGAGGTCATCCAAGCTGAAGAAGTTCAAAGAGGGAAGGAAGAGCATCTCTTTCCTTACTTATGATGGTACCTTTGGTGCTACGGACAAAGTCTTGGCCTTCATCCAGCAATTCGATGCGGCGTTTGGAGATGAGGGCTTCATGGATTCCTCTAAGCTACGCCATGTAGCTATGCACTTTCAAAAGTCCGCCAAGCAATGGTGGTCTAGCCTACGAGCCAACGGTGAAGCTCCACGAACATGGAAAGCTTTAAGAGCTTCCATTATGAAGCAGTTTTTGGCCATCGATGCCAAAGACAAAGTACTCACTGAATGGCGAAGCTTAATGCTTTCTCCCTATGAATTCATCCACAAATATGTAGACAAGTTTTGGGACCTACAACTCAAAGCCACTGTCTTTAAAAATTTGGATTTTGGAGAGCAAAAGCAACAATTTTGTGCGGGCTTAACCGAAGAAATGGCGGAGTATGTCAACTCCCAAAGGCCACGTACCATATCGGCGGTAATACACCATACTATGGTGGCCTCTCGAATCAATTTCCAAACGGGGGCTAAAAGAAATAATAAGCCCACGGAAAACAAGGGTTCCAATGAGCCTAAGGGGAAGGACAATGTCCAAAAGTCTACTAAGGGCAACTCCAACAAAGATAAAGAGAAGGGAGTTTACAAAGGTAAGAACAAACTCTCTCCTGAAGAGCTTGAGCGTTATCGCAAGGACAACCGGTGTTTCAAGTGCGGCGAACAAGGGCATGCGTACTGCGCTTGTCCCCAAAAGAACAACCGTCAAGATCCTCCTAGAGCTTCCTTGGTTGAAATCCAAGAGGAGGAGACTCACCAAACTCATCACAAAGGATCTCCTCTATGCCATGCTTGGGGAAAGGTAAGAGAACATGATGCTTTTATTCTCTTTGACCCTGGTTCTACTCACAATTTTATATTCTATAGAGTTGGCCACCAAGCTAGGCATAGAATCCTATGAGATGGGAGATGTCCTACCTGCAGACAGTGCATTCAAGGGGCAAGAAGCTTCAGTCACTCCCTTAATCGGGAAATTGAGGCTTCATGTCCAAGGCTATGTGGACAAAGAGGACTTCTTTATCTCTCCTCTCAAGCATGAGGATGTAATCCTAGGGGCACCATGGTTTGACCGCCTGGCTGCCGATGTTAAATTTCCTAAAAGGAGAATCTCCTTTAAGTTCAGGGAAAAAGACATGTATATAGATGCTAAGGAAATGGGTAACACTATCCCCATTGTACATACACCAGCTTTCAACAAGTCAATAAAGAGCTCTATTTCCGTGTACATGATTTTTGTTAAAGATTCTCAAAATGAACCTAATGCTTCAACAAAAGAAAATAAAAGCAACCAAAAGGAATTAGAGTTATCCAATTTTCTCAAGGGGTTTCAAGACGTTTTTATTGACGACATCCCTTGTGAGCTACCTCCTAAACGAGGTAATGATGACCATGGAATCGAACTTCTTCCAGGAAGCTCACCGCCTAACAAACCTCCTGATAGAGTTTCTCAAGCTCAACAAGAGGAGATTATGCGGCAAGTACATGAGTTAGTTGAGAAGGGCATGGTTAGGCCTAGCTCATCTCCATTTTGCTCACCTATGCTATTAGTGCAAAAGAAAGACGGCACATATCGTATGTGTGTCGACTATAGAGCACTAAATAGGATCACTATCAAGAATAGGTTTCCCGTTCCACGGGTAGAAGACCTATTTGATAAGCTACAAGGTTCGACCTACTTCAGTAGGATTGACCTAAAAAGTGGCTATCATCAAATAAGGATAGTTGATCAAGACATTGTAAAGACCGCATTTCGCACCACATTTGGTCTTTACGAATACATTGTCATGCCTTTTGGCTTGACCAATGCACCAGCCACATTCAACCGCTTGATGGAGAAGCTGTTCAGGTCTCATCGAACCTTCACTGGAGTGTTCTTTGATGATATTATCATCTACTCTAATTCATTGGAGGAACACAAGCAACACCTCCAGGTAATATTTCAAGTTTTGAGAGAGAATAAACTTTATGTTAATCGAAAGAAAAGTGATTTTTTCTTGCAAGAGATTTAGTATTTAGGTCATATTATCTCTCAAGATGGCATCCAAATGGATCCATCTAAGTTAGAGGTAATAAAAGGATGGCCTAAACCAAGGAATCTTCATGAACTAAGAAGCTTTATAGGTATGTATGCATACTATAGACGCTTCATAGAAAAGTTCTCACAAATTGCGGGACCATTACATGACCTAACAAAGAAAAGCGTTAAGTACACATGGTCTGCTAAGGAGAACAATGCTTTCGAAAAGCTTAAAGAAAAGCTTATCTCTCAACCTGTGCTGACACTACCGGATCTCTCAAAACCATTTGAGGTCCAATGTGATGCTTGTGGTAATTGCCTTGGAGCTGTTTTTCTCCAAGAAGGGCACGCCATAGGCTATGAGAGTCGAAGGCTCGACCCTGTTGAGCAAGCTCTAGGCATATACGAAAAGTAACTCCTTGCAGTTCTACATGCCTTAGACTCATGGAAGCACTATTTATTAGGAACTCCTTTCATTCTGCGGCGAACGGATCACCAAAGTCTTAAGTACTTCATGACGCAGACCAAGCTCTCCGACAAACAAATGAGGTGGGCAAATTTCCTTTCGCAATTTCATTTTCATATTGCTCACATTGCTGGCAAGAATAATCAAGTAGCTAATGCACTCTCAAGACGGCCGAGAGTGAATGCGGTTTCCATAGCAACTCACAATGATCTATCTTCAATGATAGATGAGTACGCTATTGATCCCAATATTAGAGATGTGATTTCAGCCCTTGCATTAGGGAAGAAAGAAGAACCATTTACTTTACCAGATGGTTATCTTCTCTATGGCAATAGACTATGCGTTACTAACTCACTACGTGAGAAAGTAATGTATGAATCTCATGCTCCACCGTATGCGGGGCATAGAGGGATTCAGTCTACCTTAAAGGGAATTAAAACATATTTCTATTGGCTTACCATGAAAGTGAACATACAAGAGTATGTTTCTAAATGTGTGGTTTGCCAAAAGACAAAATTTGATAGAGGGAAGCAACTTGGATTGCTTCAACCCTTGCCAATTCCTAATTCATTTTATCTTTGGAAAGCCTAAGTCTATGGGAATATGGACAATAGTAGACAGGTTCAGTAAACAAGCTTTGATACCAATGTAACATTTAATGGCCTAATAACTTGTGTGTAGCAGAAATTAGCATGAACATAGTGGGCATTTCATTAGAATAGATTTCCTAATGATTTTTTTTTACTTCATTTAAATTTTTTTAACCCAAGCATTGTATTAAATCATAAGGATTGTCAGAGTTTCATCCCATACCCCTTTTGAAAAATGATAATCTACCATTTCATTTCATTTCTCTCTCTCAAAGTTGGTGATGCATAACCAACTACTCTCTCTCACCCACACACACACACACACACACACACACACACACACTTCTTGGAGGCTTCTAGAAGCTGCACTGCTGCAAAGTCTCATGTAAATTTATGCGGCCACAGTGGTGGAGGTTCACCAAATGCCTCGTCAGCTGCAGGGCCTACTTGTGTTTCTTGCAGTCCGAGTGATGGTATTCCTATCATTTGCTGGCTACAATCGATGGATTATGCTCTCAACATCTTCCGACCATCATCACTTATGGTAATGCACGCCCCTGGTTCTCTAACCGTGGCCTCATACTCATACCCTTATGTAAATCATTAATTAATCGGTTGTAATTGGGGTAGTCTCTCATGGCTATCTTGTTTGTCTTCTTCGCTGTTGCTTTAGTGATCACAGCGGCAATCACATAATTTCTTTGTAGCATCACTTGCTAACGACCTATGAGATCCAAGCGATACAATCTTGATGGATCTAATACAATGTTTGGACACAAAATAAAATTGACGTAAAATTACGGCGCATTGGTTCATGAAGAATGTTGTAAATAACGGGTCAATAACCGCCTCCATCAATGTCATGATGGCCCTCGCATAAAACATTGCCGTCTAGCTCTTCCAAGCTTAATGACTCTGTCGATAATCAATATACCTTTGGTATTACTAGACTTTGAAGTCGTCTATGAAGCTTGTTTATCTAAATGCCGAGTCTTTGCTCTAAAGAAATAAATGATCTCCCTCTGTAAATTTCTCTCATTGTCTCATCTCCTCAAGAGACTCTCCTAGTGTCTGTCCAACTCTAGTGAAAACAACCCGAGGAATCTTTGATCCTGACTAAATGAACAATGAAAGTGGCCTCATATCTCATAGTATACTGGACACTGACATATGCAACTCTATCTTTGGCTCCTTTTGACACAATTGGAAAATCCTGGCCTCTGCTAGTATTCCCTCCCCCTCCTCTTCCACTTTCTTTCTTTTTGTGTTAAGAAACAACTCAATGGGTGTATGCACCTGCTTGCGACATGTTACATGCTTTCCAACACCTCCAATTATAAATGAAAGCCGCGTTACCTTCAAAACAAGAGCTGTATGTTTGATCCATTAGCAAGACTAGCACCTCGCTATTGACATCTCAAAATGTTGTATGTATTCATTAAGTGACATAGAAGTCTTCCAAATAAAACACTATTAATGTATATTAAGAATGATTGTGACTATTTTGCACAAGTATATAATGCGTTCCTACAGAAACATTTACTTGTTTTTGCAAACTTTGTAAAATTGATACTAATCTTCGGTCAATAATTTTTGCATGCTTCCTTCACAACTTGCTGTTATACAATGTTGTAGGATCTAAACTTTATGTGTACTACAAAGTTGTGAAATTTATATTGATCATAATTGCATTGAAAGTGGCTTAACATTTGTATTTTGGTTTAGTCTATAAATTTTGTTATAAAATCGAGTTGTTTATCTTGACTGACATTAACCAAATGATGCTTTTTTCTACTAACCTTCACTTTTAAAGCACTTGTTTAGCATTCGACAATTTGACTCCTCTCCATTTCCTTGAACCACCCCTAGCTCCTCATATGACCTATGGTGCTTTGAGTTAGTGAACAAAAAATTGTAAGTACTCTGTTACTCACGTATACTCCAATGTGGTGTTACACAGGTAGTCAATGTTTTGTCTTTTTATGTCTTGTCTAGTCCATTGGTCACATGCACACAGATCCGCCGATTTAGGCAGTGTGTAAATGCTCACTTTGGTGTAGATTCGTCGATTTAGGCAACACCATTTATCTGTGCAGATCCGCTGATTTAGGCAGCACACTGACAAATTGAAAATTCACAATGGTAAAAGCAGATCCGCTGATTTAGGCTGCACACTGAAAAAAAAAATACAGATTCACAAGGGTAAATGCAGATTCGTCGATTTAGGTAGCACGTCATATGGGTGTAGATTCACCGATTTAGGCAACACCAATCACAAAATCATGCTGCAGTGGTTGGCCACCACTGTAACTGGTATGATTTTGTTACCCGGGTACATAATGAAAGTGATTTGGATTTGAACTTATATTGTGGAATTGGAATTGGATTGGGATTGGGTATCTAATGATTACTTTATCACGACAGTGTTTATGTGATGAGACTTGACATTATGAGATTGATGATGAGTGTGATCAATGATATCCTGATTCACCAGGATATGACATATACTGCTTATTCTAGTGGTATGGGACACTAGAATAGGTAGTATGTGGATGACGGCAGGCATAAGCTAATGTTGTTTAGTTTCATATATTATGTGATGTTTTCGACACAACATACTGATCACTTTTTTCGACAAGTATTGTTTGCACATTTTTATCTTCGCAACTGAGGACAGTTGCTTTTCAACGGAGAGGTATGTTATAGAATTGATATTTTATTATTTATTGCAGAGCTGACAGGTGGAAAAGGCTTGGACAAGTTAGGCCTATGCATTCGAAAATATATTTCATGTACATTTTATTATTCAAGTGCTCATTATGAGCTTTGGCCATTTATGTCCGGCCGGCCAGTTTGTACTCATTTTGGGCATTCAAGAAATCTATAAATAAATACGTGCATGAGGGAAATGCTCACTCTTGCACGGGGGGAGATTGCACCTAGTGCTTGTGTCTTCTTCTCTTCTCTCCTCCCTTCTCTCTCACCGTGCTCGCGTAGCACTCCGCTCTAGGAGGTGCGCCTGCACGTGTTCTTTCGCTCTCTCCCGCTCTCTATCTCTCTCTGTTTGTGCTGTGCTCGATTATGGATTTGTGCGAGTCGACAGAAACATATATTTATTCGTTTATGTCTTGCTATGCGCTATTTTGAGTATTTTGCAGGGCTCTCTACTCTCTCGTCTGTAGCAGGAACCCGGCCTAAACATAGGCAAGCTAGGGTTGTGCTTGAAGTGGGAACCCGACCTAAACTTAGGCAACAAGCTAGGGTTGTGCTTGAGGTGGGAACTCCACCTAAGGTGCTTGTCATGCTTGATGACTAAGGTACTTGAGGTACTTGCCACATTTAATGAGGAAGTTGCTTGAGAAGCTTCCTATGCATGGGGGGTAAGATGCTTGAGTCAAAAAGAGAACATACACACTTAATGAGGAAGTTGCTTGAGAAACTTCCTATGCATAAAAATCTCAAAGTTAAGGGAATTCTAAAAGAGCACATGGGACACATGTCAGACTCTCACTAAGCTTAACCACATGGTGTGCTTGAATGCTATTGGTTGGGCTAAAGAGGGGTCCAATGAGCTTCTACTTCCATCTAACAAATATCTAGATATTTTCAAGCTCTCTCTCTCTAAGGGGTAAGGAGGACACTTGTCAAAAGACTACCCATGTACTTGACTGCATGCTGCATGTGGTTGGCTAAGGGGAGAGGGGTCCAATGAGCTTGTAGCATGTAGAAATTTTTGCCCAAAGCAAGGAATGGGGGTGCTAGGGCGATATACTCCACACACACACACACACACACTCACTCATTTGCAAGGCCATTCTCACTTGGTGAAAGTTGAGGAACACCACCTCCTTCTCCAAGCTTTTGAGAGTGAAAGCCTACACCAACACTCTTGGCTATGGAATGCAAATCCACCAAGAGTCATGCTTCAATGCTCAAGCTTGCCATCTTCTCCATCTTCATTACTATGCTATTATGTATGCTAGCAAGAAGAGTAATGATAAGTAAGGAACTATTTCTTTCTCCTATTGAATGTTTCTTCTTCCTCTTCCCTATCCTCATTCGCCGCTAGCTCTCTCCACCTTCGAAGGTGTTTGAGGCCTTGGGATAGTTAATGCTTTCTACAAGTTTATGTTATGCTTGTGATGCATGAATCTTTTCATCTTCATTGCATCACGTAGGTCACAAGGAACACAAAGATTGTATTGTACCAAGTCTCTCTTGATGGGAGAAACTATAATACAAATGCCTACAAGTTTATGTTATGCTTGTGATGCATGAAGCTTTCCATCTTCATTGTATCACGTAGGTCACAAGGAACACAAAGATTGTATTGTACCAAGTCTTTCTTCATGGGAGAAACTATAATACAAATTCCTATTGGAGAGGAGACTGGCTCCATATGAATCCGGTCCTCAATAATTGTCATGTTCTCTAAACTCTCTCTCTTGCAAAATTATTGTTCATGCCAAGTTAACTAAGTACCATGTTTATGTTGCTACCATCACTTAAGTTCACCCGCTATGCTCACAAAATAGTATCTCAAAAGTACTTCACCTAATTTCCTAATTCCGCT
The DNA here is from genome assembly GCF_014529385.1 of Adiantum capillus-veneris. Lineage (NCBI taxonomy): Eukaryota > Viridiplantae > Streptophyta > Polypodiopsida > Polypodiales > Pteridaceae > Adiantum > Adiantum capillus-veneris. The sequence goes on along the minus strand of NC_140934.1, from coordinate 51,680,846 downwards.
ACTCTCAAAGTTCATAGGCAATTTTCATTACACATATGATTGTTTTGTGGAACATGATTGTCTTTAAGACTTTCTTGAATGGCCTTGGTGAGATATGCTAAAGTCATCTCAGATATCTTTGGCTCTTTAGCAATAGGCTTTATGGTTATTGGCTCGTGCCCCGATGCTTGCGAGCTAGTTTTAGCTCAACAGACACTCTTTCTCCTTGAATCATTAAGTTGTCCTCCAATTGGATCTCATTGGTGGTGACTGCTTCCCAAGTGGTGATACCTCTAATGACTAGTCCATTGTAGATATCCTCATGTCATAGTCCCTGTAACATTTAATGGCTGAACATAGTGGGCATTTCATTAGAATAGATTCCTAATGAGAATTACAAGAGTGCTTGGGTGGAGAGAGCAACAAAAAGCATAACACCTAGTTAGATAGCATCAACAATACTTTCAAAAGAGAGAGAAATTAAGCTATTGACAACAGTTGAGGACCGGATTTGCATGGAGCCGGTCCCCCCTCCAAAAGGCTTTGTATTATGGTTTCTCCCATCAAGAGAGACATTGTACAATACAATTCTTTGTGTTCCTTCAAGACTAGCTAGTGCAATGAAGATGAAAGCTTCATGCACTAAGCAAAACACTTAGTAAACACAACTTTAATTATCCTCGTTCTCAGACCCAAGACCTCACACACCTTCGAAGATGGTGAGAGCTAGCAGGGTATGAGAGTAGATTGAGAGGAAGAAGGAGTATCTTACGAGAAAGATGTACATCTCCTCACATAATCACTCATATTAGCATAGCTTTAGCTTAGTAATTAGCTTGGTAGAGGAGATGAGCATGCATTGAAGCTTGGCTCTTGGTTGGATTTGCATCCACAAGCCAAGAGTGTGTCGATGTAGGCTTCTATCTCACAAGCTTGGAGTAGGTGATGAGCTCTCCATTAAAGCTTGGGAAGAGATAGTCTTCTCTTTCTTCACACATGAGATTGTGTGAGTGTGTGTGTGATAATGCCTTGCAAAAATCAGCCCCCTCTCTCTCTTGGGAGAGCCCTCTTGCTATTTGCTCTTGCTCCAGCCTTATTGGCCCTCCCCAAGTCAAGCCAATGACCATTAAGCAGCATAAGTGATAGCCTTCTAACTTGTGTCCCCCTTTCCCCTTTTGTGAGAGCTTTAGGTAATTTAATAATTAAACTAAACTCTCATTGGACCCCTTTGCCTCCTGGCCAATAGGAATCAGGCAAGCCATTGGGCTCCTGAATGCTCATTGGACCCCTTGGGAGATTGTCCAATAGTCTTCTAGGAGACTTATTTCTCATTGCTTCTTTTATTAAGTGTTTTCAAATTAATTAAACTAGATTTACTCTAGCCTAATTCTCATTGGTCCACCTCCAAGGCCATCCAATAGGAATTTGGCACACCTTGTGGGCATCTGGGCTAGGGAGCTGACATGTGTCCCTAATTCCCTTTGTGTAAAGGAAGCCTGTGTGTGTGTGTGTGTGACTTTCTCTCTCATCCCCTAGAAGAAGGGCTCGCCCCCTCCCATGTAGGGATATGCAAAGACTTTATTTCACACACACAAAGATGTAACATTTAATGGTCTAAAAACTTATGTGTAGCGGAAATTAGCATGAACATAGTGGGCATTTCATTAGAATAGATTCCTAATGAGAATTACAAGAGTGCTTGGGTGGAGAGAGCAACAAAAAGCATAACACCTAGTTAGATAGCATCAACAATACTTCAAAAGAGAGAGAAATTAAGCTATTGACAACAGTTGAGGACCGGATTTGCATGTAGCCGGTCCCCCGCCAAAAGGCTTTGTATTATGGTTTCTCCCATCAAGAGAGACATTGTACAAGACAATTCTTTGTGTTCCTTCAAGACTAGCTAGTGCAATGAAGATGAAAGCTTCATGCACTAAGCAAAACACTTAGTAAACACAACTTTAATTATCCCCGTTCTCAAACGCAAGACCTCACACACCTTCGAAGATGGTGAGAGCTAGCAAGGTATGAGAGTAGATTGAGAGGAAGAAGGAGTATCTTACGAGAAAGATGTACATATCCTCACATAATCAGTCATATTAGCATAGCTTTAGCTTAGTAATTAGCTTGGTAGAGGATATGAGCATGCATTGAAGCTTGGCTCTTGGTTGGATTGGCATCCACAAGCCAAGGGTGTGTCGATGTAGGCTTCTATCTCACAAGCTTGGAGTAGGTGATGAGCTCTCCATTAAAGCTTGGGAAGAGATAGTCTTCTCTTTCTTCACACATGAGATTGTGTGAGTGTGTGTGTGATAATGCCTTGCAAAAATCAGCCCCCTCTCTCTCTTGGGCGAGCCCTCTTGCTATTTGCTCTTGCTCCAGCCTTATTGGCCCTCCCCAAGTCAAGCCAATGACCATTAAGCAGCATAAGTGATAGCCTTCTAACTTGTGTCCCCCTTTCCCCTTTTGTGAGAGCTTTAGGTAATTTAATAATTAAACTAAACTCTCATTGGACCCCTTTGCTTCCTGGCCAATAGGATCAGGCAAGCCATTGGGCTCCTGAATGCTCATTGGACCCCTTGGGAGACTGTCCAATAGTCTTCTAGGAGACTTAATTCTCATTGTTTCTTTTATTAAGTGTTTTTAAATTAATTAAACTAGATTTACTCTAGCCTAATTCTCATTGGTCCACCTCCAAGGCCATCCAATAGGAATTGGGCACACCTTGTGGGCATCTGGGGTAGGGAGCTGACATGTGTCCCTAATTCCCTTTGTGTAAAGGGAGCCTGTGTGTGTGTTTGACTTTCTCTCTCATCCCCTAGGAAAAGGGCTCGCCCCCTCCCATGTAGGGATATGCAAAGACGTTTTAGTTACACACAAAGCATCCAATTTTCCCTAGGGTTGACCTTTGGACACTGACCTTTGGACACAACCTTTGAATTTTGGAACCTTAGCATTTTGGAAGTCTTAATGGGCTGAACCTTAGGGTCTTTTTAGCCCATTGTTGCACATGGCTCTTTTTGAGATGGACCCCCCTTTGGATCCCTATTTTCCCTCCTTTGGATCCCTATTGTGGCCGGTCTGCTAGCTTAACCAATATTCTAGCTTTTTCTCCCCTGGCACTTCCCCACATTAAATGATCAATTTAATATGAGAAAATCATTTAGGAGAATTAGATATTGATTATTATGACATTACCTCTCTCTTGAAATCATAGTCGTCCTCGACTATGGTGTAGAGAAGATAAAACATATTCATGAGTCCTTTTCTTAGCGGGTAGAGGATCCCTATGTTACCCTACGACATCATTCCACAATGGATGACTAGTCCATTTGGCGCTTGAGAGCCTTAGGCTGCCGCAAGCATGTTTGCACATTAGTCCTATCAGTCTTCCATAGTAGAGTGACAAGCTCTACTTGGTGTTTGGGAGACGTCGTCTCTGCAAACTTGATCTAAGCATGCATACTACTTCATTTTTGTGCACAATAAAGAAAAAGATAGTCTTATAAGACAAAAAAAACTTTGTTCATTTTTAACATTCTGTACATTTGCTTACTCTTGAGAAGCATTGTAAGCATTGACAAGGTTTAGGTTATCCTTTAATTGTATGCCTTGCATCCATCTAGCATCTTCAAAAGGATAATTCTTAAACTTAATAAGATCTCGTCGGATAGTCTTACCGCCTCTTAATACCTTGTCTTCATGTCGGAGAATGGACTCGGGCTGCAGCACCTTCTCTTGGTCCTCGATCTCCGGTGGGTCTTCAATAGTTGGTTCTTGAGGTGGCTCTCCTTTGTAAGGCTTTAATAGGCTCACATGGAAAGCATTGTGTATGAGCCAATGATTGGGCAACTTGAGTTGATAGGCCATCTCATTGATTGGCATAAGAATCTGGAAGGGACCATAGTACCTTATTGCTAGTTTAGCATAGTACTTTTGGTGGCCCATAGGATTCTTGCCCGTCGTGTGCCTTAATCGATCCTTGGAAAAATTTAATAAGACCCAATAATTTTCTTTAAAGGCTTGGGCTCTTGTTAGCAGCAGCCTTTTGCCTTTGCTGTGAGATAGAGATAGCATCCTTAATCTTTTGAAAAGATTCTTGTAGGTCTCGGCTATACTCATATGTAGCGAAGATCTTCCCATGTACCCTAAGTAGCAAGGGACTTTTTGATCTTCCCTCAATTTTCTCAAAAGGTGCTTTTCTCGTGGAAGTATGTACAATGTTATTGTAAGCATACTCCACTAAGGGTAAGTACTTCTCCCATTGGGATCTTTGATCTACTTCCGTTACACAGGCTTTTAGTAGATCGAGAATGGTTAGGTTAGCTATTTCACTTTGGCCATCCGTTTGTGGATGATAGGCCGAAGAGAAGTTTAGCCTTGTCCCTAAATTCTCAAAGAGACCCTTCCAAAAATTACTGGTCATTCTAGGATCTCTATCCGACACTATGGACATTGGCAAGCCATGGTACTTGAAAATTTGTGAAATGAAGAGGGTTGCTATCGTCCATATTCCTCTATTCCCATGGATAGACTTAGGCAATCCAAAGATAAAATCCATGGATATGCTCTCCCATGGTGAATTAGGGATTGGCAAGGGTTGAAGCAATCCAAGTTGCTTCCCTCTATCAAATTTTGTCTTTTGGCAAACCACACATTTAGAAACATACTCTTGTATGTTCACTTTCATGGTAGGCCAATAGAAATATGTTTCAATTCCCTTTAAGGTAGACTGAATCCCTCTATGCCCCGCATACGGTGGAGCATGAGATTCATACATTACTTTCTCACGTAGTGAGTTAGTAACGAATAGTCTATTGCCATAGAGAAGATAACCATCTGGTAAAGTAAATGGTTCTTCTTTCTTCCCTAATGCAAGGGCTGAAATCACATCTCTAAAATCGGGATCAATAGCGTACTCATCTATCATTGAAGATAGATCATTGTGAGTTGCTATGGAAACCGCATTCACTCTCGGCCGTCTTGAGAGTGCATCAGCTACTTGATTATGCTTGCCAGCAATGTGAGCAATATGAAAATGAAATTGCGAAAGGAAATTTGCCCACCTCATTTGTTTGTCGAAGAGCTTGGTCTGCGTCATGAAGTACTTAAGACTTTGGTGATCCGTTCGCCGCAGAATGAAAGGAGTTCCCAATAAATAGTGCTTCCATGAGTCTAAGGCATGTAGAACTGCAAGGAGTTCCTTTTCGTATATGCCTAGAGCTTGCTCAACAGGGTCAAGCCTTCGACTCTCATAGCCTATGGCGTGCCCTTCTTGGAGAAAAACAGCTCCAAGGCAATTACCACAAGCAGAGGGTGACCTCTTTCTCGCCTTTTTCTTGTCTTGATCTTCGTTGTCTTCACCATCACTTTCATAAGAGGAAGAGGATGAAGAAGATGGAGAAGAGGGTGTCCTCTTTCTCTCCTTTTTCTTCTCTTGCTTTTTATCATCCCTCTTTGAATTATGGCGTGGAGAAGAGTGTGATGGTCTTCTCCGCTTTGGTGGTGATGGAGAGCGTTTAGCCCGCCGTCTCCGTGGAGCCATCTCCGCCGAGGTGGCGGGAGACTCACTTCTTTCTTGTTCCTTTGATGGAGGCTCTTGAGTTCTCCTTTGGGAAGGAGATGCATCATCAAGAAGTAAATTCTTGAGCCCTTCGTATGGATTCTCTTCTTCTTCACGAATCGGAGAGAGACCTCTTTTGGGAGTCTCACAAGGAGGCTTCCTAGGTATTCTCTCGTCATGGTGATGAGCTTGGAGAATCCCGTGAGCACGGAGCTGCCGTTGCACTTCACTTTGGAGAGATGGATTTCCCATGGCTTGTTGAAGCCTAGAAACAAGATAGTTAACAAACATTGAAGCATCATTAGTGGCTTGCTTATGAGCAAAATCAAAGTTATCAACATTAACTTCACTCTCTTTACTATTGTTAGCCATTCTAACAACTTTTAGGTGTAAACTTTTTAGGTGTACTTTGGCACTTCAAGCCCTAGTTGCTACTCCACTTTACCCCTTTAGAAAAAGCACTCAAGCTACTGTACCCGCGGCTCGAATACCATTAATTGCAAGGAATAGAAGGGAGGGTCTTTCGACACCAAAACAACACCGGCTCCTGTCAAGCTTGTAATAGCTCAATAGTGGTTAAGTCGTAGGCAAGCCCCATAGGACTCCACTATTAAGACCATAGCTCTCGACGGTGATGCCCCGTTAACTCCACGAAGGCAGGCGCACTGCAAGGCTGAAAAATCCCTATTCTACTTACTTACAGGCAATTAATAATACCAACCATTTATAGCTAGCTTGAGGATCTCCCTTCTTGAACAAGAAAAGAGAAATCTTGTGCTCTGATACCATTGTAACATTTAATGGCCTAATAAAGAAAAGCGTTAGGTATACATGGTCTGCTAAGGAGAACAATTCTTTCGAAAAGCTTATCTCTCAACCTGTGCTTACACTACCGGATCTCTCAAAACCATTTGAGGTCCAATGTGATGCTTGTGGTGATTGCCTTGGAGCTGTTTTGCTCCAAGAAGGGCACGCCATAGGCTATGAGAGTCGAAGGCTCGACCGTGTTGAGCAAGCTCTAGGCATATACGAAAAGGAACTCCTTGCAGTTCTACATGCCTTAGACTCATGGAAGCAGTATTTATTGGGAACTCCTTTCATTCTGTGGCGAATGGATCACCAAAGTCTTAAGTACTTCATGACGCAGACCAAGCTCTCCGACAAACAAATGAGGTGGGCAAATTTCCTTTCGAAATTTCATTTTCATATTGCTTAATTGCTGGCAAGCATAATCAAGTAGCTGATGCACTCTCAAGACGGCCGAGAAAGAATGCGGTTTCCATAGCAACTCACAATGATCTATCTTCAATGATAGATGAGTACACTATTGATCCCGATTTTAGAGATGTGATTTCAGCCCTTGCATTAGGGAAGAAAGAAGAACCATTTACTTTACCAGATGGTTATCTTCTCTATGGCAATAGACTATGCGTTACTAACTCACTACGTGAGAAAGTAATGTATGAATCTCATGCTCCACCGTATGCGGGGCATAGAGGGATTCTGTCTACCTTAAAGGGAATTGAAACATATTTCTTTTGGCCTACCATGAAAGTGAACATACAAGAGTATGTTTCTAAATGTGTGGTTTGCCAAAAGACAAAATTTGATAGAGGGAAGCAACTTGGATTGCTTCAACCCTTGCCAATCCCTAATTCACCATGGGAGAGCATATCCATGGATTTTATCTTTGGATTGCATAAGTCTATCCATGGGAATATGGACGATAGTAGACAGTCTCATTAAACAAGCTCATTTTATACCTATCAAAAAGACTATCTAAGCCCATCAAATGGCAACCCTCTTCATTTCACAAATTTTCAAGGACCATGGCTTAACAATGGCCATAGTGTCAGATAGAGATCCTAGAATGACCAGTAATTTCTGGAAGGGTCTCTTTGAGAATTTAGGGACAAGGCTAAACTTCTCTTCGGCCTATCATCCACAAACGGATGGCCAGAGCAAAATAGCTAACCTAACCATTCTCGATCTACTAAAAGCCTATGTAAGGGAAGTAGATCAAATATCCCAATGGGAAAAGGACTTACCCTTAGTTGAGTATGCTTACAATAACACTTAATGGCCTAAATAACTTGTGTGTAGCGGAAATTAGCATGAACATAGTGGGCATTTCATTAGAATAGATTCCTAATGAGAATTACAAGAGTGCTTGGGTGGAGAGAGCAACAAAAAGCATAACACCTAGTTAGATAGCATCAACAATACTTCAAAAGAGAGAGAAGTTAAGCTATTGACAACAGTTGAGGACTGGATTTGCATGGAGCCGGTCCCCCCTCCAAAAGGCTTTGTATTATGGTTTCTCCCATCAAGAGAGACATTGTACAATACAATTCTTTGTGTTCCTTCAAGACTAGCTAGTGCAATGAAGATGAAAGCTTCATGCACTAAGCAAAACACTTAGTAAACACAACTTTAATTATCCCCGTTCTCAGACCCAAGACCTCACACACCTTCGAAGATGGTGAGAGCTAGCAGGGTATGAGAGTAGATTGAGAGGAAGAAGGAGTATCTTACGAGAAAGATGTACATCTCCTCACATAATCACTCATATTAGCATAGCTTTAGCTTAGTAATTAGCTTGGTAGAAGAGATGAGCATGCATTGAAGCTTGGCTCTTGGTTGGATTTGCATCCACAAGCCAAGAGTGTGTCGATGTAGGCTTCTATCTCACAAGCTTTGAGTAGGTGATGAGCTCTCCATTAACGCTTGGGAAGAGATAGTCTTCTCTTTCTTCACACATGAGATTGTGTGAGTGTGTGTGTGATAATGCCTTGCAAAAATCAACCCCTCTCTCTCTTGGGAGAGCCCTCTTGCTATTTGCTCTTGCTCCAGCCTTATTGGCCCTCCCCAAGCCAATGACCATTAAGCAGCATAAGTGATAGCCTTCTGATATGTGTCCCCCTTTCCCCTTTTGTGAGAGCTTTAGGTAATTTAATAATTAAACTAAACTCTCATTGGACCCCTTTGCCTCCTGGCCAATAGGAATCAGGCAAGCCATTGGGCTCCTGAATGCTCATTGGACCCCTTGGGAGACTGTCAACTCAAGTTGCCCAATCATTGGCTCATACACAATGCTTTCCATGTGAGCCTATTAAAGCCTTACAAAGGAGAGCCACCTCAAGAAGCAACTATTGAAGACCCACCGGAGATCGAGGACCAAGAGGAGGTGCTGCAGCCCGAGTCCATTCTCCGACATGAAGACAAGGTACTAAGAGGCGGTAAGACTGTCCGACGATATCTTATTAAGTTTAAGAATTATCCTTTTGAAGATGCTAGATGGATGCAAGGCATACAATTAAAGGATAACCTAAACCTTCTCAATGCTTACAATGCTTCCCAAGAGTAAGCAAATATACAAAATGTTATAAAAAATGAGCAAAGTTTTTTTTGTCTTATAAGATTCTCTTTTTCTTTATTGTGCACAAAAATGAAGTAGTATGCATGCTTAGATCAAGTTTGCGGAGACGACGTCTCCCGAACACCAAGTAGAGCTTGTCACTCTACTATGGAAGACTGATAGGACTAATGTGCAGACATGCTTGCGTCAGCATTTAATGGCCTAATAACTTGTGTGTAGAGGAAATTAGCATGAACATAGTGGGCATTTCATTAGAATAGATTCCTAATGAGAATTACAAGAGTGCTTGGGTGGAGAGAGCAACAAAAATCATAACACCTAGTTAGATAGCATCAACAATACTTCAAAAGAGAGAGAAATTAAGCCATTGACAACAGTTGAGGACCGGATAGTCTTACCGCCTCTTAGTACCTTGTCTTCATGTCGGAGAATAGACTCGGGCTACAGAACCTCCTCTTGGTCCCCGATCTCCGGTGGGTCTTCAATAGTTGGTTCTTGAGGTGGCTCTCCTTTGTAAGGCTTTAATAGGATCACATGGAAAGCATTGTGTATGAGCCAATGATTGGGCAACTTGAGTTGGTAGGCCATCTCATTGATTGGCCTAAGAATCTGAAAGGGACCATAGTACCTTTTTGCTAGTTTAGCATAGTACTTTTGGTGGCCCGTAGGATTCTTGCCCGTCGTATGCCTTAATCGAGCCTTGGGAAACTTTAACAAGACCCAATCATTTTATTTAAAGGCTTGGGCTGAAATAATTAATATCATAATAATTAATATCTAAGTCTCCTAATGATTTTCTCATATTAAACTAATCATTTAATGTGGGGAAGTGCCAAGGGAGAAAAGGCTAGAATATTGGTTAAGCTAGTAGACCAGCCACAGTAGGGATCCAAAGGAGGGAAAATAGGGATCCAAAGGGGGGGCCATCTGCAAAAGAGCCATGTGCAACAATGGGCTAAAAAGACCCTAAGGTTCAGCCCATTAAGACTTCCAAAATGCTAAGGTTCCAAAATTCAAAGGTTATGTCCAAAGGTCAACCCTAGGGGAATTGGATGCTTTGTGTGTGTGAAATAAAGTCTTTGCATATCCCTACATGGGAGGGGGCAAGCCCTTCTTCTCGGGGATAAGAGAGACAGTCACACACACAAACACACACACAGGCTCCCTTTACACAAAGGGAATTAGGGACACATGTCAGCTCCCTAGCCCAGATGCCCACAAGGTGTGCCCAATTCCTATTGGATGGCCTTGGAGGTGGACCAATGAGAATTAGGCTAGAGTAAATCTAGTTTAATTAATTTAAAAACACTTAATAAAAGAACCAATGAGAAATAAGTCTCCTAGAAGACTATTGGACAGTCTCCCAAGGGGTCCAATGAGCATTCAGGAGCCCAATGGCTTGCCTGATTCCTATTGGCCAGGAGGCAAAGGGGTCCAATGAGAGTTTAGTTTAATTATTAAATTACCTAAAGCTCTCACAAAAGGGGAAAGGGGGACACATATCAGAAGGCTATCACTTATGCTGCTTAATGGTCATTGGCTTGGGGAGGGCCAATAAGGCTGGAGCAAGAGCAAATAGCAAGAGGGCTTTTGGAGGGGGGACCGGCTCCATGCAAATCCGGTCCTCAACTGTTGTCAATAGCTTAATTTCTCTCTCTTTCGAAAGTATTGTTGATGCTATCTAACTAGGTGTTATGCTTTTTGTTGCTCTCTCCACCCCAAGCACTCTTGTAATTCTCATTAGGAATCTATTCTAATGAAATGCCCACTATGTTCAGCCATTAAATGTTACAGGGACTATGACATGAGGATATCTACAATGGACTAGTCATTAGAGGTATCACCACTTTGGAAGCAGTCACCACCAATGCGATCCAATTGGAGGACAACTTAATGATTCAAGGAGAAAGAGTGTCTGTTGAGCTAAAACTAGCTCGCAAGCATCGGGGCACGAGCCAATAACCATAAAGCCTATTGCTAAAGAGCCAAAGATATCTGAGATGACTTTAGCATATCTCACCAAGGCCATTTAAGAAAGTCTTAAAGACAATCATGTTCCACAAAACAATCATATGTGTAATGGAAATTGCCTATGAACTTTGAGAGTAGCGGAATTAGGAAATTAGGTGAAGTACTTTTGAGATACTACTTTGTGAGCATAGCGGGTGAACTTAAGTGATGGTAGCAACATAAACATGGTACTTAGTTGACTTGTCATGAACAATAATTTTGCAAGAGAGAGAGTTTAGAGAACATGACAATTATTGAGGACCGGATTCATATGGAGCCAGTCTCCTCTCCAATAGGAATTTGTATTATAGTTTCTCCCATGAAGAAAGACTTGGTACAATACAATCTTTGTGTTCCTTGTGACCTACGTGATACAATGAAGATGGAAAGCTTCATGCATCACAAGCATAACATAAACTTGTAGGCATTTGTATTATAGTTTCTCCCATCAAGAGAGACTTGGTACAATACAATCTTTGTGTTCCTTGTGACCTACGTGATGCAATGAAGATGGAAAGATTCATGCATCACAAGCATAACATAAACTTGTATAAAGCATTAACTATCCCAAGGCCTCAAACACCTTCGAAGGTGGAGAGAGCTAGCGGCGAATGAGGATAGGGAAGAGGAAGAAGAAACATTCAATAGGAGAAAGAAATAGTTCCTTACTTATCATTACTCTTCTTGCTAGCATACATAATAGCATAGTAATGAAGATGGAGAAGATGGCAAGCTTAAGCATTGAAGCATGACTCTTGGTTGGATTTGCATTCCATAGCCAAGAGTGTTGATGTAGGCTTTCACTCTCAAAAGCTTGGAGAAGGAGGTGGTGTTCCTCAACTTTCACCAAGTGAGAATGGCCTTGCAAATGAGTGTGTGTGTGTGTGTGTGGAGTATATCGCCCTAGCACCCCCATTCCTTGCTTTGGGCAAAAATTTCTACATGCTACAAGCTCATTGGACCCCTCTCCCCTTAGCCAACCACATGCAGCATGCAGTCAAGTACATGGGTAGTCTTTTGACAAGTGTCCTCCTTACCCCTTAGAGAGAGAGAGCTTGAAAATATCTAGATATTTTTTAGATGGAAGTAGAAGCTCATTGGACCCCTCTTTAGCCCAACCAATAGCATTCAAGCACACCATGTGGTTAAGCTTAGTGAGAGTCTGACATGTGTCCCATGTGCTCTTTTAGAATTCCCCTAACTTTGAGATTTTTATGCATAGGAAGTTTCTCAAGCAACTTCCTCATTAAGTGTGTATGTTCTCTTTTTGACTCAAGCATCTTACCCCCCATGCATAGGAAGCTTCTCAAATTTACAGAGGGAGATCATTTATTTCTTTAGAGCAAAGACTCGGCATTTAGATAAACAAGCTTCATAGACGACTTCAAAGTCTAGTAATACCAAAGGTATATTGATTATCGACAGAGTCATTAAGCTTGGAAGAGCTAGACGGCAATGTTTTATGCGAGGGCCATCATGACATTGATGGAGGCGGTTATTGACCCGTTATTTACAACATTCTTCATGAACCAATGCGCCGTAATTTTACGTCAATTTTATTTTGTGTCCAAACTTTGTATTAGATCCATCAAGATTGTATCGCTTGGATCTCATAGGTCGTTAGCAAGTGATGCTACAAAGAAATTATGTGATTGCCGCTGTGATCACTAAAGCAACAACGAAGAAGACAAACAAGATAGCCATGAGAGACTACCCCAATTACAACCGATTAATTAATGATTTACATAAGGGTGTGAGTATGAGGCCACGGTTAGAGAACCAGGGGCGTGCATTACCATAAGTGATGATGGTCGGAAGATGTTGAGAGCATAATCCATCGATTGTAGCCAGCAAATGATAGGAATACCATCACTTGGACTGCAAGAAACACAGGTAGGCCCTGCAGCTGACGAGGCATTTGGTGAACCTCCACCACTGTGGCCGCATAAATTTACATGAGACTTTACAGCAGTGCAGCTTCTAGAAGCCTCCAAGAAGTGTGTGTGTGTGTGTGTGGGTGAGAGAGAGTAGTTGGTTATGCATCACCAACTTTGAGAGAGAGAAATGAAATGAAATTGTAGATTATTGTTTTTCAAAAGGGGTATGGGATGAAACTCTGACAATCCTTATGATTTAATACAATGCTTGGGTAAAAAAAATTTAAATGAAGTAAAAAAAAATCATCATCAGTGTCGCCGTAAGTGCCCGATGATGCTGCTGTAAGGAAACTGAGCAGGGCAAAGAAGCGTAGGCCGTCGAATCGGAGAGAAAAGCTATATTACCATTCCTTGTTGCCAACAACGAGAGCAAAGAGTTCGTATGGATCCGGTTGACTGGTTGAGAGAAGGAGTGTTGGGTGGTTGCATCAAGTGAGGGAGAGAAGCGGAACGATCAGGGTGGGTTTGCAGACGATCACAGCCGCAATGGAGTGGTTGGAGACTGCATGCGGCCACCGAGTGATGAGAAGTGGGGCGGGGGATGAGAGAGCCACTGCATGGGAGTGGTTGGCGACCGGAGAGAGAGGCAGATGTATGGTGGTGAACCAACAGAGAGAGATATTGAGACGGGGTGTGTGTGTGTGTGTGTGTGTTAGTTTGGTGGCTGGCAAAGCAAAAAGGGTGGCGGCTGGACAGGCAAGAAGAGGGTGTGAGAGAGAGAAGGTTCAGTTGTCGTAGGAGTAATGGGTGGTAGGGAGAGAGTGAGAGAGAGTTCGAGTTTGCATGGCGGCTGGGTGGTGTGCAGCCTAGTGCCTGGCATCCAGCAACTGAGGAGGGAGAGAGTAACGTGAGGTGCGGGTGTGTCCAACGACCGAGACAGAGAGAGAATGTAATGGTTACCGGTTGAGGACACGACCGAGAGAGAGAGAGAGAGAGAGAGAGAGAGAGAGAGAGAGAGAGAGAGAGAGAGAGAGAGAGAGAGAGAGAGAGAGAGAGAGAGAGAGAGAGAGAGAGAGAGAGAGAGAGAGAGAGAGAGAGAGAGAGAGAGAGAGAGAGAGAGAGAGAGAGAGAGAGAGAGAGAGAGAGAGAGTTATAACTGTCCACGTTGAGTGTACTGAGAGAGAGAAATGGAAAGCATTTCCTTGCCCACACACTTTGACGGCTAGAGTTCACTCGGTGTTGCCATGCAAAAAAAACTGCTACGCGCACAAGGGAGCGGCTGCCGCTTCTGCTGCTTTACAGATCAGACAATTTGGCATGATTAAAAAGTGCCAAAATTGGAAGGGGACTACGGTGGATTTTACTTGCCAACTATGACGGTTGGTTGCTCAATGGGCCAGGATGAAGCGTTGCTGCAAATGCAGACGCTGTTGGTCGAGGGTAGAGATGCGTGCTTTATGTTATGCTGCTCGCACCTGATGCTACTCGCCTTGGTGATGTGTGGAGGATGCAGAGAGTCTTGCGAGGTTCAATAGCCTGACGTGAGGATTATTTTAGGGACTAAATTGGGAGTGATTCCTAATTTCCTACTATGCAATGAGTCCTTGAAATTGCTCCTTATGACGGGAAAAATAAATAAATAAAAATCCATTACAGCTTCATCTTCCTCTTTGGGTCTTCTCCTTCTTCTTCTACTTCTTGCTCATCGAAACTCAGGCTACCTTCCTCTTCATAAATCTATTTTTCTTCCTTTTTCCCCTTTGTCAAATTCTCTCGTGGATTTCTTATCAGCTAACAGGCAATTGAAATCTAACATTCCTCACCTGTTATCCTATACTGTGAGTTGTAGACGAACCTTGATATCATGAAAGAGATTCTATTCCTCTCTTGTTATTGCATATTGCCATAAGATTCCGAGCCTAAGATTATGTTTAATCTATTCTATCAATATGTTCAATTAACATAATTATACTAATAATTACTATATCATGATAATAAACAAAGGATTCTCTTCAATTTCTAAAAATCACTATCTATCTCATATAATCGACATTAATTAGTATAAATTGAAGCAATTAACAAAAGCTACAAGCATAAGGAAACAAAACACTTAGCTGTTACGTGTCAAAATTCTTCAGTCTTGGAGCGTAGCCTACTCTCTGATACCACTGCTACAGACGGGAGCGTAGAGAGCCATGCAAAATACTCAAAATAGCGCATAGCAAGACATAAACGAATAGATCTACGTACCTGTCGAATCGCACAAATCTATAATCGAGCACAGTACGAATAGAGAGAGACAGAGAGCGGAAGAGAGCGAAAGAACATGTGCAGGCGCACCTCCTAGAGCGGAGTGCTATGCGAGCACGGTGAGAGAGAAGGGAGGAGAGAAGAGAAGAAGACACAAGCACTGGGTGCAATCTCCCCTCGTGCAAGAGTGAGGATTTCCCTCTTGCACGTATTTATTTATAGATTTCTTGAATGCCCAAAATGAGTACAAACTGGCTGGCCGGACATAAATGGCTGAAGCTCATAATGAGCACTTGAATAATAAAATGTACATGAAATATATTTACGAATGCGTAGGCCTAGCTTGCCCAAGCCTTTTCCACCTGTCAGCTCTGCAATAAATCATAAAATATCAATTCTATAACAGTTCCCACCTCAAGCACAGCCCTAGCTTGATTAAGGTTCCCACCTCAAGCACAACCCTAGCTTGCTTAAGGTTCCCACCTCAAGCACAACCCTAGCTTCATTAAGGTCAAAAGGACTTTTAACACTAACCATTGGAGGTCTTTAATGAAGCTAACCCTAAGGTCTTTTAAGCTTCATTAGTTAACCTTGCTCTTTGACATAACATCTCTTATTTGGGCCCCCTTACCATTGGCCCCGTGTTGAGATAGATCCGTAAGAACATGTCTATATTCTAACCCTTGTTCCCGTTTATTATCCCATATTGAATGATTAGTTTAATATGAGAAAATCATTTGGGTTGGTTAGATATTAGATATTTGATGACATTACCTCTCTCTTGAAATCATAGTCGTCCTCGACTATGAGGTAAAAGAGATAAAGTCATAGTCATTAGTCAATTTGTGTTAGCGGGTAGAGGATCCCTTTTTACCCTACGATATCATTCCAAGATGGATGACTAATCCATTTGGTGCTTGGGAGACATAGCTACCGCAAGCATGTCTGCTCTTTAGTCCATTTCATCCTCCCAAGTAGAGTGACAAATTCTACATGGTGTTTGAGAGACGTCGTCATCCCAAACATGATTTTAAGTATGCATACTTCTTAAATTTGTGCACAATAAAAAGAGAACTAGTCTTATAAGAAAAAAACATTTTTCATTTAAAATGCATTCTCATATGCTTACTCTAGTGCAGCATTGTAAGTATTCACAAGGTTCATATTATCCTTAAGCTAGGTTCCTTGCATCCATTTAGCATCTTAAAAAGGATAATTCTTTAACTTAATAAGATATCGTCAGATAATCTTACCGTTTCTTAATACCTTGTCTTCATGTCATAGGATGGACTTAGATTGAAGTACTTCTTCTTGATCTTCGATTTTTGGAGGGTCTACAACAACTTTTGCTTCTTTTGATGGCGCTCCTTTGTAAGGATTACGTAGGCTCTCATGGAAAACATGGTGCATGAGCCAATGGTTGGGAAACTTTAATTGATAAGCTATCTCATTGATTAGCTTAAGAATTTAAAAACGACCATAATATCTTTTTGCTAGTTTAGCATCATATTCCTGGTGGTCCATAGGACTCTTGCCTGTAGTATGCCTCAGATGAGCCTTGAGGAACTTCAGCAAGACCCAATCATTTTCCTTAAAGGCTAAGACTCTTCTGTGCTTATTAGCAGCAACCCTTTTTGCCTATTCTGTGAGATGGATATGGCCCCTTTAATCTTTGGAAAAAGATTCTTGTAGGTCTCAGCTATATTCATCAGCAGCGAAGATCTTCCCATGTACTTTAAGTAGTAAGGGACTTTTGGATCTTCCTTCTTTAACCTCAAAAGGTACTTTCCCCATAGAAGTATGTACAATATCATTGTACTCATACTCTATAAGAGGTAGGTACTTCTATCATTGAGAACATTGATCTACTTCCATGACATAAGCTTTTAGTAGATAAAAAATCGTTAGATTAGTTATATCACTTTGATCATCCGTTTGTGGATGATAGGCCGAAAGAGAAATTTAATCTACTTCCTAGATTCTCAAAGAGACCCTTCTAGAAATTACTGGTCATTCTAGGATCTTTGTGTGACACTATGGGTGTTGGAAATCCATGATGCTTGAAAATTTGAGATCTGAAGAGGGTTGCCATTTGATGTGCTTCAATAGTATTTTTGACAAGCATAGAGTGTGTTTTCTTGTTAAGCCTGTCGACTAAAACAATCCAAGTTGCTTCCCTCGATCAAATTTCAACTTTTGGTATACCACGCATTTTGAAACATAGTCTTGTATGTTTACTTTTCATGGTAGACCAACAGAAATACATTTCTACTCCTCAAAGAGTAGATTATGGAATCCCTCTTTGCCCCGCATAAGGAGAAGTATGGGATTCATACATGACTTTTGTATTGTATGGGTGATTCACACATAGTCTATTGCCGTTTGCAAGATAACCATCCTTCAAGGTGAATGGTTCTTTTTTTTCTTCCCTATTGCAAAGGCTATTATTATGTACTTAAAGTTTCGGTCAGTAGCATACTCATCTTTCATAAAAGATAGATCATCGTGAGTTGCTATAGACACCACATTTACCCTTGGTCGTTGTGAAAGTGCATTGACCACTTGATTGTGCTTATTAGCAATGTGAGCAATATGAAATTTAAATTGAAAAAGAAAATTTGCCTACCTCATTTGTTTGTTGGAGAGCTTGGTTTGCATCATGAAGTTCTTGAGGCTTTGTGATCCATTCGTAGGATGAATGGAGTCCCCAAGAGATAGTGTTTCCACGTGTTTAGGGAATATAGAATAGCTAGTAGCTTTTTGTATTGGCCCAATACTCACTTATCGAAGTTGAGTCTTTGACTCTCATATGCTATGGCATGCCATTCTTGAAGCAAAATAGCTCCAAGGCAATTACCACAAGCATCACATTGGACCTCAAATGGCTTTGAGAGATCTAATTGTGTGAGCATATGTTGAGAGATAAGATTCTCCTCAAGCTTCTCAAAAGCTTCTTGCACTTTTGCAGTCCATGAATACTTAACGTTTCTTTTTGTTAAGTCATGTAATGGGCGTGCTATTAGCGAGAATTTTTTCTATGAAGCATCTATAGTATGCACACATACCTATGAAGCTTCGTACCTCATGTAGATTCCTTGGATTAGGCTATCCTCTTATTATCTCTAACTTTGTTGAATCCATATGGGTGCCATCCTTAGAGATAATGTGACCTAACTATTGAATCTCTTGTAGGAAAAATTTCACTTTTCTTTTGATTAATGAAAAGCTTATTCTCTCTCACAACTTGAAAAATTACCTGGAGGTGTCGCTTGTACTCCTCAAGAGATTTTGAGTGGCCTGAAGATTTTTGTCCATCATGAGTTTGAATGCGTCTAGAGCATTTGTCAGGCCAAAACTTGTAAATTATCATATAGATCTTCTACCTGCGGCACGGGAAATCTATTTTTGATAGTGATCTTATTTAGTGCTCTATAGTCGACACACATGTGATATGTGCCGTCTTTCTTTTGCGTTAAATGCAATGGTGAACAAAATGGAGAGGAGCTAGACCTCACCATCCTTTTTTTTTCACCAATACATGCACTTGCTTCATGATCTCCTCTTGTTGAGCTTGTGAAACCCGATAAGGAGGCTTGTTAGGCGGTGAGCTTCTTGATAGGAGCTCAATTGCATGGTCATCATCCCTCATTTTAGAGATAGCTCACTAGGGATGCCATCAATGAAAACATCTTGGAATCCATTTAGGAAATTAGACAACTCTAATTCCTCTTGATTCCCTTTATTGCAAGGATATGGTGTTCCCCGACTCATTAGCATCTATGTACATGCATTTTTCCCTGTAGGTGAAGTAGATTCTCCTTTCAAGGAAATTCATGTTGGAAGCCATGCGGTTAAACCATGGTGCCCCAACAATAACATTCTCATGTTTGAGAGGGAAGATGAAGAAATCCTTTTTGTCCACATAGCTTTGGACATGAAGACTAAATTTTCCAATTAAGGAAGTAGCTGAGATGTCTTGTCCCTTGATCTAGCTCCATTGGCTTTCAATGTATCTCCCATCTCTTGGGCTTGTATGCCTAGCTTAGTGGTCAACTCCGTGGATATGAAGTTGTGAGTTGAACCAGGGTCAAACAAAATAAAGGAATCATACTCTTGCATCTTTCCCCAAGCATAGGAAAGGAGAAATCCTTGGCAATGAGCATCCTCTTTAGGAGATTCGAACATCGAGATTCTAGGAGTCTCATTGCGGGCAATTCTCTTGGGGCAAGGACGATAACCATGACCTTGGTCCCCACACTTAAAACATTTGTGGTCCTTACTAAAAGATTCTAGCTCTTTAGGAGAGAGTTTATATTAAACCTTTGTAAACTCCCTTCTCTGACCAATTGTTGTTGTGGTTGGAATAGTCTTGGTAAGAATTTTGGGCATTGGTTTTCCCCTAGGTATCATTATTGTCTTTATTTTCCATGGGCTTGACATTCTGTCTAGCCCCTTGTTGTAAATTGATACACGAAGCAACCATGGTGTGGTGGATTACTTTGGTGATAGAACCAGGCCGTTGAGAGTTGACATACTCGGCCATCTCCTTGGGTAATCCGGCACAGAATGTTGCTTTTGCTCGACAAAGTCTATCTTCTTAAAGATAGTAGCCTTGAGATGTAAATCCCAAAACTTGTCCACATATTTGTGAATAGACTCATGAGAGAGAAGCTTTAAGCTTCACCATTTGGTAAGAACTTTTTCCTTTGCATCACTTGCAAGGAATTGCTTCATGATGGAAACGCGCAGAGTTTTCCATGTCTTTGGGGCTTTGCCGTTGCCACGAAGGCTAGCCCACCATTGGCGAGCCAATTTTTGGAAGTGCATAGCTACATGGTGTAGCTTGGAGGACTCCGTGAAGCCCTCGTCTCCAAAGGCCCATCAAATTATTGGATGAAGGCCAATACTTTGTTAGTAGCACTAAAGGTGCCATCCTAGGCGAGAAAAGAGATACTTTTTCCTCCCTCTTGAACTTCTTTAGCTTTTGTGACCTTCGCCATGCAGGGTAAGATTTGCGATGTCCTCCCCTCTTGTATTCTCTAGGAGAATAGCCATAGCTTTCATTGGTAGAGGAGAAAGGTGAAGAAGAAGGAGAAGAGGGTGACCTCTTTCTTGCCCTTTTCTTCCTTCGTTTCCTCTCTTCCCTTTTGGAGTGACGAGGAGAAGGACTATGGGTTAATTGTTTCCTCTTGGGAGGAGTTGGCGATCGTCTAGACCACCATCTTCATGGAGCCATATCTTTTGAGAAACATAGAGAGTCATTACTTTCTTGTTCTTTGGATTCCTCCTCTCGTATGGGAGAGAGTCTTCTTTTGGGGGTCTCACCAAGAGGCCTCCTAAGCTCTCTCTCCTCTTTGAGAGGAAAGAAAATCCCATAAGCACGAAGTTGTTGAGTAATTTCGGCTTGCAAAGAGGGGTTGCCCATAACTTATTGCAACCTAGTAACAAGATAATTAACAAACATGGGGGCATCATTATTAGCACCTTCATGTGCAAAATCAAAGTTATCAATGTTCATTGTACTCTCTTGGTTATTGTTATCCATGTTAATTGAACTTATGTGTTTAATTAATGTATGCTTTGGCAATTCAAAACCTTAGTTGCTACTCCTCTTAGCCTTTGAAAATAGGCACTTAAGTATCTACACCCACGGCTCGAGTTGGTTAATTATAGAGAGTAGTGGAGTGAGTCTAACATAGCGAAGTTGCCGAGGGATAGCTCCTTTCGGACTTCTTATGGCTCAATAATGGTAAAGCCGCAGGCAAGTCTAAAAAGACTCCATTATTAAAACCAAAGCTCTCGAGGTGTGCACCATATCCCACATAGCGGGCTCAACAAAACCAATAATAGATCCCAGTCCCACTTACCCTAATATAATTAACAAAATCAACCATTAATAGGCTACTTAAGGACCTCTCTTCTTAAGCAAGAAAAGAGAAACCTAATGCTCTGATACCAATGTAATGGAAATGTCCTATGAACTTTGAGAGTAGCGGAATTAGGAAATTAGGTGAAGCACTTTTGAGAGATTACTTTGTGAGCATAGCGGGTGAACTTAATTGATGGTAGCAACATAAACATGGTACTTAGTTAACTTGGCATGGACAATACTTTTTCAAGAGAGAGAGAGTTTAGAGAACATGACAATTGTTGAGGATAGGATTCATATGGAGTCGGTCCGCCCTCCAATAGGCATTTGTATTATAGTTTCTCCCATCAAGAGAGACTTGGTACAATACAATCTTTGTGTTTCTTGTGACCTACATAATACGATGAAGATGGAAAGCTTCATGCATCACAAGCATAACATAAACTTGTAGGCATTTGTATTATAGTTTCTCCCATCAAGAGAGACTTGGTACAATACAATCTTTGTGTTCCTTGTGACCTACTAATGCAATGAAGATGGAAAGCTTCATGCATCACAAGCATAACATAAACTTGTAGAAAGAATTAACTATCCCAAGCCTCAATCCCAAGGCCTCAAACACCTTCGAAGGTGGAGAGAGCTACCTGGGAATGAGGATAGGGAAGAGGAAGAAGAAACATTCCATAGGAGAAAGAAATAGTTCCTCACTTATCATTACTCTTCTTGCTAGCATACATAATAGCATAGTAATGAAGATGGAGAAGATGGCAAGCTTAAGCATTGAAGCATGACTCTTGGTTAGATTTGCATTCCATAGCCAAGAGTGTTGGTGTAGACTTTCACGCTCACAAGCTTGGAGAAGGAGGTGGTGTTCCTCAACTTTCACCAAGTGAGAATGGCCTTGCAAATGAGTGTGTGTGTGGAGTATATCCCCCTAGCACCCCCCTTCCTTGCTTTGGGCAAAATTTCGACATGCTACAAGCTCATTGGACCCCTCTCCCATTAGCCAACCACATACAACATGCAGTCAAGCACATGGGTAGTCTTTTGACAAGTGTCCTCCTTACCTCTTAGAGAGAGATAGAGAGCTTGAAAATATCTAGATATTTGTTAGATGGAAGTAGAAGCTCATTGGACCCCTCTTTAGCCCAACCAATAGCATTCAAGCACACCATGTGGTTAAGCTTAGTGAGAGTCTGACATGTGTCCCATGTGCTCTTTTAGAATTCCCCTAACTTTGAGATTTTTATGCATAGGAAGTTTCTCAAGAAACTTCCTCATTAAGTGTGCAGGTTCTCGTTTTGACTCAAGCATCTTACCCCCCATGCATAGGAAGCTTCTCAAGCAACTTCCTCATTAAATGTGACAAGTACCTCAAGTACCTTAGTCATCAAGCATGACAAGCACCTTAGGTGGAGTTCCCACCTCAAGCACAGCCCTAGCTTGCTTAAGGTTCCCACCTCAAGCACAGCCCTAGCTTGCCTAAGTTAAGGTCGGTTCCCACCTCAAGCACAACCCTAGCTTGCTTAAGGTTCCCACCTCAAGCACAACCCTAGCTTGATTAAGGTTAAAGGGACTTTTAACACTAACCATTGGAGGTCTTTAATGAAGCTAACCCTAAGGTCTTTTAAGCTTCATTAGTTAGCCTTGCTCTTTGACATACCATCTCTCATTTGGGCCTCTTTACCATTGGCCCCGTGTTGAGATAGATCCGTAAGCACATGTCTATATTCTAACCCTTCTTCTCGTTTATTATCCCATATTAACTGATCAGTTTAATATGAGAAAATCATTTGGGTTGGTTAGATATTAGATAGTTGATGTCAATATGTATCCAAGAAGGGAGCAACAATGGTGCTCAGTTTTCTATGGTCCACATAGTACCAGTGAATGCCCTACGTTTAGAGTAAAATTCAATGAGAGTTGCAATGCATGTGGGAGGTATGGCCATTAAGCCAAGGATTGCATAGTATTTAAACGCACGATGGTCAATAGACCATTCTTAGCATGGACGGAAACACCTCGAGTGCCTGCATTGATGCCGGCCCCACCTCTTGAACAACCGTTACAACACATGGTCCTTAGGGCCCAAAATATTTTTCAAACAACACCATTACCACCTCCTGTGTTAGGACCACAACCCCCACATCCGAGAATCACTTATGTGAATCGAGTGGATTGTGAGTCATATATTGCTTGTGTGGATTGCAAGGATGAGTTAGACCCTAATATTGCCTATGGGATTGATGCACTTGAAGAAAGCCCACAATACTACATGAAGGACTATTGAGGACAAGTCAACATGTCTATCAAGTAGCTGCTCTTGCGGCAAGAAGCCAAAATATCAATTTCACTGTCAAGAGACCACCGCTTTAATGCTACTAGTGTGGGGGTCCACATCGTGTAGTCGAGTGTCCTATTAGACTACAAAAGGATTCCAAACTACTGCAAACCAATCAAGCGAGCACATCTACAATTCCAATACTCATGCGTAATCGATGTGGCATAGACCAGTTGATTGCCCAATGTCATAATAATCCAAGTGCCCCAAAGATCACGCCATTGAACTTAATTGAGGTTACCGAGGAGCCATCATGAAGTACACTTGTGGTACCAGTAAATGTACTTACACGATCAATGCTCCAAAACCAAAATTATATTCTTGAAGAAAGAGACACAACACCAATTTCCCACTCTCAGAAGAAGAAGAAAACATGAAGAAAGAGATCGCAAAAAGCAGCGAAGTTAGACCCCAATTCAAAGACCAACATAGGGACTGGTGACAACCCCATATATATAAACGACACTGAAGAGGATTCTGATTCAGGTGAGACCATGGAGACTAAAATAACCACTAGGAAAGAAACAAACAAGGAAGATCTTCATGAGCCACAATGGCGAGGACCCAAGGAACCCAATAAGAAAATAGGAACTTATCCAAACCGTACAAAGGAGATCGAGTGAGTCAAGCAATTAATGAGTTTGGTAGAAGAGACCAAAAGGATCTAGAGCCAGCACCTAGGTAGATCCAGATTACAGACACAGTGTTCGCCATGTAAAATCAACCTCACAAAGTCCATAGACCACTAGCCATACCTAGCGTTATCCAAGAAGAAAGTGACTTTAAGTATTTGGGAAGTAGACATACTCCCTTCTTGTTGGAGAGAATGTTTACATAAGGAGTACCTAACCCTATCGAAGAAATGGAGATCCTATCTTTCCCATGTCATGGGACTGAAGCCCAAAAAGTACTGTTAAATATTGCCAAATTGATGGATTTCATGGCTTTAGAAGTTAGAATCACCATCATGTCTAAAGTATATGGAGACCCCGAGCTATTCTTAGATCTTTGAGCTTTCCTCAATGGAGAGCTGAAAGTCGGGCTACCACAGTTTTCACAAATGGATGGAGCTAGGGAGGTGCCAATAGAGGAGGAACACTTAGATTCACAACCCAACCTAGATGAGAACTCTATTGTTGAAATACATGTTAACAAGTTGGGACAAAACTTTGAAGGCAATGAATCCAATGAGACCATACCAATCACTACCAAGGGATTAACTGTGAAGGGAATCCTTAATGGTGGCGCGGTTAGCATTGTAACTTAAAATTGATGGGAATTTATGGGAAGACCTCACCTTGAGACTATAAACATAGTGGTGGTAAAGATGGCCAATGGGACTATTGTTAAACCTATTGGGATGCTAGAAGATCTCTAGATGAAGGTCTTTGGACACAAAATAAGGTATACCTTCATTGTTATGGATTTTTCCAATCACATTATGTCATCTGAGATGATCTTAGGACGTCCTTTCATGAGGGAAGCAAAAATGGTGCATGACTGGTCTAAAAACCATGTCTACTTGCAGTTCCAAGACTCTGTCATTCGAGTTGATTTGGTAACTGATCGAGCACATCCTCTAGGAAACATATTTATAATTGATCATAGATCTAACACCACAATTCACTCGGCACATCCTCTAGGAAACATATTTATAATTGATCATAGATCTAACACCACAATTCACTCGGCCCCATTGCAGTATTGTTACACGTGTAAAAAGGATACTGATGTTGGGGAAGATTCCCCTTATATGGTTGTTCTACCTGGGATGATTGAGTCTGACAATGTGGATTGCGTCCACCTAGCAGCAACCATAGACACTTGGGGAAATAGGGGGACGACCTGGGTGACACCTGAGGGGGATGACACTATTCGTATCTTTAAATATGATAAGAGCAATGCATATAAGAGCAATCGTACCTTTAAATATGATAGGAGCAATGCATATAGCTTCTGATGACCTACCAGATGAAGGCTTGAGTGACATTGGAACAAGTAGCATCTCAAAAGACTCTAGCCCAGATGATTCGAATTCTGGACCATCAATTGAAATTAACTATGAGGACGAAGAATCTGAGTTAAATCTTGGTATCCTAGATGACAATCTATCTGGGAGAGGAGAAGACACGAGTAGCGATTCATCTAGTGACTCTTCACTAGATGAAGGTGGTAATCAAAAATTAGACAAGAAGAGTAAGAGATATAAGAGGTGATGATATCGAGCAAATGTACGTGCTAGGATAAATGAAAAGAAATCTACCGCATATTGGCTTAATTATGTGGGGCCATGTGATGCTCATGAAAGAAGTTGGTAGATAATTGGGGTGAATACCATCAAAGAGTCATGTGGTGTAGTCCACAACCCATTGACATCGCACAACTAGAAGCTACAGAGAAGCCAAAGTTGAGCCGTACTGTAAGGAGACGACAAAATCAAGAGCTAGTTCAACAACAAAAGGAGGGAGAAGAGAAATCACAGTCCACATAACAACGAGACCCGACAGATTTACATCCTGCACCTGAGCATTTCAAATCCTACACCATGGAGGAGCATAAGGTTATATATACAAAGATCCATAGAACACCTATCGATGGAAGTAATGAAGTCTATGATGGTCTCATGATAGTTAAGGAAATAGAGTTAGCAGACCTAGGTAAGGAGTCCAAACCTATTTTCATTGCCCAAGATCTGAGAGAGACTGAGGAAAATGCACTTAAGGAGCTTCTCAAAAAATTCAAGGATATATTTGCTTGGACATATGATGATATGAAAGGTGTTCCACCTTTCGTGGTACAACACAATTTCCATGAATAGCATGGCTAAACAGGTCTAGCAACGACCCTACCCAATGAATCCTAAGTATGCAAATATTGATTGAAAAGCTTGTCAAATGCGGATTCATATACCCTATTGACCACTCAGAATGGGTGTCTCCAATAGCTATTGTGCCAAAAAAGAATGGGAAACTCAAAGTGTGCGTGGATCTCAAGAAGGTCAATGCCGCCACTAGGAGAGACCATTACCCCTTGCCATATTCAGAACATGTGCTTGAAAGAGTCGCAGGGAAGGAAGCTTATAGCTTTTAAGATGGGTACCTTGGATACAATCAAATCACAATTGCACTACAGGACCCAACTAAGACTGCTTTTATAACCGAATTTGGAGTGTTCGCATTTCGTGTTATGGATTTTGGCTTAACCAATGCCCCTACTACCTTCCAAAGATTGATAAACACCGCTTTTAGGGAATACTTGAGGGAGTTCTACGAAGTTTTCTTAGATGACCTTTGTGTTTATTCCTCTTGGAAAGAACATTTATCATGTTTACGAAAAGTGTTCAAAAAGTGCAGATTGTATCGTATCTCATTAAACCATTTCAAATGCCAATTTTGGGTTAAAATGGAGTCATTTTGGGATATATAGTGTCAAAGAATGGGATTTCCACATATGAGAGAAAAATTAAAGCCATCGCTAATTTGCCACACAAACTATAAAGGATCTCAAAGGTTCATGGGCCATGTTGGTTATTACAAACAATTTATTTTAAACTTTGTCGAGATAGCTCGTCCATTGTACAAGCTTCTTATTGAGTTACACTGGAACGCGGAGTGTGACCATGCCTATGAGTTATTGAAAAAGTCCTTAACAAGTGCTCCCATTCTACGAGTGCCCAATTGGAATGTAATTTTTCATGTGCATATTGATGCATCGAACTTTGCTATTGGGTGTGTTCTAGCTTAATTAGGAGAACATAAATTGGACTACCCCATTAGCTTTGGAATTTTTCAATTAAATGATGCTGAGAGGATTACACCACTACAGAGCGGGAAGGTTTAGCTATGATTTATGCAGTAAAGAAATTTGCCACTACCTTCTTGCCAACAAGTTTGTTTTCTATGTTGGTCACCAAGTATTGTTGTATCTAGTGAATAAACTTTGTTCCACGAGAAGAATTACACGATGGTTGTTAATTCTTCTTGAGTTTGATTTTACCATTGTGGTGAGACCTGGTAAAATACATGTCATGGCGGATCATTTGTCTCGCATACCCAATGGTGAAGCCCCTACTGGAATCGATGATGAATTGCCCGATACTTCCCTATTCCTGGTCGAGACCATGCCTGAATGGAGTGAGAAGATTGTGAACTTTTGAGTTAATTGTTTTCCACCCAAAGAGCTTCGTAAGACTCAAAAATTGTTAAAGGATTGTGAACCTTATCCTCTAATTGCAGGAACTCTCTACAAAGCTAGGGAAGGACGACATTCTGAGACTTTGTGCTCGTGAGGATGAGTATTTATACATAATGCAAGAAGCCCACATGGGTATAGCCGAAGGAGATTTTTCGGGGGAACTAACCGCTAGAAAGGTGTTGAAATCAGGCTATTGATGGCCTACCTTATTCAAGGATGCATCAGTTTTTGCAAAAGGGTGTGATGAAAGAGAGTGATTGAGCATTGTGGCGGCACTGGCGACGACGAGATGGTTGAGCGTGCTGGGATGTAGGCTAGGTGGCCGTGGGAAACCACCCTCATAATTTTTCTTCCTAATCAATATAGGGAGAGAAAGTGAGAGAGTTGACCATTCTCTCACTTTCCTCTCCACTAACCCATTGTGCTGTGCAGCTTCTCCTTCTTCCCCAATTCCCCGTTCTCCTTCTCTCTCTTGCACACACCGTAGCACCCATCAATTGGTATCATAGCACAGCACAGTGGATCTATAGAATCCGGCAAGCAAGGCATTGCAAATTCTTGTAGATTTAGAATGTGGAGGCAAGGAATCAAAGGCTTGATTTAATCAAGCTGCACAACCTTAGAAAAGCTTTGGTGTGAGCATTTGAAACACCAGGGAGTAGCACAAACTGAAAATAGCGCTACACCAAGCAAGGTTTGAGCAGAATTGAGAATATTTGGTAGAAGCAAAGCAGACCCGGGCCCGCAAGTCGAACACACACACACACACACACACAAACACACACACACACACACACACACACACACACACACACACACACACACACACACACACACACACACACACACACACACACACACACACACACAGTGTGTGTGTTAACTTGCCAACAAGCTTGGGTATCGCGAGTCAAATCGGGGCAGCCATAGCAAATGGCAAATTGCATATGCAGGTCGCTGAGGGCAACATTTGAAGGGTTTTGAATCAAGCAAAGGTATCGGGAGGAAACTTGTACCGGGTGAAGTCGAGGCAAAGGGATCGGGAGGAAACTTGTACTGGGTGAAGTTGAGGCCAAGCAAGGCAGACCGAGAATCAGTGGGTCAAATTTCAGAGTTGGGCAGTGGAGTGAGCTAGTCTCGAAGGAAGGCTTGGGAGCATAACAATAGTGCTAGCTTGCATTGGGCTCATTCTAGCGTGAACACACACACACACGCACACACACGCACACACACGCACACGCACGCACACGCACACACACGCGCACACACACACACACACACACACACACACACACACACACACACACACACACACACACACACACACACACACACACACACACACACACACACACACACACACACACACACACACACACACAAGGCAACGCTGTAACACACGCACACACACACACACACACACACACACACACACACACACACACACACACACACACACACACACACACACACACACACACACACACACACACACACACAAGGCAACGCTGTAGGCAGTCAACAATCCAGTGACACACACACACACACTCGCCGGCTTTGGCTCGTCAAAACCTGCGATAATCGATAGAAATCGACAAAAAAAAAAGAATTCATTTTTTTAATGAAAGCCTTTTAACACAAACTTTTGTGTGTGCAAGGGTAGATTCACACACCCCCTCCCATTTTTTGACCTTCGACAACGTTCTCACACACCCCGACTCTCCAGGAGAGAACTTGATTGAAGCAGTACTGAGATGAGGATAGCTTGAGAGATAGCTGAGAGACCTTCAATACGTCTTGGAAACAGCTTGTGAAAGAGAGAGAGAGCGAGCATGAGAGAGTGAGAGCTTGAGATAGAGATGCTACAAACGGAAGCATGGCTGCCCTGCAAAATACCCAAGATAACACAATATCTAGCATAAATTGACAAATCTGCATACCTGGCCATTCCCATAGCACATAAACCACGACGTATGCGAACAGACAGAGACTGAGAGTGAGAAGAGAAAAAGAGCACGTGACGGCGCACCTCCTAGAGCGGAATGCTACACCTGGCATGGCGAGAGAGAAGAGAGGGGAGGAGAGAAGAATAGACACGAGCACTGGGTGCAATCTCCCCCCGTGCAAGAGTGACCATTTCCCTCTTGCACGTATTTAATTTATAGATTTCTTGAATGGTAAAAAATGACTACAAACTGGCCGACCGGACATAATTGGCCAAAACTCATAAAGAACACTTGAATAATCTAATATACATAAAAGTAATATCCTTCTGCATAATCCATTATTTGCTGATGCTTTTGCCACCTGTTAGCTGTATAAATAATAAAATATCAATTCTATAACATACCTCTCCATTGGAAAGCAACTGTCCTCAGTTGC
This sequence comes from Adiantum capillus-veneris, assembly GCF_014529385.1. NCBI lineage: Eukaryota > Viridiplantae > Streptophyta > Polypodiopsida > Polypodiales > Pteridaceae > Adiantum > Adiantum capillus-veneris. Next base: position 51,651,002 of record NC_140934.1, on the reverse strand, counting down.
AAAGATAAAATCTGCAAACAATACTTGTCAAAAACAATGATTAGAAATTTGTATCAAATAGTAAAAGAAAAAAATCCATAAAAATAGACACATTGGTTATGCCTGCCGTCATCCACATACTACCTATTCTAGTGTCCCATACCACTAGAATAAGCAGTATATGTCATACCCTGATGAATCAGGATATCATTGGTCACACTCATCATAATCAATTCGCATCAATCTCAATCCAATTCCATAAATATTGTCGCGACAATCCACAAAAATTCAAGTCCAAATATCTGCCAACATATATCCATTTCAAATCCAAAATCCAAATATCCAAATCCAAAAGCACTTTCATTATGTACCCGGGTAACAAAATCATACCAATTACAGTGGTGGCCAGCCACTGCAGTATGATTTTGTGATTGGTGTTGCCTCAATCGATGAGTCTACACCAAGAAGTCGTGCTACCTAAATCGGCGAATCTGCATTTAGTATTGTTAAAAATTGTGAATCTATAGTTTGTTGGTTGTGCTGCCTAAATCGGCGAATCTGTGTGCATGTGACCAATGGACGAGACAAGACATAAAGAAAAAAAAAAAAACAAAACATTTACTAGCTGGTGGTGCCAAATTGGAGTATGTTGCGGTCCCATAGTGCTGCACAAAACTGTTTCTCAATATCCATATTAGATCTTGTGTGTAGTTGTATATCAGCTTGATGATAAAGTTGCTCAATTTAAATTTACATTAAGGGGAAGCAGCAAGCGACAATGTGAGGATGGGTAATTTTACATACTGTGATAAAGAAGCAAAAGATCTCGTTCCTTTGAAATCATCCATTTGGATTATGCTTGTTGCAAACTACTAACTATGTGCTATGAAATAAATGCACGAAATAAGAACAACTTAGAAGGAAGTAGAGAGGGTGATTTGTATCATAGGAGTATGTGAAGTCAATGTATGACAATGTAGTCACATGAGAGAGATGAATCAAAATGATGAGAGGTTAAGGCAAATTATAGCAATAGATATATTGAAGAACTTACTCATTAAAGAGGATTAAAATGCTTTAGCGAAACATTACAAAAGTACATACCTGGGGGTGGTTCGAAGAAAGGACTTGGAGTTAAATTGTCAAATGCAAAACAAGTAGTTAAAAAGGAAGGTCAATAGCAAAATAATCAGTTGGTTAATGTTGATGAAGATAGACAATTGGATTATCTAATAACAATTGGATTGCTTCAAGAACGCGTGATATACATGTTGAAAATAATCACAGTTATTTGCCAGTCTCAATATACATTAACAGTGTGTAATCAAGAAGACTTGCAGAAGACTTCTATGTCACTAATGAAAACATACAAGTGAGATATTGATTTGGCCATATCTAGGTGTTAGTCGTGCTTAGTAAGTGGAGGAACTGTGTTTGTCAAGGAGAAAAAAGAAAGAGAGTAGTGGGACTGTGAATATTGCCTTGTGAGAGTTACGAATGTGAAGTGACTTGTTGGTGGATCCCAGTAGGATAGAAGAAGAGACTTGACATGGAGAGGATAAAGTTGTACAACAGACATCAGAAGCCCCCTATACTAGAGGCATATTGATCAATAGAGTCATTATACTTGGGAGCATAAGACGCCTATGTCTATGAGGGCCACCCCATCAGTGATGGAGGCTCGAACAGAGGATCTGGACTATTTTAGCAAGGCATGGGAGACATCCAATATGACTATATTAATGTGGAGTCGATGGTCTTCAGTGATCGATGCAATACATCCCAGGATAGTGCCCGATGCAAGCTAGTCGCATAAGACACTGATGTTCAGTGTAGTCGTTATGTTACTGCCTTTTATTTCGTACCCAGACATGGTAGGATATCCAACAAGATTGTAGCACATTGATCTCATAGGTCATTTGGGCCTTTGGAAGACGATTAATATAACCAACTTACCATACGTGGTTAATTTAGCAGCATTGGAACAATCTTAGGAGACCTTAAGAAATCACCGAATTAGTGGAGAATCATGTGGGATAACTTTAAAGGTGAAGACAATCTTAGGAGACCTTAAGAAATCACCGAATGAGTGGAGAATCATATGGGATAACTTAAAAGGTGAAGACAATCTTAGGAGACCTTAAGAAATCACCGAATGAGTGGAGAATCATGTGGGATAACTTCAAAGGTGAAGGATGGTCTGCAAATATATATCTATATGTATTATCAAAAAGAAATTCATAGTGATGCAGCAATCAAGAACACTATCTCAGCTCAGCACAACAACTGCTAAGATGGACCACGACTGACGATAGTGACTGGGATTGTACATGATGGCACGATAAAAAAAGAAAAAAAAACAATCCACTAGAAACTCCCTGAGTCTTGTTCATCATGCATGCAAGCTGGGCAGATTTTAATATTGGAGTGCATTATACAAGCATTACTGCAACGCCAGCTTTGAACATTGAGAAATACTAAACACTTGAGAAAGGAGAACTAGGTTGCGAGCTTGGGCTCCACCTGCAACCGGCAACAAACCAGGTCCGTGGTGATGTGTTGCAAGCTTTTCCCATGCTTCTTCTATGGCAGCCCCGCAGTGGGAGTCGCGGAGGGAGAGAGAGAGAATGGACAATTCAAGGAACTTACAATGTCATCAAAGATAGCACAAATATGCTGCTTTTGATTCCTATTCTTCCTGAGTTAACCCTGTTTTCCCATTGTCGCTTTCATGTCTATTGTGACCTCAGATGCCAAAGCATTTTGCACACGCACTTTTCTTTGGTTTTTGTGTTGATAGTTGCTTTGCATGTACTCCAAATGCAAGGCTGCAATAAATCTTAAGGTATTTCTTCCTGCAGATTACCTCGAAAAGTGTGTCTCCTGCTGATGGTCTCCATCCATGCATGAGCTGCTGTCTCTTACCCAGCATTTGCTACTCCAAATACTATATACAATAAAAAAATAAAATAAAAATGGCACTCAGCAGTGTCTGCATGGTTTGAGCGCGGAGTAGTGGGTGCTCGCTGCAGCTCCTAATACCAACCCCTGGTAGCAACTCGAGCATTGTAAACTAGGCTGAAGATGTGTGCTGCACCCTTGCATGGCCATCAAAATGATGGTGGGTGCGACTGCGAGTGAGTGTGACTGGGGGGTAGGCACGGCTGTAGAGGGCCATCTGTGATCGTACGAAAGAGAGAGAAAGAGCTATTCGTTGGAGAGTGTGCATGCAACTGAACTTGTGGGTGTGGAGCTAGTAGTTGAAGCCGGAGAGTGTGGTGGAGTCCTGGTAAGAAAGAGAGAGAGAGAACTAAGCTGTGTGTGGGTGTGCCGCCATTCGGCCAGAGAGAGAGAGAGAGAGAGAGAGAGAGAGAGAGAGAGAGAGAGAGAGAGAGAGAGAGAGAGAGAGAGAGAGAGAGAGAGAGAGAGAGAGAGAGAGAGAGAGAGAGAGAGAGAGAGAGAGAGAGAGAGAGAGAGAGAGAGAGAGAGAGAGAGAGAGAGAGAGAGAGAGAGAGAGAGAGAGAGTCGATGAGAACCGAGAGAAGCCGCATGCTGTCTAGCCGGGCTGGTGGTGTGCATGGTAAGGCACATAGCTGGGCCATCAGTTGAGAAAGAGAGAGAACGGTGTATGGTTACGAGTTGGCACTGCCATGCAAGAAGGAGAGAGAGAGGTACTAATTAGTGGGCACCTGAGAGATAAAGAGAAATTGGCTGGCACCAGTTGGGCCGCTGCAAAGCAGTGGCAGAGAGTGGAGAATGCGTGCGATCTAGGTTAGTGGTAGGTGAATGAGAGAGAGAGAGAGAGAGAGAGAGAGAGAGAGAGAGAGAGAGAGAGAGAGAGAGAGAGAGAGAGAGAGAGAGAGAGAGAGAGAGAGAGAGAGAGATGGATGTTAAGTATGGAGCCTGATTTACCCTTGTAATTTTCTATGGTAAAAGCGCACATTTGTAAGGCCCCCATTATGAGGAGAAGCCATCGTGCGTGAAGGAAAATCACTCACCGGAAACCAAAATTTTCATGGACAAGAATCAGGGGCAACTTTAAAGGCCTCGGGGGCGGAGGCCCCCGAGACTTTTTTTTTCGCCGGAATATTATGGCCGAACGGCGGTCGGAAAGTGGTCGGAAAACAACCGGTCGGTTGGCCGGTGGCCAGTAGTCAATGGACGATGGCCGGTGGTCGAAAGTCTATGGCCGGTGGCCGATGGTCGGAAGTCAATGGCCGGTGGCCGGTGGCCGAATTCAAAAGCGGACTTGTCTTCTCAAGGGCGGCCACACATGGGCGGATTGGAGGGTCCGATTTGGACTTATTCGCACAAGGGCGGCTACACATGGCTGTCTCTCATAAGAGAGGGCAACCCTTTTGGCCTATAAAAGGAGGCCATTTCTACACACATTTCATAGTGTGAAGTTGATGCAACAAGGTGAGTGTGAGGTGGTGAGAGTGAAGCAAGGCGGGAGCTCCATTAAGGGTATAATCCCTTTGTAAACTACTTCTTGTTTTGAAGTACTAAAGCCATTGAGTGGCTGCTTTCCCGTGGATGTAGCCCACATTGGGTGAACCACGTATATCGTGTGTACTCTCTCTCTCTACTCTATAATCTCGTGTATATAAATTTGTCTCTCTCCATTAAGTAATCTACTCAATTATCTATTTAGCTACGTCTTAGTTCCTAACAACTGGTATCTGAGCAAGGTTTGCTCGTAGCTAAATTATCTCAAGGAAAGGATTCCTTGAATTGAGTGGGAGTTATGGTGGAGGAAGGGAAGCTCAAGATTGAGAAGTTCAACGGCAAAAACTACCAACATTGGAAGATGCAGATTGAAGACTATCTCTACCAGAAGGACCTCTATTTGCCACTAGGCGGTCTTGCGAAGAAGCCCGCAACAATGGCAGATGAAGCATGGATTGTCCTTGATTGAAAGGCACTGGGAACAATCCGGTTAAGCTTGGCGTCAACGGTGGCCTTCAATGTTTCGGAGATGAAGACCATGGAAGACTTGATGAAGTCACTTGAGGACTTCTACGAGAAACCATCGACATCCAATAAGGTATTTCTTATGAAGCGCTTGTTCAATCTAAAGATGGCAGAGAATGGTTCAGTTGCAGAACACCTAAATGACTTTAACACAAACATAAGTCAACTTCGATCAGTGAAAATCAATTTCTATGACGAAGTGCGAGCTCTCCTTATACTATCATCTCTACCGGATAGTTGGGACAGCCTTGTGATGGTTGTAAGTAATTCTATCTTTGGCACAAATACTCTTAAGTTTGATGATGTTGTGGGTATTCTCCTAAGCGAGGAAATGCGAAGGAGAAGCACAGGAGAATCATCAAGTGCTACAGTATCAGTGGAAACAAGAGGAAGGCCTAAGGAGAGGTTCAAAAACCAAAAGGGTCGTGATTGCTCAAGGCGGAGCAAGTCACGCACAAAGTCAGTTCTTGAATGTTGGAACTGGGGCAAGAAGGGCCACGTCAAGAAGGATTGCTGGTCCAAGAAGAAGAAGGAGACATAGTCTCAAGACAACAAGCCAACATCGGAGGCCAATGTGGCAGGTAAAGTAGAGCAAGATGCTCTAATTCTCTCATTAGACAATGGGTATAATTCCTGGATAGTAGATTCCAGGGCTTCATTCCATGCGACACCACACAAGCAACATTTCCAAGACTACACCAAAGGTAATTTTGGGTATGTATACTTGGGAGATGATGAAGCTTGTGAGATTGTCGGCAAAGGTACAGTTTCTGTCAAAACTGCTAACGGAAATGAATGGAAGCTTAAAGATGTTAGGCATGTTCCTTCTCTTCGCAAAAATTTGATCTCTACAGGACAATTGGACGATGAAGGTCACAACATTGCATTCGGAAACAAGCGATGGAAGATCTCAAAGGGATCTTTGGTGGTTGCCAAGGGAGAAAAAGTCGGTACACTTTACTTGTGTACTGTTAGCACGCAACCTTCAGCTTGTGCAGCAACTACAGAAGTTGACAGTGCGGTGTGGCACTACCGACTTGGGCATATGAGTGCCAAAGGAATGCAAATCCTTCAAACAAAGAAGCTTCTACCAGGTTTGAAAGAAGTGGACTTAGAGTTCTGTGAAGATTGTGTTTATGGTAAACAAAAGAGGGTAAAATTTCAAAAATCAGGAAATGAAAGAAAAAATAAAAAACTTGAGTTGGTTCATTCTGATGTTTGGGGTCCTGCAAGTACACCATCACTTGGTGGCTCATTGTACTATGTAACATTCATAGACGATGCGACTAGAAAAACATGGGTTTATGTCATGAAGAATAAATCCGATGTATTTTCCATATTTCAAAGGTGGAAAGCCTTTGTGGAGAATGAAACAGGTACCAAGGTTAAATGCCTCAGATCCGACAATGGAGGCGAATATTGCAGCCAAGCTTTTGAAAGCTTTTGCGCTAGCAATGGCATTCGGAGGCAAAGGACAACCCCAAGGACACCTCAACAAAATGGGATTTCGGAAAGGATGAACAGGACAATCATGGAACGAGCACGAAGCATACGGCTACATGCAGGCCTACCACTTGAGCTTTGGGCGGAAGCTGTAAGTGGGTGTGTACTTAATCAATCGGTCACCCTCAACGGCATTGGATGGGGGAGTTCCAGAAGAGACATGGACATGTAAACCGGTGAATTATGCATTTCTCAAAGTGTTTGGGTGTGAGGCTTTCATGCACATAGATAGAAGCCTAAGATCAAAGTTAGATGCAAAGTCCAAAAAGTGTTTCTTCATTGGCTATGGAGAAGGAGACTTTGGGTATCGCCTATGGAATCCTGAATATGGTAAAATCTTAAGGAGTAGGGATGTAATTTTTAACGAACAAAATATGTACAAAGATTACTTGGAAAGAAAACAAACAAAAGAAACAGGTGATGAGTACATGGAGCTTGAGGACGGTGAAGACTCAAGGACTGCAAACGATGACAATGTGCAACAACGTCAACCAAATGAGGAGCCTCAACCTATTCCCCGAAGATCTACAAGAGCAAGTAGACCTCCAGAAAGGTTTGTTCCTTCCTTCAACCATTTCTTGATCCAAAGAATCCAAAGAAGAATGGACGAAGAGCATGCAAGTGGAGATGGACTCACTACATCGCAACCAAACATGGGAGTTGGTTGAGTTGCCTAAAGGTAAGCGGGCACTTCAAAACAAATGGGCGTACAAGATGAAGGAAGAAGAAGGTGGGAAGAAAAGGTACAAGTCTAGGCTTGTGGTAAAAGGTTTTTCTCAAAAGAAAGGTATTGACTTCAATGAAATATTTTCTCCTGTTGTAAAAATGAACTCAATTAGGCTTGTCTTAAGCCTTGTGGCTGCTCATGATCTAAATCTCGAGCAAATGGATGTAAATACGGCATTCCCTCACGGTGACTTAGAGGAGGAAATATACATGCTTCAACCAAAGGGGTATGAAGTAAAAGGTAAGGAGAAAATGGTTTGCAGATTAAAGAAGAGCTTGTATGGTTTAAAGCAAGCATCGAGACAATGGTACTTGAAGTTTGATTGATGGATGTTGGATCATGGATTCACAAGATGCAACTCGGATCACTGCGTCTACACGAAGAATTTGGGAGATGGGAAATTCATCATCCTAATGTTGTATGTTGATGACATGTTGATTGCAAGTGCTAGCATGCAGGACATCAAAGAAGTAAAAAAGAGGAGCTGTCCAAATCTTTTTCAATGAAAGATTTAGGTGCTGCAAAGAGGATACTTGGTATGAAAATATCAAGGGACAGGACGAAGAAGACAATAAAGCTATCTCAAGAAGATTACATCAAGAAGGTACTAGAAAGGTTTGCAATGCAAAATGCAAAACCAGTTTCTACACCTTGGGCTGGTCATTTTAAACTAATGAAGGATATGTGTCCAAAGACACAAGAGGAGATAGCCTATATGTCTAAAGTTCCATATGCTACAGCGGTAGGTTCTTTAATGTATGCTATGGTCTGGACAAGGCCAGACATTGCACATGCAGTGGGAGTTGTGAGTAGGTTCATGGACAACCCAGGTAAAGAGCATTGGCAAGCTGTGAAGTGGATACTTAGGTATCTAAAAGGGACAACAACAAATGCTTTGTATTTTGGAGGAACAAATATTTTTCTAGAAGGGTATGCTGATGCAGATATGGCAGGTGACAAAGATACTCGAAGGAGCACTACTGGCTATGTGTTCACGGTTGGAGGCATAGCAGTAAGCTGGGCTTCAAAGCTGCAGAAAGTGGTTTCACTTTCTACCACGGAAGCAGAGTATGTAGCAATGACGGAGGCAAGCAAAGAAATTATGTGGCTTCACAGATTCTTAGAAGAGCTTGGATTCAAACAAGACAATTGTGTCTTGTACAGTGATAGCCAAAGCGCTATCCATCTTGTGAAGAACTTAGCCTTTCATTCAAGGACAAAGCACATTGAGGTGAGATATCACTTCATACGCACTCTTTTGGAAGAGGGACAACTAAAGCTAGGAAAGGTGCATACAAGTGAAAATCCTCCAGACATGTTTACAAAGGTGGTCAACAAGGAGAAGTTGAGCTTTTGCTCATCTTCAATCAGCATTCAAAGATAAGAAGCCAGAATGGAAAGCAGTCACAGGTTTGGTTTGGAGATCAGTCTCCAACTTGGAGATCAGTCTCCAAGTGGGAGATTGTTAAGTATGGAGCGTGATTTACCCTTGTAATTTTCTGTGGTAAAAGCGCACATTTGTAAGGCCCCCATTATGAGGAGAAGCCATCGTGTGTGAAGGAAAATCACTCACCGGAAACCAAAATTTTCACGGACAAGAATCAGGGGCAACTTTAAAGGCCTCGGGGGCGGAGGCCCCCAAGAATATTCTTTTTCGCCGGAATATTATGGCCGGACGGCGGCCGGAAAGTGGTCGGAAAACAACCGGTCGGTTGGCCGGTAGTCAATGGCCGATGGCCGGTGGTCGGAAGTCAATGGCCGGTGGCCGGTGGTCGGAAGTCAATGGCCGGTGGCCGGTGGCCGAATTCAAAAGCGGACTTGTCTTCTCAAGGGCGGCCACACATGGGCAGATTGGAGGGTCCGATTTGGACTTATTCGCACAAGGGCGGCTACACATGGCTGTCTCTCATAAGAGAGGGCAGCCCTTTTGGCCTATAAAAGGAGGCCATTTCTACACACATTTCATAGTGTGAAGTTGATGCAACAAGGTGAGTGTGAGGTGGTGAGAGTGAAGCAAGGCGGGAGCTCCATTAAGGGTATAATCCCCTTGTAAACTACTTCTTGTTTTGAAGTACTAAAGCCATTGAGTGGCTGCTTTCCCGTGGACGTAGCCCACATTGGGTGAACCACGTATATCGTGTGTACTCTCTCTCTCTCTCTCTCTACTCTATAATCTCGTGTATATAAATCTGTCTCTCTCCATTAAGTAATCTACTCAATTATCTATTTAGCTACGTCTTATTTCCTAATAAGAGAGAGAGAGAGAGAGAGAGAGAGAGAGAGAGAGAGAGAGAGAGAGAGAGAGAGAGAGAGAGAGAGAGAGAGAGAGTAAGAGACGAATCAAAAACTGTGTGAGGTGGTTAGATAACAAGCTCTTGGCATCCCCTAGTTGGTGACTTGACGGCCTATGGTGGAAAACTACATGCACCAAAAGGCACCTCCACTTTCTCCAGTTAAAAAAACGGCTGCAAGCATAACCATCAAATGCTACCAAACAACAGTCACTAACGGTGTTGTTGTTGTGACCTGCTATAGTACATGCTAACGGCAGCTTGCCGGACCTTCAACTACATCCCTACCGTCTGCGCTATGTTATTCCCATAACCTTTGCAACATTCGCCACATCATGTGGCACTTGTTGTCGAATCCATCGTGTTCTACTGCACCAACTATTACTCGGCTTTGAACTGATTCCATATCCTTGTAGTTTCAACTCTGCCATCGGCTGGTTGCGATCACGTTGTTATTTCTTGATGCCGCTATTGGATGACATATGGGAGAGGTAATTCTGGTGTGTAGAAGCCGCTTCACTTAAGATAAACAAATGAATAAGTAACTAATTTCACCTTTCCCACAGGTTAAAAACGATTAATCCATTATCGTCTCTTCTACTAGCTCTTACGTACAAAACCACTCAATAAGAATTTGAGGCCTCTTGAATGCCTAGAAGTCTCTTGAGTTTCTCACTAAGATTATAAGACAATTGGTATATGGTATCTTTAAGTTCAAGATTTCGGTCTGCTATATCTCGAAGGTCCCTCTACTAGTACTTCTTCTTCTACTCTCTATTCACAGGACTTGATCACATGTATGCCCATCCTCTTTTAATTTAAGTATCTCTATATACTTAGTTTAATCCACTCTACAACCTCACATCGTTATGGCATAACTACCCTTAAACATCTAAGACCTCTACTGCTACATTAAAATAATTACACTCAAATTTCAAGGATTATCCAATCAAACAAAAGCTATGAGCTGTTGAGTACAATTAACATTAATTTTTGACAAGTACTTAGCTGTTGATGATCAAGATCTTTATTTATTTTTTTGGGAGCGTAGCCTATGCTCTGATACCATTGCTACAAACGGAAGCATGGCTGTCCTGCAAATTACCCAAGATAACACAATATCTAGCATAAATTGACAAATCTGCATACCTGGCGATTCCCATAGCACATAAACCACGACGTATGCGAACAGACAGAGACTGAGAGTGAGAAGAGAAAAAGAGCATGTGAAGGCGCACCTCCTACAGCGGAATGCTACACCTGGCACGGTGAGAGAGAAGAGAGGGGAGGAGAGAAGAATAGACACGAGCACTGGGTGCAATCTCCCCCCATGCAAGAGTGACCATTTCCCTCTTGCACGTATTTAATTTATAGATTTCTTGAATGGTAAAAAATGAGTACAAACTGGTCGGCAGGACATAATTAGACAAAACTCATAAAGAGCACTTGAATAATCTAATATACATAAAAGTAATATCCTTCTTCATAATCCATTATTTGCTGATGCTTTTGCCACCTGTCAGCTACATAAATAATAAAATATCAATTCTATAACAAGAGAGCGAGCGAGCGAGCACGAAAGAAATAGAGAGCAACCATTTTTTGGCATGTGCTAACGCGCACACACAGGCGGCGAGTAAGCCCGGACATCACCCGTCATCGGCTTATTTCTTTGATTTCTTCTCGACTTCGGATTTCAACGACTTGACATCGGTCTTGACACCAATCTGACTCGGCCTCTACAGCTTGACACCGCCTTCAAGCATACGCGTCGCTATTCAGCTAGCCACTCCCGTCCGGCCGGCGGGGGAGGACCTCGACGTCTCGACACCATTTCTAGCGCATCAGCTCGACATCCTTACACATTGCAGCGGATTTCTTGGTATCTGACCCGACACCGATTTCACGCGGATGACATTTTTCGATGATCGACAGCTGTACTTGCCACACGCACGAGTGAGGTGCCTCTACCATAGAGGAGTGACACCCGGCATCGACACCAAGCTCATCGATCACGCTCTACGGCACAATTTTTGACTACGACACTTGACTAGCATATTTCTGCCCGGCGATAGAAATCGGTACATAGCGACACAGACACGCATGTTACAAGTTACGACACTTGACTAGCATATTTCTGCACGAGTGAGGTGCCTCTACCATAGAGGAGTGACACCCGGCATCGACACCAAGCTCATCGATCACGCTCTACGGCACGATTTTTGACTACGACACTTGACTAGCATATTTCTGCCCGGCGATAGAAATCGGTACATAGCGACACAGACACGCATGTTACAAGTTACAGGGGGATTTTTTAGTTAGTTTACACACAGATTCTCCAAGTTTCTAGACACAATGTTTTTTTAGGCGATTTGGTAGTCATTTCGACAACAGATTCTCTGCGACAGATGCATTTTTGTGTCGGCACACCTAGTGCTACTGAGCTCTTTTGAGAGTAGATATCTCCACAGGTATCACTTTTACTGCATGCAACAGTTCTTGGCGCCTATTTGAGTGAGGTCTAGTCATGTACATTGAGTTGCAGACATTGCCCATTGTACTACGTGTGGGGCCATTTTTGGATATTTTTGCAATTTTTCCCAACCCTTTCTGAGACTCGGATCGGAAGAGCCCTTTTTGATATTGTAGCTAGTCCATATGTGTCTGCATTAGCCTTTGGAGGGTCAAAGCGTGAGGTTTTCTTTGAGTTGGGGTGTGCTCAAATGTTGAGACACCTTCAGTGATACAGGTAGCTGGAGTTCCCCACTTTCGGTACCCTCACCATAGGATATGTATCTGGATAGTTTTTTGTGCTTTTGATGCCGAGTTGGCGGTCACACAAAAATGGTTTTGTGTAGTAGATGCCCAGTTAGTGAGGTTGGCACATTTGTGTGTATTTTGAGTTGCCTTTTGACTCCTCATACAAAGGAGACTCTGTCGGATTTCCTTCCCGCGAGTCATGACTTTCATTGTTGGCATTTTTGAGCTTATTTCGGTTGAGATTTTACTACGAGTACAAAGGTTACTCTGCCCAAATTTCTGCAGCTTCTTGCCATAGTTTGGCACCTCTCAAACCCTCTTGTCAACCATGACTTCTTCTTCAGAAAAGAAGGAGTATTTCATTCGCAAGTTTGATGATAGCAGCTTCACCCTGTGGAAAGAGCACATGAAAGATGTTTTGACAAACAAAGGCCTATCAAAACCATTGAAAGAGCATGCAGAGAATGATGACTATACACAAGCTCAGTGGGAGCTTTTGGATGCGAGAGCCATGGCTACAATACGTCTATATCTAGCCGAGTCAGTGTTCTTCCCTATCATAGGGAAGACAACAACTAAGGAACTTTGGGATAGCTTATGTTCAGCATGGGAGAGCAAAAGTGCATCCAATAAATTTTTTCTCATGAAAAAGCTAATGAAGCTCAACATGAAAGAAGGTAGCACAGTTTTTGGTCACTTAAATGAGTTCAACTCCTTGTTCAGTCAGTTGACATCTCAGGGCTTTAAGGAGTTTGACGATGAACTCAAGTCTATATTCTTGTTATGCTCTCTACCCAGTTCATGGGACATCTTTTGCACAACCATTAGCAATTCAGCTCTGAATGGCAAGTTAGTGTTCAATGACGTCTCAAATGCATTGCTCACTGAAGAGATTCAATGTAAATCTCTCGACGGTGCTAGTCATGGAGATGCATATATGGTTGGCGGTTCAACAAAGGCAAGAGGTCATGACAAGAACAAGTTAAAAGCAAAAGTAGAGAGAGAAATCCTCGTAGTCCTAGCAGACACAGGAACTCAATTAGAGACAACAGTGCCAGAAATGTCGAGTGTTACTATTGCCATAAGAAGGGCCATTACAAAAAGTATTATCACAGTTTCCTAAGAGATAAAAAAAACATGCAAAAATATAATTCTGGCAAAGGCCAAAGTACGGTAAAAATTGAGGAGCTCAATGTGGTTGAGTCTCCCATATCTACCACTGCAGTAGAGGATGCTCCTCCTCCAGTGATGCACATTATGCCAACAGAGATTCATGAAGAGGTGACAATAGATCCCTCAGATGTTCTCATTTTCACTTTAGATCTCACTCCAGATGCTTTGGTTACACAAGATGAGGGTTATACTCATAATTGGATTCTTGATTCTAGTGCAAGTTTTCATGTCACACCGCATAGAGAGTGGTTTTCCTCTTATGCATCCATGCATGACATAGTCAAGCTTGGTGATTCCTATGAGCTTGAGATTATTGGCATTAGTGATGTGAAACTTCAGATGCATAATGGCACTAATTTTATGTTGCATAATGTCAGACATGTGACCAAGCGTACAAAGAGCTTGCTTTCTATAGGGCAATTGGATGATCTTGGGTACAATACAGCTTTTGGTAATCGTTCTTGGCTGATCTGCAAGAACAACCTTGTCATGATGAAAGGTCATAAAAAAAGATCCTTGTACTCTATGTTTGTTTCGAGTGTTGACGAACACTCTATCTATGTTGCCAAGTTGCCATATACTTAGTTGTGGCATGACTGGCTAGGAAATATTAGCCAAAAGGGGATGAAAACACTTCAATGTTTTGGTTACTTACCTGTGTTAGATTACACGGACTTTCCATTGCGTGAGAATTGTCTATATGGAAAACATACTAGGTTGACATCTTCACCATTAAACAAGAAACTAGGCGAACCGCTAGACTTACTGTAGAGTGATTTGTGTGGTCTAATGCCACATAAAACTCTGGGGGGGTCAACTACTTTCTCACGTTCATAGATGATTCTACCAAAAAGGTGTGGGTGTATCTCATTAATCATAAGGAAGAGGTCTTTTCTACATTCCAAAAATTCCTCACCACGATTGAGAACCAATCAGGAAAAAAGCTCAAAGCTTTTTGCACGGACAATGACGGAGAATACGTCTCCACAGAGTTCAAGGATTTTTGTAATCGAAGAGGCATTCATTGGTAGTTTACTGCTCCATACACACCTGCACAAAATGGGATAGCTGAAAGAATGAATTGCATGATTCAAGAGCCAGTTATCTCTATGATGTCTATGGAAAAGCTTACTCTAGAGTTTTGGGGGGAAGTTGTTCTAATAGCAGTGCACATCATCAACAGGTCACCTAGTTCTCCTTTGAATTTCAAAATTCCAGAAGAATTATGGACCGGGAAAATGCCAAGCTATGAGCATTTACGTGTATTTGGATGTGACGCATATTCATATGTGCCCAAAGAACTTCGTCGCAAGTTAGATCCCAGGTCACACAAATGCATTTTTATCGGCTATGGTGCAAATGGAGAGATGGGTTATCGTCTGTGGCACCCATAATCCAACAAAGTTATTTGTAGCTTACACGTGATTTTCAATGAATAAAAAATGCACAAGAAGCCCATTAAAGAAGTTGAGTATAAATGCGTTTGTTTTGAGGATGTAGCCTCCGAACCAACTCAGTTCAGTAGTGTTGCAACTAATCCTCAAGTGCAAGATACTACTATTGCTTCGGAGAGAGCAGAGTCCAGCAGTCATGCACTGAGACGCTCTGTAAGAGTATCATGTGCGCCTGAGTGGTTTGAGTTGGGTATACACCACATTTTGGTCACTGACAGTGGAGATCCAACCTGCTACAAAGAAGCTATACAAATGGATGATAATGTTAAGTGGACGCAGGGTACGCAATCAGAATACAATTTGATTGTAGCTAATGAGACATGGGATTTGGTTGAATTACCAAAAGGCAAAAATGCTTTACCTTGCAAATGGGTATACAAGAAGAAGTATACATCAGAAGATCATGAGCTTAGGTACAAGGCTCATCTAGTTGCCAAGGGATTTAAGCAGCAAAAAGGTGTGGATTTTGATGATATTTTCTCTCTAGTAGTCAAGATGACTACACTTCGCACTGTGCTTGGCTTGGTTGCTATCTAGGACATGGAAACTGTCTTAATGGACATGAACACAACATTTCTTCACGGGGATCTAGATGAAGATGTCTACATGAAACAACCAGAGGTTTTGTATGTGAAACCCAAAACCCAACGAGGGCAGAATTGGTTTGTAGACTTAAAAAGGTACTCTATGGCCTCAAGCAAGGTTCAAGGCAGTGGTGTCAAAAATTCAACAAATTCATGCAGTCTCAGGGTTACACAAGAAGTCAAGAGGATCATTGTTTATACACAAAGAGGTTGAACGATGGTTCTTTAATCATCTTGATCTTGTATATAGATGATATGTTTATTGCATAAAAATCAATTGATGAGATGAATTAGTTGAAAAGATGCTAAGCACCCAGTTTTCCATGACAAATTTGGGAAATGCCAATCACTTTCTTGGTATGCGCATCAAGAGAGACATGCAATGTGGAATTCTTGAATTATCTCAGGAAAAGTGCATCCACAAAGTCTTGCTGCGTTTTAGTATGTGGGGAGGGAAGTCACTGAGTACCCAAATGCAAGCATACTCCAAACTTAGCAAGGAAGATTCTCCCAAGATAGTTGTTGAGAAAGATAAAATTGCAAAAATGCCATATTCTTCAGCAGTTGGCAGTTTGATGTACTCTATGGTAGCCACAAGACCAAACATTGCATATGTAGTGGGAGTGGTTAGTAGGTACATGGAAAACCCTTGCAAGAAGCATTGGGAACCAGTGAAGAAAATCCATAGATACTTGAAGGGTACAACTAGCAAGTTTACGCTTTGAAAACAACGATGCATCTATTGTAGGTTACATGGATGCGGATTATGCGGGTTGCGTGGATCATAGAAGATCCACACTTGGCTATGTGTTCATGTTTGCTGGAGTAGCTATCTCTTGGAGATTGTGTCTCCAAGAGTGCACGTCTTCATCTACCACTGAGGCATAATATGTTGCTGCGTCTGACGCAAGCAAGGAAGCCATATGGTTAGCTCATCTAGTGGGAGCTTTGAGCATTCACGAGGTTCCAATACTGCATTGTGATAGTCAGAGTGCCATTGCTTTGGCAAAGAATCCGGTGTTTCACTCAAAGTCAAAACACATAGAGGTCAAATACCATGTCATACGAGATGCATTGGGTGGAAAGCACATCAAGCTTGTCAAGGTTCACATTGATGACAACCCCGCAGATGCTCTCATGAAGAGTCTAGCCTCAAAGCGATTTACACATTGCATAGAACTTATGGGTGTAGGATGAAGCCTAGGCGATGCTTCAACAACTTTGTACATACTAACTATACGGATGCCACTATTGGCCACCATGACCTTCAAGTGGGAGATTGTTGGGATGTAGGCTAGGTGGTCGTGGGAAACCACCCTTACACTTTTTCTTCCTAATCAATATACGGAGAGCAAGTGAGAGATTTGACCACTCTCTCACTTTCCTCTCCACTAACCCACTGTGTTGTGCAACTTCTCCTTCTTTCCCAATTCCCCCTTCTCCTTCTCTCTCTTGCACACACCGTAGCACCCATCAGAGTGCAGCGACGACAGCGGCTCCTTCTTCTTTGCGGCACGGGATCCTTCACGACGAAAAGCATTGAGCGGTGAGTGACACACCATTACCCCTTTGAGCTTGCTAGGACTGTCTAGTTGTGTGCTTACAACCATTCGTGGCTCACACACAGTGTTGCGCAAGTTCCCAGCCTCCGATACATGCGGTAAAACGAACAAACATAAAAGCACACATGCATACACACAGGACATGGAAGGCCATAGCTAACAATAGTAGCTATATTAGTTGCCACCATCATTGCATGCACTTTTATTAACAAAGCCTTATCCATATGTGTCTCATCGTTGAGTGAACTCACACAAATGTGCTCAGGGACTTGCCATTGAGTTAAGGGTTCTTCTCACTTTATTTTCCTTTGTTTGTGTGTATATGTGTGTCAATGGATTAGCACACAACGTAGAACCTATGTGTGCTTTGGAGTGTATGTACTCAACCCACATGAAATAACAATGCAAGTGATTTCATCTCACCCAATTAGGAAGGGTGAACTTCCTTCTTTCTCTCTCTCTCTCTCTCTCTCTCTCTCACACACACACACACACACACACACACACACACACACACACACACACACATATTACAATTGTTCATGTGCACTAAATTTTTATCACAAGACTATTGTCATTGAGTTATCTTCACAAGCACACCTTGCTCAAACATTGGGAACTCTTGAGCACAAAACTTATTTTTTTGAAAGTCTCTCTCTCTCTCTCACTCTCTCTCAATTCATGTGCACTTTATTTCATAACAATGCTACTGTTATTTTGTTGCGTCACCAGCACACATCGATCAACCATTGGGAATCTTTGAGCGAAGACCTTCATCTATTGTAATTACCCCTCACTCACACACACACGCACACGCATGCGCGCACACACGTGTATGCGCGCGCAAACACACACACACACACATACTTGTTATACTTGAGCATCTCATGTCTTGGCTATAGGCCTTCAAACTTAAATTTCTCATGATTTACCTTGAAGAAAACTTCCCTCCACTTTAAATTCCTCTTGGGTTACATGGGGTATGTGGTCCCTACACCGTTGAGTTCTCTATGCAAAAAAAGGAGGCTTGATCATCTATTTTATCGAGCTTCTGGATAGTCAGAGCATTAAAGAAGAAAAAGTGTAAAGAGTTCTGAGAGATGTTCTAATTCCCACAGTTCTCAACATTCAATTGGAAAGGGAGAAGCTAAGATCAATACTGATGCTAGTGATTTAGGGAGACATAAGCATAGATGTTCTGAACCGATGACAAAACCTTGCAAGGGAAAGGAGCCTAAGATGTTCTGAACCGATGACAAAACCTAGGCATCGAGAGAAGGAAATTGATTACCATGGTAAATGTCATAATAATCAATATCTAATTCTCCTAAATGATTTTCTCATATTAAACTGATCATTTAATGTGGGGAAGGCCAGGGGAGAAAAAGCTAGAATATTGGTTAAGCTAGCAGACCGGCCACAGTAGGGATCTGAAGGAGGGAAAATAGGGATCCAAAGGGGGGGCCATCTGCAAAAGAGCCATGTGCAACAATGGGCTAAAAAGACCCTAAGGTTCAGTCCAAAGGTCAACCCTAGGGAAAATTGGATGCTTTGTGTGTGCCCTAAAAGTCTTTGCACATCCCTACATGGGAGGAGGCGAGCCCTAAAGGTAGGGGATGAGAGAGAAAGCCACACACACACACACAGGCTCCCTTTACACAAAGGGAATGAGGGACACATGTCAGCTCCCTAGGCCAGATGCCCACAAGGTGTGCCCAATTTCTATTGGATGACCCTTGAAGTGGACCAATGAAAATTAAGCTAGAGTAAATATAGTTTAATTAATTTAAAAACATTTAATAAAAGAAACCAATGAGAATTAAGTCTCCTAGAAGACTATTGGGCAGTCTCCCAAGGGGTCCAATGAGCATTCAAGAGCCCCATGGCTTGCCTGATTCCTATTGGCCAGGAGGCAAAGGGGTCCAATGAGAGTTTAGTTTAATTATTTAATTACCTAAATCTCTCACAAAAGGGGAAAGGGGGACACATGTCAGAAGGCTATCACTTATGCTGCTTAATTGTAATTGGCTTGACTTGGGGAGGGCCAATGAGGCTTCAGGAAGAGCATTTAGCAAGAGGGCTCACCCAAGAGAGAGAGGGGGATGATTTTTGCAAGGCATTATCACACACACACACTCACACAAGCTCATGTGTGAAGAAAGAGAAGACTATCTCTTCCCAAGCTTTAATGGAGAACTCATCACCTACTCCAAGCTTGTGAGATAGAAGCCTACATCAACACTCTCTTTGCATGTGGATGCAAATCCAACCAAGAGCCAAGCTTCAATGCATGCTCATCTCCTCTACCAAGCTAATTACTAAGCTAAGCTATGCTACATATGAGTGATTATGTGAGGAGATGTACATCTTTCTCGTAAGATACTCCTTCTTCCTCTCAATCTACTCTCATACCCTGCTAGCTCTCACCATCTTCGAAGGTGTGTGAGGTCTTGGGTCTAAGAACGGGGATAATTCAAGTTGTGTTTGTTAAGTGTTTTGCTTAGTGCATGAAGTTTCCCTCTTCATTGCACTAGCTAGTCTTGAAGGAACACAAAGAATTGTATTGTACAATGTCTCTCTTGATGGGAGAAACCATAATACAAAGCCTTTTGGAGGGGATACCGGCTCCATGAAAATCCGGTTCTCAACTGTTGTCAATAGCTTAATTGCTCTCTCTCTTTTGAAAGTATTGTCGATGCTATCTAACTAGGTGTTATGCTTTTTGTTGCTCTCTCCACCCAAGCACCCTTGTAATTCTCATTAGGAATCTACTCTAATGAAATGCCCACTATGTTCATGCTAATTTCCGCTACACATAAGTTATTAGGCCATTAAATGTTACATTGGTATCAGAGCTCAAGGTTTCTCTTTTCTTGCTCAAGAAGGGAGGTCCTCAAGCTAGCTACAAATGGTTGGTATTATTAATTGCCTGTGAGTAAGTAGAATAGGGATTTTTCAGCCTTGCAGTGCGCCTGCCTTCGTGCAGTTAACGGGGCATCACCGTCGAGAGCTATGGTCTTTATAGTGGAGTCCTACGGGGCTTGCCTATGGCTTAACCACTATTGAGCTATTAGAAGCTTGACAAGAGCCGGTGCTGTTTTGGTGTCGAAAGACCCTCTCTTCTATTCCTTGCAATTAATGGTATTCGAGCCGCGGGTACAGTAGCTTGAGTGCTTTTTCTAAAGGGGTAAAGAGGAGTAGCAACTAGGGCTTGAAGTGCCAAAGTACACCTAAAAGTTGTTAGAATGGCTGACAATAGTAAAGAGAGTGAAATTAATGTTGATAACTTTGATTTTGCTCATGAGCAAGCCACTAATGATGCTTCAATGCTTGTTAACTATCTTGTTTCTAGGCTTCAACAAGCCATGGGCAATCCATCTCTCCAAACTGAAGTGCAACGGCAGCTCCGTGCTCACGGGATTCTCCAAGCTCATCACCATGACGAGAGAACACCTAGGAAGCCTCCTTGCGAGACTACCAAAATAGGTCTCTCTCCGATTCGGGAAGAAGAAGAGAATCCATATGAAGGGCTCAAGAATTTAATTCTTGATGATGCATCTCCTTCCCAAAGGAGAACTCAATAGCCTCCACCGAAGGATCGAGAAAGAAGCGAGTCTCCCGCCACCTCGGCGGAGATGGCTCCACGAAGACGGCGGGCTAAACGCTCTCCATCACCACCAAAGCGGAGAAGACCATCACACTCTTCTCCACGCCATAATTCAAAGAGGGATGATAAAAAGCAAGAGAAAAAAAAGGCGAGAAAGAGGACACCCTCTTCTCCATCTTCTTCATCCTCTTCCTCTTATGAAAGCTATGGTGAAGACGACAAAGATCAAGACAAGAAAAAGGCGAGAAAGAGGTCACCCTCTTCTCCACCTTCTTCAAATTCTTCACCTTCTGAAGAAAGTGATGGTGCAACCTTTGAACCATCAAAAAGAAGAGGTCATAGGAAATCCTATGCCGCATGGAAGAGGTCGTCCAAGTTGAAGAAATTCAAAGAGGGAGGGAAGAGTATCTCTTTCCTTACCTATGATGATACCTTTGGTGCTACGGACAAAGTCTTGGCCTTTATCCAACAATTCGATGCGGCGTTTGGAGATGAGGGCTTCACGGAGTCCTCTAAGCTACGCCATGTAGCTATGCACTTTCAAAAGTCCGCCAAGCAATGGTGGCCTAGCCTACGAGCCAACGGTGAAGCTCCACGAACATGGAAAGCTTTAAGAGCTTCCATTATGAAGCAGTTTTTGGCCACCGATGCCAAAGACAAAGTAATCACCGAATGGCGAAGCTTAAAGCTCTCTCCCAATGGATCTATCCACAAATATGTAGACAAGTTTTGGGACCTACAACTCAAAGACACTGTCTTCAAAAAGTTGGATTTTGGAGAGCAAAAGCAACAATTTTGTGCGGGCTTAACCGAAGAAATGGCGGAGTATGTCAACTCCCAAAGACCACGTACCATATCGGCGGTAATACACCACACTATGGTCGCCTCTCGAATCAATTTCCAAACAGGGGCAAAAAGAAATAATAAGCCCCCGAAAAATAAGGGTTCCAATGAGCCTAAGGGGAAGGAAAATGTCCAAAAGTCTCCTAAGGGCAACTCCAACAAAGCTAAAGAGAAGGGACTTTACAAAGGTAAGAATAAACTCTCTCCTGAAGAGCTTGAGCATTATCGTAAGGATAACCGGTGTTTCAAGTGCGGCGAACAAGGGCATGCGTACCGCGCTTGTCCCCAAAAGAACAACCGCCAAGATCCTCCTAGAGCTTCCTTGGTTGAAATCCAAGAGGAGGAGACTCACCAAACTCACCACAAAGGATCTCCTCTATGCCATGCTTGGGGAAAGGTAAGAGAACATGATGCTTTTATTCTCTTTGACCCTGGTTCTACTCACAATTTTATATCTAAAGAGTTGGCCACCAAGCTAGGAATACAATCCTACGAGATGGGAGATGTCCTACCCGCAGACAGTGCTTTCAAGGGGCAAGAAGCTTCAGTCACTCCCTTAATCGGGAAATTGAGGCTTCATGTCCAAGGCTATGTGGACAAAGAGGACTTCTTTATCTCTCCTCTCAAGCATGAGGATGTAGTCCTAGGGGCACCATGGTTTGACCGCCTGGCTGCCGATGTTAAATTTCCTGAAAGGAGAATCTCCTTTAAGTTCAGGGAAAAAGACATGTATATAGATGCTAAAGAAATGGGTAACACCATCCCCATTGTACATACACCAGCTTTCAACAAGTCAATAAAGAGCTCTATTTCCGTGTACATGATTTTTGTTAAAGACTCTCAAAATGAACCTAATGCTTTAGCAAAAGAAAATAAAAGCAACCAAAAGGAATTAGAGTTATCCAATTTTCTCAAGGGGTTTCAAGATGTTTTTATTGACGACATCCCTTGTGAGCTACCTCCTAAATGAGGTAATGATGACCATGCAATTGAACTTCTTTCAGGAAGTTCACCGCCTAATAAACCTCCTTATAGAGTTTCTCAAGCTCAACAAGAGGAGATTATGCGGCAAGTGCATGAGTTAGTTTAGAAGGGTATGGTTAGGCCAAGCTCATCTCCATTTTGCTCACCTGTGCTATTAGTGCAAAAGAAAGACGGCACATATCGTATGTGTGTCGACTATAGAGCACTAAATAGGATCACTATCAAGAATAGGTTTCCCGTTCCACGGGTAGAAGACCTATTTGATAAGCTACAAGGATTGACCTACTTCAGCAGGGTTGACCTAAAAAGTGGCTATCATCAAATAAGGATAGTTGATCAAGACATTGTAAAGACTGCATTTCGTACTACATTTGGTCTTTACGAATACATTGTCATGCCTTTTGGCTTGACCAATGCACCAGCCACATTCAACCGCTTGATGGAGAAGCTGTTCAGGCCTCATCGAACCTTCACTGGAGTGTTCTTTGATGATGTTATCATCTACTCTAATTCATTGGAGGAACACAAGCAACACCTCCAGGTAATATTTCAAGTTTTAAGAGAGAATAAACTTAATGTTAATCGGAAGAAAAGTGATTTTTTCTTGCAAGAGATTCAGTATTTAGGTCACATTATCTCTCAAGATGGCATCCAAATGGATCCATCCAAGTTAGAGGTAATAAAAGGATGGCCTAACCCAAGGAATCTGCATGAACGAAGAAGCTTCATAGGTATGTGTGCATACTATAGACGCTTCATAGAAAAGTTCTCACAAATTGCGGGACCATTACATGACCTAACAAAGAAAAGCGTTAGGTATACATGGTCTGCTAAGGAGAACAATGCTTTCGAAAAGATTAAAGAAAAGCTTATCTCTCAACCTGTGCTTACACTACCGGATCTCTCAAAACCATTTGAGGTCAAATGCGATGCTTGTGGTGATTGCCTTGGAGTTGTTTTGCTCCAAGAAGGGCACGCCATAGGCTATGAGAGTCGAAGGCTCGACCCTGTTGAGCAAGCTCTAGGCATATACGAAAAAGAACTCCTTGCAGTTCTACATGCCTTACACTCATGGAAGCACTATTTATGGGGGACTCCTTTCATTCTACGAACGGATCACCAAAGTCTTAAGTACTTCATGACACAGACCAAGCTCTTCGACAAACAAATGAGGTGGGCAAATTTCCTTTCGCAATTTCATTTTCATATTGCTCACATTGCTGGCAAGCATAATCAAGTAGCTGATGCACTCTCAAGACGGTCGAGAGTGAATGCGGTTTCCATAGCAACTCACAATGATCTATCTTCAATGATAGATGAGTATGCTATTGATCCCGATTTCAGAGATGTGATTTCAGCCCTTGCATTAGGGAAGAAAGAAGAACCATTTACTTTACAAGATGGTTATCTTCTCTATGGCAATAGACTATGCGTTACTAACTCACTACGTGAGAAAGTAATGTATGAATCTCATGCTCCACCTTATGCGGGGCATAGAGGGATTCAGTCTACCTTAAAGGGAATTGAAACATATTTCTATTGGCCTACCATGAAAGTGAGCATACAAAAGTATGTTTCCAAATGTGTGGTATGCCAAAAGACAAAATTTGATAGAGGGAAGCAACTTGGATTGCTTCAACCCTTGCCAATCCCTAATTCCCCATGGGAGAGCATATCCATGGATTTTATCTTTGGATTGCCTAAGTCTATCCATGGGAATACGGGAATATGGACGATAGTAGACAGGTTTAGTAAACAAGCTCATTTTATACCTGTCAAAAAGACTATCAAAGCCCATGAAATGGCAACCCTCTTTATTTCACAAATTTTCAAGTACCATGGCTTGCCCATGTCCATAGTGTCGGATAGAGATCCTAGAATGACCAGTAATTTCTGGAAGGGTCTCTTTGAGAATTTAGGAACAAGGCTAAACTTCTCTTCGGCCTATCATCCACAAACTGATGGCCAAAGTGAAATAGCTAACCTAACCATTCTCTGATGGGAGAAGTACTTACCCTTAGTGGAGTATGCTTACAGTAACACTGTACATACTTTCATTGGAAAAGCACCTTTCGAGGTAATTGAGGGAAGATCAAAAAGTCCCTTGCTACTTAAGGTACATGGGAAGATCTTCGCTGCAGATGAGTATAGCCAAGACCTACAAGAATCTTTCCAAAAGATTAAGGATGCTATCTCTATCTCACAGCAAAGGCAAAAGGCTGCTGCTGACAAGCACAGAAGAGCCCAAGCCTTTAAAGAAAAATATTGGGTCTTGTTAAAGTTTCCCAAGGCTTGATTAAGGCACACAACGGGCAAGAATCCTACGGGTCACCAAAAGTACTATGCTAAACTAGCAAAAAGGTACTATGGTCCCTTTCAGATTCTTAGGCCAATCAATGAGATGGCGTATCAACTCAAGTTGCCCAATCATTGGCTCATACACAATGCTTTTCATGTGAGCCTATTAAAGCCTTACAAAGGAGAGCCAGCTCAAGAACCAACTATTGAAGACCCACCGGAGATCGAGGACCAAGAAGAGGTGCTGCAGCCCGAGTCCATTCTCCGACATGAAGACAAGGTACTAAGAGGCGGTAAGACTATCCGACGATATCTTATTAAGTTTAAGAATTATCCTTTTGAAGATGCTAGATAGATGCAAGGCATACAATTAAAGGATAACCTAAACCTTGTCAATGCTTACAATGCTTCCCAAGAGTAAGCAAATGTACAAAATGTTAAAAATGAACAAAATTTTTGTCTTATAAAACTCTCTTTTTCTTTATTTGTGCACAAAAATGAAGTAGTATGCATGCTTAGATCAAGTTTGCGGAGACGACGTCTCCCAAACACCAAGTAGAGCTTGTCACTCTACTATGGAAGACTTATAGGACTAATGTGCAGACATGCTTGCGGCAGCCTCAGGCTCTCAAGGTGCCAAATGGACTAGTCATCCATTGTGGAATGATGTCATAGGGTAACATAGGGATCCTCTACCCGCTAAGAAAAGGACTCATGAACATGCTTTATCTTCTCTACACCATAGTCGAGGACGACTATGATTTCAAGAGAGAGGTAATGTCATAATAATCAATATCTAATTCTCCTAAATGATTTTCTCATATTAAATTGATCATTTAATGTGGGGAAGGCCAGGGAAGAAAAAGCTAGAATATTGCTTAAGCTAGTAGACCGGCCATAGTAGGGATCCAAAGGAGGGAAAATAGGGATCCGAAGGGGGGGCCATCTGCAAAAGAGCCATGTGCAACAATGGGCTAAAAAGACCCTAAGGTTCAGCCCATTAAGACTTCCAAAATGCTAAGGTTCCAAAATTCAAAGGTTGTGTCCAAAGGTCAACCCTAGGGAAAATTGGATGCTTTGTGTGTGCCCTAAAAGTCTTTGCACATGCCTACATGGGAGGGGGCGAGCCCTAAATGTAGGGGATGAGAGAGAAAGCCACACACGCACACACAGGCTCCCTTTACACAAAGGGAATGAGGGACACATGTCAGCTCCCTAGGCCAGATGCCCACAAGGTGTGCCCAATTTCTATTGGATGACCCTTGAAGTGAACCAATGAAAATTAAGCTAGAGTAAATATAGTTTAATTAATTAAAAACATTTAATAAAAGAAACCAATGAGAATTAAGTCTCCTAAAAGACTATTGGGCAGTCTCCCAAGGGGTCCAATGAGCATTCAGGAGCCCCATGGCTTGCCTGATTCCTATTGGCCAGGAGGCAAAGGGGTCCAATGAGAGTTTAGTTTAATTATTTAATTACCTAAAGCTCTCACAAAAGGGGAAAGGGGGACACATGTCAGAAGGCTATCACTTATGCTGCTTAATTGTAATTGGCTTGACTTGGGGAGGGCCAATGAGGCTTCAGGAAGAGCATTTAGCAAGAGGGCTCGCCCAAGAGAGAGAGGGGGCTGATTTTTGCAAGGCATTATCACACACACACTCACACAAGCTCATGTGTGAAGAAAGAGAAGACTATCTCTTCCCAAGCTTTAATGGAGAACTCATCACCTACTCCAAGCTTGTGAGATAGAAGCCTACATCAACACTCTCTTTGCATGTGGATGCAAATCCAACCAAGAGCCAATCTTCAATGCATGCTCATCTCCTCTACCAAGCTAATTACTAAGCTAAGCTATGCTACATATGAGTGATTATGTGAGGAGATGTACATCTTTCTCGTAAGATACTCCTTCCTCTCAATCTACTCTCATACCCTGCTAGCTCTCACCATCTTCGAAGGTGTGTGAGGTCTTGGGTCTGAGAACGGGGATAATTCAAGTTGTGTTTGTTAAGTGTTTTACTTAGTGCATGAAGTTTCCATCTTCATTGCACTAGCTAGTCTTGAAGGAACACAAAGAATTGTATTGTACAATGTCTCTCTTGATGGGAGAAACCATAATACAAAGCCTTTTGGAGGGGGGACCGGCTCCATGAAAATCCGGTCCTCAACTGTTGTCAATAGCTTAATTGCTCTCTCTCTTTTGAAAGTATTGTCGATGCTATCTAACTAGGTGTTATGCTTTTTGTTGCTCTCTCCACCCAAGCACTCTTGTAATTCTCATTAGGAATCTACTCTAATGAAATGCCCACTATGTTCATGCTAATTTCCGCTACACATAAGTTATTAGGCCATTAAATGTTACATAAACCTAGGTATCAACGACGAAATGGTGATCACCATGAGGAACCTAGACACCAGGAAGAGATCAATGACCTAAAGATCGCATTTCTGACATTCAAAAGAGTAGGAGGGATGACCTTGATGTCATAAAAACTCTTAGCAGCAAGCTAACGCAGACACCATTTTTCGGAGTTCTCCTTGTAAAACAATTATTATTTTTATAAATCGGGAATATTATAACTCCTATTTTCCTTGTAAACTTTGTAATTAATGAGCCGGGACTACAAGCTTTCAGATTGTATCAGCTAGTCAATTCCCAGCTTTGGTAGAACTCCAGATTATTAGTTTTGACCATTCAAAAACCTTGGGTAAGGTATAAAAGCCAATTTTTGTAAACTTTTTATTAAGTTTTGGATAAGAAATACATAGGGTGAGCTAATGACGCTCACTTCTCTCCTTCTCGCACTTCCTACTCCCTCTTGGGTTGTCACATTGCGATTGCGTTTGTTGCATTGCAACCGCATGTAAGAGCTCTACGCATTCACGTTAGGCATTCACATTATTTCGTAGCTTTTAGCATCGCCGACCCGCGGCCTAATTTCATCATAACTAGGAATTTACACTTTTAAATCGAAAACTAAGCATAGGTGGGATATTGGGGCATCATTGCTAAGCATTTAGATGCATTCTGGGTCGAAAACGACTAGGTAAAAAATCCACTACTGTTAATAATAGCTATTTGGAACTTGATCTAAAGTGGGGTTTGAGACCATAGACATGTGTACTTAGGTCTTATAAACTTGTCATAGAAGTTTCGTTACATTTGGATGTCATTAGATGCTATAACGAATGTGATTTGTTTGTCGATGAGCGATTGGCTTTTGGTGATTTCAGTCACTTGAGTGTAGCGTGAGTTAGATGCGGGTTGTTAGTTGTTTTCCAAGAGATTGACAACCTCTTGTAGCCTTTATGCAATAGTTCAGTCAGCTTTGTCCCATGGTTTGACAAATTAATCGTGGCTCTTGCTAATATTGCAATAAGATAGGATGGTGAGGTTGGACATGCGTCCCACATTTGGCGCCGTTGCCGGGGATTGAATAGACCTAAACTAAAGAAAACACGAGCGTCTTGTGTAATTGTCCATTAGCTTCCTCTAGGTTCACCTAGAGTAAAGCTTTCTTTTTAGAAACCGCATAGCTTAAGATTGTCATCTTTTGCTGTGTAGAGGTAGCTTGGAGGTAAGTTGTACTTGTCGATTGCCTTTAGGGTTGTAGGATTGTAAATTTAGATTAGGATTTGGAGAATGATTGGTAGACGAGACAAGTCTTAAGATCAAGGCTCTGAAAAACATAAAAAATACAAGAAAATGAGTGTTTGTGGACACTTTTCACAACCCCACTGCATGAGAAACTAGGAGTAGGGTAAGTAGAATCCGAGGTGGATTTCAGAACATTGCTCTCTCTGAAAGAATCCAGTGTGAGTTGTTATGTAAAGTTGCAGAATTTCAGGGTCTACGGCTAGTCACTCAATCGGACTGGAAAGTAAGTCTAAGAGTTGTCCGAACCAGTGGGTAAGCTCAAAGACACTTCGAGGTAAAAATTTCAAGAAGCTGACCAAAACTCAGATTATTTACTTTTTCTTGATATTTTAGGCCAAATTAAGTTTTGACTTGATTTTTAGGCTTAAAAAACATCATAAAAAGACCGTCTTTGAGAAAATTGCAAAAAAGTGCTCATTTCAAGCCTCAAGTTAATAATCTCGATTATTAACTTTTTGCTCTAAATTGGCGAGGGTTCATACCATTGACTCATTGCATGTGTACAAACAACTTTTGTAAAGGCCCAAAAGATTTGGATCACTAAACTGACAAAAAACTGGGTAAAAACTAAAGTTTGTATTGACTTTTTGAATCTTGCTTGTAAATTGGGTAAAAATTTATCCAAACTTGTCGAAAATTGATCCATACGCTTATATTGATGTGATAAACATGTGTACATGCTCAGTTGACCAAAAACTTGTAAAATTTTGTCAAATATAAATAATTGCGATTATTTACATTTGCCCTGTTTTTGAACTTTTTTGACCAAGTTGGCATACCACTAGCTTTACCATGTTGTAATAAGCCCAAAAACCAAATTTGGTAAGATTTGAATCACTGGATTGAAAATTGTGACTAAAATTGCAAAGTTAGTCTGTGGACAGATAATTGATGACCATTTGACCAAAAAATTATCCAAACTTGATGAAACTTGGCTAGTGACCTTAACTTAACGTGCTTAACAGATCTGTGTCAAAGCTGGGGTAAAAATTTACAAAAATATAGATGGAGTAAATAATCACGATTATTTATATCTGCTTCAAAACTTGGTGATTTTGCAAATTTGAGTATACCACAAGGTTAAGCACATCAAGTAGACCCCACAAATCAATTTTGGTGAAATTTGGACCACAAAAGTGAGACTTAAGCCAGATTATCAAAATCAGAGTCTGCGGACATGGAACAGTGGGTACACTTGATCAAATTTTGTCCAAACTTGTTAAAACTTGTCCAAGGGTTTAAATAAGTTGTATACATGCCAAACCAATCCAAAAAGTGCAAAAACTTGACAAAAGTAAATAATCACTATTATTTACTTCTGCTATCCAGAGACTTCAATTTTGACTTTTGGGCTTATACAGTGTTAGAACATCATAAAATAAGTCCACATGAAAATTTTGGGTTCAATCGGATCAAAATTGGTACAGATACACTCAGTTTACAGGTGCAGATTAGACCTTTGATTTTGCTAAGTTGAATCTGAAAGTCAAAATTTTGACTTCCATAGCACGAATTGAAGTGATATACAGAGACCAACCACGAGAGTTCTCAAGAGCTCTAGTGTCCTTATACAAAAATAGCTAATTTGATTAATTTTGTACAGGAATCAGGTTGCAGACGAGGAATCAATGGCTTGACAGAAAGTTGCAATTGAATCGAGTGGAATTGACGACAAGTCAATCCAAGGTGAGTACTCTATTTAGGGATTCATAAGTCTATATGAACATTAGATCTGGTCGTGTACTAGGAAATCAAGGCCTATTCGGAGACACCACTAGTAGAGTATCCACCGAAGAAAGCGTAAATCAAGGTAACTCCTTGCACATAATTCTTGAAGTAGTCTCAGATACTTTTTCAGATTCAATGTCCAAAACGTCTTCTTACTCAACTCGCTCGGAAACCGGAACGACAATGCGCTATAAGCATATACTCTCTTTTTACAAGACTAACCGTCATGGAGCCCAGGTTTACCTGGACCCTAACGAGTGCTATTCGCATTGATGACCATGGCATTGAGTTCGAAGAAGAGGTTAGGGCAAACAAACAAGGAAAAATATACACGGATCAAAACAGAACTCAATATGTACAAGTCAAAAATCTTGATGTGGTAGACAAATGGGGATTAGAAGTAAACACTATAATCCCAGATATGTCAGCAAAAGAAGGACCACCAATCTTGGAATTCGAAGGATACGATCAAGTAGACTTGAAGCCTTTGAAACGGCTTAGTAAGGATAATCTTAGGATCGGAGTCTATTGTTGAGAAGATAGAAACATAAAAGATCTTTTGTGGACTTCTCATGCTAGACCAGGACAATTAATGGCTATGAAGATCATCTATATCTTCAAGATTAGAGATAAGGGATCTGTAGATCTACCAGCTAGCTTGTTTAGGGATTGTTATAACAACAATTTTGTTATGATGACTCCTAAGGAGGTAGAACAAATCAAATATCAGGGGTATTCCATACGGGATTGGATATTGGGTCAAGGACCAGAAACCACTCCAAGAGACGAACATCCTAAGAGATCATCTGAGAGTAATATGAAGAAACCAGAAACCACCTCGTCATGTAGAAAACCGGGTGACAGTAAGGCCAGTCCAGGGCTACATGAGTCACTATTTCCAACAGACTGGTTTCACTACAAGAGGTTGTGTGCTCTTGTGATGCTTTTAGCGACGGAAATGCACTGGGTTTTTATAACCCCCGGCGTCACTAAGAGCGTCGCTATTAGCGTCGATACAAAGACGTTGCTATACATGTCGCTATGGCACTCGCTATAAGCGTCGCTATATAGCGACGTCTATAACGACGACTATAGCGACGCTGCAAGGCCATCAATAGCGACGCTTATAGCGACGTTGCAGAGCCTAATATAGCGACGGTCATAGCGATGCCCGAGATGAAATTTTTTTGGTGGCAGGGCATTCACCCATCAACCATATTGAATGTTTCATTTGTCTATTTACCTTTGAAAAAAAGTGCAAAGGTAAATATAGACCCAAAATAGTCACCCACAAGACAATATAATCATTAACTCCATCATCCATAGTACGTATGGTTTGCAAAATAAAGATACAAAAATGACAAGAGTGAATTCATAAAAGTAAATCAATGACAATTATACACAGCAACAAAATCACTTGATTGTTAATCATTGCAAATGTAATAGTTACAAACCATTGTCATTATTTAAAAAATATACATGGTTTTCAAAAAGACGTATAAAAGTCGTCTCATGATACATAATCTATGACAAAAAGAAACTAATGCTATCTAGATATGGCTAAACTGACGTCGTCTAATCAGACGTCTCATCGCGTCGAAGCGACGTATCTGTCGGATTCTGAAAAAAAAACAATAAGATAGCTTTTTGTAAGTATAAATATATAGCGACGTTTAAAAAACATATAGCGACGCTTTTCAATTGGTTGTGCAACCATCTTAAGCTCATGAATGTTGGTAGGCTCTCCAGACCCGTCGGATAGTGCATTGGTGGTCGTCTTCCTCGTCTTCATTCGATTCTTGCCCTTTGTCGCTCTTGCTTTGCATCCTCATATTGTGAAATCCACTTCTGCATGACTGGATTGTGAAGCGTGCAAAATCGGTTGATTTTAGCCTCTAGATCTTCCATCATCTTCTTCTCAACACTGAGATTGCACATGACAATTCCATATATGCGCTCATCATCTATGGTTCACCATAGCGTGTCCCGGGCTTTGTCAAATCCGTCTAGCCACTCTCCAATGTACACTAGGGACGCTAATACCAGCTAACCTTCTGCCATGCTACCCTCTGGACATGCCTTCTGACGCACATATCCCTTGAGCGTTTTCATGAAACGTTCTAAAAAGAACATCCATCTGGAATGTACTGTGCCAACTATTTCCACCTCATCAACTATGTGAACAAGAAGATGCACCTGAATGGTTAGCATGGTAGTAGGAAAATGTTTCTCAAACATGCACACAACCTCCACATCATTTAGTTTGGCGAATGGTATGGAGTCTACGTTGATCTCCTTTTGTGAGATCCATTGCACCAACTTCTCAAGTTTGTAGATTGTGTTACGGACGTCAAGAGACAAACATCCTTTAATGGCAACCGGTAAAATAAACTGCAAACGCGTGTAGCAATGGTATTAAAGTCCACACACGAATTTGTTACACAATTCCCACTATGATATACTCCACTATGAACATACCTGACACATTTTATGCTAGTCGTGTGACTTCAAACCGGTAAGCTTTCCTTCTTTAATAAAACACGTTCAGAGCGAGTGCATTACGCCAGTGGGGGTCTACAAAGATCGAATGGTCTCTTTTAATTTGCGTTCTTGGGCTCCTGTGAAAATCCATGGTGCTTTAGGGAGTTTTATTGATCCATCGGACGCTGTTTGTGGCCAATATTGCTTCATACGATCCACATTTCTAAGGTCAACTATGGCTCCCAAAGTATCTTTCTTGCTGGTCAGATGGTCCCATAGTAGATTACCCACATTCTTGAATATGTGCATTGGATCGAGCAAGTGATTGATCATGAGTCGGGGCCAGTATGGTAACTCGTACCATAGAGATAGTCTCTTCATCCTTGGGGGCAATCCGTCATCACACATCTCCTTCTGCTCTAACCATGCTTGTGCAGACATCCTCAGTGGCTCTCTTCCCAAAAAGCCATCGCGTAACACATGATTCTCTGGAAGATACGCTTGATGACCTTCGTAGATTTGCTTCTTCAATGAGGGCGCCCTACGTGCATTCATTCTAGGTCCACATGTGACACATGCTCTGTATCTGCTTGTTTGAAGCCCTGCATGTATACACATGATAATAGATCAGCTTGAGAAAAACCAAGATTTACAGTGTCTGAATGAGGAGTGTAAATAGATCACCTGAGCATTCTGTTAGTCCGGGATAGTCATGCATGGTCCACATTAGAATGCTTGTGATCAAAGCATTCCGTCGACCTGTGTGTCGGCTCATATCCACCACCTCTATGCCAATCCACAATTGTTGTAGCTCTTCCTATAGTGGACGAAGATACACATCCATATTCTTCACTTTATATCGCCCCGACACAATCAAGCTTAGCCATAGGTGCCCCTTCTTCGTAGTCAACCATGGGAGAATGTTGTAGTTGACAATGACAACGGGCCATACACTGTAAGATGTTGATCTTTGACCAAATGGATCTACGCCATCCATAGCCAGGCCTAAGCGCAAATTTCGAGCTTCCCTGGCAAAATCCGACCATGTTCCATCTATATGTTTCCAGGCTGCACAATCTGTAGGAATCCGTAGCACACCATCCGAAGATTTATTCTCCTGATGCCATGATGCTAGGGCGGCCATGGACTTACATTCGAAGAAACTCTTGATGCGAGGAAGCAGAGGAAAATGTCGCAAAACCTTTTGCGAAATTTTTGTTCCGTGGAGATCTACTCGATATCTTTCGGAATCACATTTTGGACACTTGTCCATGTCTATGTATTTACCTCTGAAAAGAATGCACTCATTAGGACAAGCATGGATCGAATTGTAATCCATCCCCAAGTTTCGCAAAATCTTTCTTGCTTCCTCTCGGGAATCTGGCATCACATTATTAGCTGGTAGTATATGCTCTTTGAGGAATCTACACAACATAAAAATACGGTACAATTGTGTAAAAATCTATCAGATCATTATACATTTAGATTTTTATTAAAGTAAACTAATTGTAATAGATCACCTGAAAAGCGTCGTGACGCTAGTGTCACTCCATCCAAACTTTGTCTGCATGTTGAGAAGAACCAGGAGCGCTTTCAATCTAGACACACGTGCTCCATTACACGCGCGCTTTCATATAATCATAGACAAGCCTTTCTGAATCCATGATCGTCTCGATCATTTCATCAATCTTGGGCTCAAACATTGCCTCGTTGCGAATGTGGTCTGCATGATCATCCCCCGAGCTGTCAGAGGCTACATCTTGTGGCCTCACATATGCTGCTTGACCAAAGTGCCTGCGAACACGTCTATTGGGTTGCAAGATTGCTGCCTGTTGGCCAGCGTCAGAGTCCGACGAGTTATAATTGGCAACAACTCGATCTATAATAGATGGATCGAACTCACCAAATTCGTGAACGTGCTGCAAAAAAACGCGTCTTGTCCGTCGCACAGCATGCTTGCAATGGTTACAAGGACATAAGATCCTCATTGAGAGATAGGTGTTTCGGTTGGACGGTCACACATCCTTGTCACTACTACTCATAATGAGGGTAAAAATCTTATAACTTGGACAAAAAATTTAATCTTCTATTGGCATTCTTCGTCTTTTATCTCTCTCTCTCTCTCTCTCTCTCTCTCTCTCTCTCTCTCTCTCTCTCTCTCTTTGTTCACACTATAAACTACCTCACATTCTCTAGTCATGTCCAATCCCCGCACACCTAGGTCTAGAGGTGCATGGAGATCAGAACTACCGGGTTATAATCTCGTCTTTATTGGTCAATGCCTATATTTGTGGGTACAAGAAATCTACACACCCACGTCTACATGATACTGCATGCATGTAGTGGACAAAACCCCTTTGCCTCTTCTCTAGATGTAGCATTTCACAGCATCTTAATATCTTTTCACAGTAGATCTTTGTTTGTAGCATGCAGGTACGCCATTCTTGCAATGTAGTTGATGTCTGCTCAAGCCACTTAATTCTTAATCTAGATTTGGCGGGATGTGGTGTGTGTGTGTGTGTGTGTGACCCTTGGAATCTTCATCTTGCATCACTAATTTCTGTGTAGGCTCAATTTGCTCTTCCATTAGCTGAACATGATGGCTTATTGTATGGTAGTAGCAGTCGAACATGCAGGTGGAATTGCTGGTCCGCATGGACTGTCGAGG
Source organism: Adiantum capillus-veneris (assembly GCF_014529385.1). Classification (NCBI taxonomy): domain Eukaryota; kingdom Viridiplantae; phylum Streptophyta; class Polypodiopsida; order Polypodiales; family Pteridaceae; genus Adiantum; species Adiantum capillus-veneris. The sequence continues at coordinate 51,615,725 of NC_140934.1, read as the reverse complement.
CTATGAGTGCAGGAAATTTTCTCGCCATTTCTTCTAACCTTATCTTAAACGATAAAAAGAAGAAAATGGTATAACCTTTCTATCAGCCAAGTGTGGTAGATTGGTTATGCCAATTCCCTCTTCAATAACAGGTAAATAACCTAAATCTAATCTAATATAACGTAAATCTAAATCTAACGTAAATAAACCTAAATCTAATCAAACGTAAATCTAACTAAAAATAAACCTAAATCTAATCTAATTTAACGTAAGTTTACATCTAACCTAATCTTTAACGTCTTTTGGGATAGTTTCCTACGATGTTAAAACTCTCTTCTTCTTGTGTGTGTGTGTGTGTGTGTGTGTGTGAGTGTGTGTGTGTGCCAACAAAAAGAGAAAAATGGTATAACCTTTCTATCACCCAAGTGTGGTAGATTGGTTATGCCATTTTCCTTCTTCAATAACAGGTAAATAACCTAAATCTAATCTAATATAACATAAATAAACCTAAATCTAATCTAATATAACGTAAATAAACCTAGATCTAATCAAACGTAAATCTAACTAAAAATAAACCTAAATCTAATTTAATTTGACTTAAATAAACCTAAATCTAATTTAATGTAAGTCTACATCTAACCTAATCTTTAACGTTTTTTGGGATAGTTTTCTACGATGTTAAAACTCTCTTCTTCTTGTGTGTGTGTGTGTGTGTGTCAATAAAAATAGAAAAATGGTATAACCTTTCTATCACCCAAATGTGGTAGATTGGTTATGCCATTTTCCTCTTGAATAACAAGTCTTGAGTTCAACTCCTCGTCGGCTAGATTTTTAGGTCTCTTTAATTAGTTTCCTACGACGTTAAATTAAACTCTCTTCTTCTCGGGTGTGTGTGCACGCCAATAAAAAAAGGAGAAAAATGGTATAACTTTTCTATCACCGAAGTGTGATAGATTGGTTATGCCATTTCCCTTATGAATAACATGTCTTGAGTTCAACTCCTGTCGACTAGATCTTTAAGGTCTCTTGGGATAGTTTCCTACGATGTTAAGACTCTCTTCTTCTTCTTCTTCTTTTCTCTCTCTCTCTCTCTCTCTCTCTCTCTCTCTTTTCCTCTCTCAATGTGTGTGTGCATTCTTTGTTTATGCACGTGTGTGTGCGTTTTTGGTTTATGCATGCTCTCTCTCTCTGTCTCTCTCTTTTCCTCTCTCAATGTGTGTGTGCTTTCTTTGTTTATGCATGTGTGTGTGCGTTTTTTGTTTATGCTTGTGCTCTTTCTCTCTCTCTCTCTCTCTCTCTCTCTCTCTCTCTCTCTCTCACACACACACACACACACACACACACACACACAAAAACACAATGTGTGTGTGTGTGCGTGTGTGTGAGAGAGAGAGGGAGAGAGAAAGAGGGGAAGGGACCATGAGAGTGAAGAGAGGGAAGGAGCATACCTGGATCTCCTTCCTCTCCTCGTGTGTGTGTGTGTGTGTGTGTGAGAGAGAGAGAGAGAGAGAGAGAGAGGGAGAGAGAAAGAGGGGAAGGGAACATGAGAGTGAGGAGAGGGAGGGAGCATACCTGGCTCTCCTTCCTCTCTTCGTGTGTGTGTGTGTGTGTGTGTGTGTGTGTGTGTGTGTGTGTGTGTGGAGAAGAAACAGAGAGAGAGAGAGAGGGAGAGCGTTACCTTGCTTGCTTGAGCGCGCGTCCGAAAACTCAGATCTCAGATCTGAGTTTTTGGACGCTCTCGGTTATTTTTTTTAGCCCTGGCGGCGTCGCTATAGGCGTCGCTATGTTACAAGTAACATAGCGATGCTGATAGCGACGCCGTGCTTTTTCATGTTTGAGCGTCGCACTACGAGCGTTGCTACTATTAAGCACATCTTGTAGTGTTTGAAGGACTCGGAACAGGACCAACTCCCAGAAGACCTGGAGTTGAACCAAATAGACGTGTCAGACCAGCTGATTTTCAAAAATGGGTCAGAAAATACAGTGGATCAGGGGATCTATATGACCACTTAGCAAGCTTTAAGCAAGTGCTAAGAGCAGAGCGTATATTCGATTCCCATACTCAATTCGAGGGGTTTGGAATGACATTAGAAGAAAAAGCCTTGACATGGTTCCAAAACATTCTACCGAGGTCAATCATGGACTTGAATACATTAGCTCAAGGATTTGTAGCTGCTTGTTCTAAAACGGGGATTAAACATAATACGGTAGCTCAAATCTACAGCTTTAAACAGAAACATGGTGAGTCTGTTAGGGATTGTGCAATTCGAATGAAACAATACATTTCCAGATGCCCAAAGATGGAGATACCTGCAGAAGAACGACTTGTATCCTTGTTTCTAGAGGGACTGCTGAACAAAGAACTTCATGCTATACTCTATAGTAAAAAACATACAACCCTAGAAGCGTGTGTGTCTGATGCTATTGACCTAGGGGACAATTGTGAGATCTTCAATGAACAGGATGTCCTAAGTATAACCAAAGCGAGAAGACAACATCCACAAAACCAGCACAAGTGGGAACGGCTACTGCGGCACCACTCTCAACCATAGAAGATATGCTAAAAAGGATGAATGACATGATGAAAAATATGCAAAAAGCACCTATGAGAGGACCGGGACAAGGGATACCTCCACAGGGACAACCAATTAAGCCACAAAAATGGTGCGCAATCGAGGATAAATGGACCAACCATGAGACCCACGAGTTCTACTTCAGACCAAAGTATGATGGGAATGTTCAATACGTGCCCATGAGGCCCCGGGGACGACCCATGTACAGATATCAGCCTAATATAGCCCAAGCTCAAAGACCACCAATGGGTATGGAGAGACCTCAACCTATGTTGGGACAATAACCTCCGTATCCAGGACATAATGTGGTGCCTGTAAAGTACATGCACTCAGATGGAGTCATAGATGAACAAGCATTAGTGCCTGTTACACCCTATGCAAAGCCTAGTCCATTTACAGTAATGGTAGAGGGAGAATAGTATAGTCCACATCCACCACCAATGGAGGAAACCATGAATTATGCTCCGCCAGAGCTCGCACCAATGTATTATGTAGCTAATCAAGGTGTCACACCTCCCATGGGAAGACCCATGATGAAGCCCAGAACAGGAAACTGTCATAACTGTGGTGCTGATGACCATTGGAAGAACGAATGTCCAGAGCCTGACAAAAACCTCAAACCAATTGAAGCCTATTGCATACAATGCTGCAAAAAGGGAAGACACTTTCCGGAAGATTTTCCTAAGAATCCTTTGAACAAGGGAAAAACTGTTGTAAACGTAGTCCAAGTGATGCCTAATAGCTCATCAGAGAGCGAACCGATTGTTCCAATCAAGGTAATCAATAGAGCCCAGGCAAAGAAAAAGAAACACAATTCCTCTGATGATTTGGAGAACACAAAATTTTCTTCTCAAAGAATCAAAAGGAGCAAAGCAAAAGATATGAGATGAGAAAACAAAAACTATGGGTTGAAAACAAAGAGAAAGCAAAAATGCTAGCCCAGGACAAGTTGAAAGAAACTGGCAGTGAATTCAAGGAAACAACCGTGAAATCTGGAGGATCCATTCTAATCGATAAAATTTTTGAGCCTATTAATACTGCCTTGGAAGCTTACCAAGCAGGACTTAAAGCAAGCCAAAACATGGCAAACAAACGGAAAAACTAACCATCTCCATACATGGAAGCAGCAAAGCTGGAGGCTTATCAAAACTTCATAAGAATCACCCAAGAAATGCTGGATAAACAAAAATCCTAGCTTGAAAATATTGCAAAACCGGAAGAGCTTGCGGTAGAAGAAACGAAAGAAAAATCCAATGTGATGGCAGAACCCCACCTTGAAACAAATAAACCAGAGCTCATAGTGCCGGGCGGCGAAGATGTCTTAGACGGAATTCCATTCGTAGAGGAAGACTGGCCAAGACACTTATGGGAAAAGGTAAGAGAGATCAATGATGGGAGCCTAATTTTAAAGTGAGCTCCTATAGAGGAAGTCTGGTTGGATAACCTACCATCTGATATGAACATGGATTTACAATCCTTGTACGGGGATTACGGATCGGAGGCTTCAAGAATATCTAAACCATTGACATTAAAAACATTACCTTCTTACTTGGGAGATATGAATCTATCATTTGCAAGACCACTCAAGTAAAAAGAGAAAACAGACCTTAGAAGTAGACAACATTCATTCAATCATGTCTACACCTATCCAATGCACTCTTAATTTGGGAGAACTATTGAAACTCAGGCCATACTTATGGAATGATTTACACAAAACGCTAGAGAAGGTGGGGATAACGAGGTTAATCTCTAAGAATTTGAGAAAATTGAGAAATAAAATGGAAAACAAAGAGATTCGATCAGTTCCTATGAACAAGGTCGGAGAATATTATGAAGGGAAAGAAGGAAACACTACCCTCCCAGTGAAATATAATGACATTGAAACCATGGCAATACTGGATAGTGGGGCTGGCATAGCCATAGCCACTAAAGCAGTATGGGAATCCTGGGGATAGCCGGCCATTAGACAAACGCAAATGATATTGCAGTTGGTTGACGGACACATTGAGAGACCACTAAGGCTACTAGAAAAAGGGATAGTCAACTCCTGTGGAATTGAATATCAACACACTTTTTGCCATAGTAGACTTTGAGAAAAAACTCAACTATGAAATCATATTGGGGAGACCTTTCATGCGACAGGTACAACTTATCCAAAATTGAGGAAACGACTATCTGTACTTGAAGCATGTGGGATCTATAACAAGAGTCAATCTAAAAGATCACACCTATAGAGATGTCTTGAAAGCACCCATCCAAGAGTTTGATTCAGTCGCTTCGACTGAAACTAAACTCCCATCTTGGTTAAACAAAGACACTCCTATTTGGATGTGCGGAGCTTCAGAAAATGGAAGCTTAAGATTAGAGGAATGTATCCTAGAAAGGGACTGTACAGACGAAGCCTACATACCTGAACCCTTTCTAGAGCATTTATTTGAACCATTCGAGTGGACTGAAATTTTAGCGACAATGGATGTATGTGTGAATACGTCTATGCCTACTCAATTTTGCAATGAGGATGGCTACGACATAATTCCCATCCAAATGATGTCAGTCCTTAACATTGAAAACAAAGATGAGGAAATAAAGGACTTGATGAAAGCTCAACAAGTCTTTTGTGACCTCTATTACGATGCAACTGATGAGTTAGATGAACACTCAGCTACCTCAAAAGATTCGGGGTCAGAAAAAGAGCATACCAAAGCTCAGTTACTCTTAAAGGGAGGGGAGGAATTTTTTTTTGACTTTCCAAACCAGAAATCCAGAAGACAAAGATGGTATAGACAAAAGAGAGACACCAATATTGTGAAAGCATGAGGTATGTCATCAGTCTCCAGTAAAACACAATTCCTGATGCAGATAGATGCTAATGATTGTGTCAAGGACAAAATAACCGGCAGATATCCTTCAAACAGAAACTCAGAAATGTCTCAGGCATCGAGAAAAGCAATGAAGGATACTCACAAAGAACATCAAAATAAAAAATCACTCATGACCAGAGTCGAGCGAAAAAATAAATATCAAGAGTTGAAAAAATCTCTAAAGGAGATATACACAATCGAAATGGAAACCACGGAAGAGGATGGTAAGGATGTAATGCATGTTCCATCCCATTACAAAAAGTATACTCTCCAAGATCAAAAAATCATAATCGAACAACCTCTTAGGGAGCTACAGAAACAAGGCGAGTCTTACGAAGCACCTGAAAACGCTAAAAGGGTAGACTTGGCTGAACCTAGAGAAGGGCCTAGACCGGCTTACATTGCAAATGACCTAATAGAAGAAGAAGAAAATCTTTTACTGAGCTTGTTAAAGGAATACCGGGATATCTTCGCTTGGTCTTACAAGGATCTCAAGGGTGTCAATCCAGAAATCTGTCAACATACTATACCCATGACAGACGATGCGAAACCAAGTAGACAAAGACCATACACTTATAACAAAACATTTGCCAAAAAGATCAAAGAAGAGATTGAAAAACTGAAGGAAGTCGAATTTATTTACGAATCAAACACACAGATTGGGTGTCTCCAATTGTGGTAGTACCTAAGAAGAATGGGAAATTATGAGTGTGTGTTAATCTCAAAAAAGTGAATGCAGCTACCATTAGAGACAACTTTCCTCTTCCGATAACTGAGCATGTCTTAGAACGAGTGGCAAGAAAAGAAGCCTATAGCTTCTTAGATGGTTTTTCGGGATACAATCAACTTTTGGTTGACCCAAAAGATCAGCATAAAATTGCTTTTGCAACAGAATGGGGTATATTTGCCTATCGGGTTATGCCGTTTGGTTTAACTAATGCTCCAACCACATTTCAGAGATTGATGAGCCATGCTTTCAAAGATTATCTTCGGGAATTCTTAGAAGTATACATGGATGATCTATGCATACATTCGTCAATCCGGGTTGATAATTTTGAACACCTCAAAAAGGTATTCGAGAAATGTAGACTTTATAGGATTTGCTTAAATTCTCAAAAGTGCACATTCATGGGAAGACAAGGAAAAATTCTTGGACATATAGTGTCTAAAAATAGTATAGCTAACGACATTGAGAAGATTCATGTCATTGCTGAATTGCCTAGACCAACAACAATCAAGGGGATACAAGCCTTCATGGGATATTGTGGATATTACCGACGCTTCATCTACATGTACGCTATATTGCAAAACCCATGTATAGCTTGATTACGCACTTTAAATGGACCGAGGCATGTGAAGAATCCTTCATGAAGCTTAAGCAAGCTCTCACCTCAGCTCTAATATTGAAAGCACCCGATTGGGATAAGGTATTCCACGTACATGTAGATGCTTCAAACTTTGCTGTTGGTTGTATACTAGCCCAACCAGGAGATGGGAAAATTGACTTTCCTATTTCTTATGCTAGCCGACAATTGAACATGGCAGAAAAGAATTACACCACCATTGAAAGAGAAGGACTAGGAATGATCTATGCCGTTAAAAAGTATAGACATTACCTATTAGCCAACAAGTTTGTGTTCTTTGTGGACCACCAAGCTTTGTTATATTTGGTCAACAAGCCATGCAACACAGGAAGAATAGTGAGATGGTTTATCATTCTTCTTGAATTTGATTTCACTGTGGTTGTAAAAAAAGGCACTACACATCAACGAGCAAATCATTTGTCATGGATTGTTTTAGGGGAATCACCTAAAGGGGTAGACGATGATCTACCAGATGCCTATTTGTTCTCCGTGGAAATGATACCTAGATGGTCGAAAAAAACTGTGTCATTGATGACAATAGCTCAAGTGGACTCACAAATACCACTTCCTATCACAATTGATTTAATTGAGCAATCGGCTATGTATCAATTACTAGCTGGAAGGCTATATAAAAGAAATCAAGACGGGATATTGCTATTTCACTCAGAGCATGTATTTGGTATATACTTCAACCCTATGAGGCCAAGTTTGCAAAAAGTTGAAAATTTTTCTCAGCTGTAAATAATCGCGATTATTTACTTTGGTTGCAAATTTTTGTTTTGACCATACAGCTTTATTCCTTGTATGATTTTATGCATCTTTGCTTGTTCAAAAATTGATTTGAAGCAATTTGGCCAGATTATCAGCATTTCAGTCTAAAAGGACATTCTAGAGAAAAATCCAACAAATCTGCTAACTTTGCACTCTATTCACTGAACAGGAGCAATGCAAGCCGTGGAGAAGGCCAAAAAGAAGCTAAACCAAAAAGAGAAACTACAAGAATTGCCTGCGTATCAACTCGACCCTGAGTCAGTCAAGGCGGCAAAAGAATCCTATCTTTCGAAAGAACAGCTGGAAGAACACCACACCACGGTCTTCACCGGCAGGTTCAAGAGTGAAGAAAGGCATCAGGTGGAGTTGCAGCTCTTGCCTAAAGAGGTCTATGATGTAGCTGCAAAGCCAGAAACCAAAGAAGCTAACCGCAGGTTGGGACTCCGACATTTCTATGAACAAGATCCTTGCAGAGTGGACTTTTAGAAAGCTTACGAGCTTGTGTCCACAATCAAAGAAGACGGAACTGCCCAGATATCAGACCCCCAAGGAAACAAGGTTGAGGTAGTAATTACAAAAGAAATAGTGGCAGAGGCACTTAGACTGCTCACTCAAGGAATGACCATACGGGCAAGAGACATGAAGACCGCAGGCACATTTACCAAGGAAATAGCCACGACTACATTCGTGGATCTCATCCACAAATAGGTGGAAGAGCCAGCCCATCTGTACTATCAACACTTCCATTTCCTGGGCAAAAGGCCACCAAGATACACGACACCAAATCACGCCGTGGCCACCACCTTTACTCAAGTTCTGAAGTCAACAACAAGGCAGCCTGTGGACCACGCACAATATGTCTTGACAACATTGAAGGCCACCAAGAAGGAGGGCAAAATCACATACTTGGGTGCACCAGAAGTGCTGACAAGAATAGCCTATCATGCCATCGGCATGGTTGATAACCTATCGCTTGCGCCTGATTAGAATACATGGATCATAGCAGCACAACCCTCTCCAAGAGCTACAAGATTAGGTAAAAGATCTTTTAAATCAGGTGATGAATCAGATGATAGCTCATCAGAGCGGCACATCAGCGAAAGCTCTGACAACGAAGAAAAGAGAGCTAGAAGGGAAGAGATGAAGAGGAAAGCTGTGGTTTCCCACCAAGAGGAGCCGGCTCAAAAACAAGCACGGTTTAAAAGAGAAAAACAGGCTTATCAGCACAGTAGGCAAGCACAAGGAAAGGACCCAGAAAAGTGGGTACCCACAGGCTGAAAGGACCTCAAATGAAGCATCATACAAGAAAAGAGGCCGAGGATCCAAAAGATTATTTAGAAAGAATGTACCAAGAGGCCGAAGCCATAAAGCTAAAAGAGACAGAAGAAGCGACAAAGAAAGCTGAGGAAGCGGCTACCCAAGAGCAAAGCCGGCATCTCCCCGACCCACCTCGCCACCGTCGGAACAACAGGACCATCCCATGCCTAGTCCACCACCATCACCGCAAGGCCAAGATACCAATGAAGAAGCCGAGATCAAAAAAGAAAAAGATTCTGAATTCACCCACCAAACAGAAGCCACATAAAAAGGTGACCACACCATAGGACATGAGGAAAAGGGCCGAGCCACAACTGGAGCAGGCAACCGAAGAAACTCAAAAGCCGGCGGAAGAAAATGATAAAGAGGTAGATACAAAAAAAGAGCATATCACTACACATGAGAAAGAGCCCGAGTCGGAGAAGGCAGAGCGGCCATCAACTGAAGAGACGGTAAGGGTTGAGACCACACCAGCTATTTCCACTCGGCCAGAAACTGCCAAGACATCAAAGCCTCAGGATGGCCATGGAGAAGAACCACCATTCACCTCTACAGTGCACCAGCACTTACAACACAGCAAGAAGCAATGCAGGAGGCTACAGGCACATCCCAGCTAGCAAGATAGGAGGAGTGGCAGTCCAATGACAAAGTAATTTTACAAGTAAACGAGTATGCAAGGCAGATGCAAGACATGACTGAGAAACTCCACTCAGCAGCCTTAAACCACAGGACAAAGGCCAAGGAACTAGAAATGGTCATCGATGCTCTTCAAGGAGAGCTCGACGACAGGATGATTACTATCACTGATCTCCAAAGGCAAGTGCAAGAGCTAAGGACAGAAGCAGAACAGCATGAGATAGCCAGGGACAAACAACAAAAGGAAATGGAGGAGTTAGGTGACCTCCTCACTAAGTTATCTGATGCTTGCAAGGTGAAAGACGAGCAGCTGACAGAAGTGACGAATGAACTTCTTACCACCTCTCTGCCAGCTCAAAAAATTCAAGTGCAGTTAGATGTAGCCAACGCTTCTCTGCAATTTTCCGAACAGAGAATCAATGATTAAGCCATTTTCTTGCAGCAATAAGAGAAAATCCAGCCGTTCCCTCGATCAAGGGAACAGATGAAGTGTACAAGGAACTTGAAAGAAAAATAGAGATTTAGAACTGGAATTGAAGCTTGAACAGTCACCTGGCACTGATGCGGGTCCAAAGAGAGGAGGAGCTCCTAAAGGAGATTGCAGAACTGAAGCGTATGAATCAACTCCTGAGAGATGGAAAGCCCAACACACAGGAAGAGGCAGGCACTTTAGAGCCGCCCCAAATTGACATTCCCTCGGTCTCGTTTGCTGAATTTGAGACGCAATCTACAACAGAGCCGAGTGGTGATGAAGAATTTCAGGTCCACATTACTGATGAAGATACAGTGCCAATGGTCCAGCTGTCAAAAGCTGAAGAAGACGCACTGAAGGAAAAGATCACCTTAGAGGTGGATGAACAGTGAGGCTGCTATGGATTGGGAGTTGAGAGTTTTACACTCTGTCAACGTCACTCAACTCACTCCCAACCAAATCAACACTCAATGGCACTAGCTATCCATGCCATACCCTATCATCAAAGTAGAACTTTTACAGGTAAAAGAAAATTTGTACAAGGATATGCAAGAAGATGGCGCAGATAAAGACCACCCGAAGTGGAGGCTAAGCTGGCTAAACAAGAATCCGAGATACCTGATTCTGTTCACAAGAGCACCTGCAGCCTTACAAAAAGATCCAACATTATGTCCTGTACCTAGAGTAAGGACATGGCAAGCGCATGAAGCACTGTAGAAGAAGAGGCCAACTTGGCTCAATTTCCCCAGGTTGCCGGCTCCAGAGAGAGGCCAGAGACGGAAGAATACATGGTGAAAACCCTAACGGGCACCATGACATTCTTCAAAAGTCTTCCAGATCTCTCCTGTGTAATGCTATATAAGATCTGCAGGATGCTACTCACATGCATACAGGTTTTCAATGAGCCTGAGCAGACAGGAGCCCCATGGCTCTCATTCTTGGAAGGAAACAAAGGCTTAAGTTATAATCTGAGTGGGCAACCTTCAGAAGAAATCCTTTACGAATTCTATGCCAGATGCATGTTCCTACCATCGCATAATATGCTAGCTTTTGAAGAAGCATTCTACACTGGATTCTTCACCTGGAAAACGAAGATATTTGCGTCGGTGATAAGCAACCTCACATCCAGATTTGTAGGCTACTCAGTGGTGGAACTGAAAAACCAAGTCACCATGCAATTTTTGCAAGTGCTTGACAAAGAACGCAAAATAAGATACTAAAAGGCACTGAAAGCACTGAAAGACCGCCTCGCCCACCGTCAACCCGAAAATTACTTCAGCCCATAAAGCTGTGTCAAGGGACGACACATGCGAGGAGGGGGGGAATGTTAGTAGCAAGCTAACACAGACACCATTTTTTGGAGGTCTCCTTGTAAAACAATTATTATTTTGATAAATCGGGAATATTTTAACTCCTATTTTCTTGGTAAACTTTGTAATTAATGAGCCGGGGCTACAAGCTTCTAGATTGTATCAGCCAGTCAATTCCTAGCTTTGGTAGAACTCCAGATTATTAGTTTTAACCACTCAAAAACCTTGGCTAAGGTATAAAAGCCAATTTTTGTAACTTTTTTATTAAGTTTGGATAAGAAATACACAGCGTGAGCTAACGGCGCTCACTTCTCTCCTTCTCACGCTTCCTACTCCCTCCCCGGTTGTCACATTGCGATTGCATTTGTTGCATTGCAACCGTAGGTAAGAGCTCTACGCATTGACGTAAGCCATTCACAGTATTTCGTAGCTTTTGGCGTCGCCGACGACCCCCGGCCTAATTTCATCATAACTAGGAATTTACACTTTGAAATCAAAAACTAAGCATAGGCGGGGTATTGGGGCATCATTGCTAAGCATTTAGATGCATTCTGGGTCGAAAACGACTAGGTCAAAAATCCACTGCTATTAATAATTGCGATTTTGGAACTTGACCTAAAGTGGGGGTTGAGACCATAGGCATGTGTGCTTAGGTCTTATAAACTTGTCCTAGAAGTTTCGTGACATTTGGATGTCATTTGATGCTGTAACGGATGTGATTTGTTTGCCAATGAGCGATTGGCTTTTGGTGATTTTAGTCACTTGAGTGTAGCCTGAGTTAGATGCGAGTTGTTAGTTGTTTTCCAAGAGATTGACAACCTCTTGTAGACTCTATGCACTAATCGAGTCAGCTTCATTCCATGGTTTGACAAATTAATCGTGATTCTCGCTAATACTGCAATAAGATAGGTAAGTGAGGTTAGACATGCGTCCCACAAAAACTAATATCTAATACTCCCAAATGATTTTCTCATGTTAAACTGATCATTTAATATGGGAAAGTACCAAGGGAGTAAAAGCTAGAATATTGGTAAGGTTGCCAGACTGGTCACTGTCAAGGATCCAAAGGAGGGAAAATAGGGATCCAAAGGGTGACAATCTGCAAAAGAGAAATGCATTTCAATGGGGCTTAAAAGACCTAAGGTTCAGCTCCATTAAGACTTCCATAGGCTAAGGTTCCAAAAATTAACTCATTAATCCAATGGTCATCGGGAGACTAAAAAGTCTTCCCACATCCCTAGGAAGGAGGGGGCGAGCCCTGTTAGTAGGGGATGAGAGAGAAACACACACACACACACACACACACACACACACACACACACACACACACACACACACACTCCAAGGCTCCCCCTTTACACAAAGGGAATACTGGACATATGTCAGGTTCCTACGCCAGTTGCCCCCAACCTGCCCTCAAATCCTATTGGATGGCCATAGAGGTGGACCAATGAGAATTAGGCTAGAGTAAAATTAGTCTAATCAATTTAAAAATGCTTGATAAAAGAACCGATAGAAATTAAGCTCCCTAGAAGACTATTAGATAGTCTACCAAGGGGTCCAATGAGCATTCAGCAGCCCAATGGCTTGGATGATTCCTATTGGGTAGAAGACTAAGAGGTCCAATGAGAGTTTAATTGAATTATTTAATTACCTAAAGCTCTCACAAAAGGGGAAATGGGGACACTTGTCAAAAGACTATCAATTATGCTTGTAATTCGTGATTGGCTAAGCTTTAGAGGGGCCAATGGGATGCCAGCATGAGCAAATAGCAAGAGGGGTCGACCAAGATGAGAGAGAAGGCTGCATTTTACTCTAACTCATTGCTACACACACACACACACACAACTTATGTGTGTAAGAAGAACTCCATATCCTTCTCCACACATTGAGAAGTAGAGGCCTACACCAACAACTCTTGGCTATGGAATGCAAATCAAACCAAGAGCCAAGCTTCAATGGCATGCTCATCTCCTCTACCATGCTAATTACTAAGATAAGTTATGCTATTAGAGTGATTATATGAGGAGAATAATTCTTTCTTGTAAGATACCTCTTCTTCCTCTCAAACTATCCTCATTCCCTGCTAGCTCTCACTATTTTTGAAGGTGTGTGAGGTCTTGGGACTGAGGCTAGGGACACTAGGTGTGTTTTTCAAACATAATTTGGTGCATGAGGCTTCCATCTTCATTGCACCAATGAGTTTTGTCAAGGAACAAAAGAATTGTATTGTACAAAAGTCTCCTTTGATGGAAGAAGCTATAATACAAAGCCTTTATCGAGGGGGGACCGGCTCCATGTAAATCCGGTCCTCAATTGTTGTTAATTGTTCTATTTCTCTCTCTTTTCAAGTATTGTCAATGCCAAATTAGCTAGGTGTAAATTGCTAGGTTGTTTTCTCAAATTAAGGACTCTCTCTATGCTCATTAGGAACTTGTCTATAATCATCAGACCAAGGAGAAGAATGGCCAAAATGGAGCAGTAGACCAAGGAGAAGAATGGCCAAAATGTTAGAACCAACTCAAGCTCTAGTTTCATTTGACGACAAGCAGTGTGGAGAGCTACCCAAGACTAAGAAGAAAAGAGTCTGCACAAAGAAAATTGAGGAGTTGTCAAAACACATGTTCGAATCACAAAGATCAGACCTTCACTTGAAAAGGTCAAAACCTAGTGCACTAGGTGCAAATCAAATAAGCACTGAACAAATGAATGTGTTCAATGTACATAGTGTAAAGCTTATGGTCATGTATGGAATAATTGAAAAATCAGTATGCACCATTTCAAAGAAAGAAAGAATGTATCAATAATTACTCTAACCAACACCAAACTAATCAGGCAAGAGAATGCCCTTGACAATCCAGACAATAGAGCAAGCACAAGGGGTATGGTTGGGAGACGGAGGTACTAGAATTTCTTTGGTAGAGGCCGGGGTAGAGATGATTTTACCAAAAGGAATTTTAGTTGTTATAGTATGGGATATATGTGAACTTTGCAGCACAATGTCACGATAATTTGAATGTCGAAGTAGCCGAGTGAAAGATGGCCATTACCTCTCTCTATGCTCATTAGAAACTTGTTCATGAAATGCTCACTATGTTATCAATTTCCACTACACACAAGTTATTAGTGCATTAAATGTTCCATTGGTATCATAGCTATTGGTTTCTCTTTTCTTGCTCAAGAAGAGAGGTCCTCAAGCTTGCTACAAATGGTTGGTGTTATTAATTGCAAAAGAGTAAGTAGAATAGGGTTTTTTCATCCTTGAAGCACGCCTGCTTTATGCAGATAATGGGGATATCGTCGAGAGCTATGGTCTTACTAATGGAGTCCTACGGGGATCACCATTATTGAGCTATTAAAAGCTTGACAGGAACCAGTGCTATCTTGGCTCTGTTGAACCCTCTCTTCTATTCCTTTCAATTAATAATATTTGATCCATGGGTATAGATGCTTGAGTGCTTATCTTTGAAGGTAAAGAGGAGTAGCAACTAGGGCTTGAAGTGCCAAAGTACAAGTAAAAGTTTACACCTAAAATTCAAAGAGGGACGAGAGAAAAGAAGAGAAGAAAAAGGCGAGAAAGAGGTCACTCTCTTCTCCATCTTCTTCATCCTCTTCCTCTTCTGAAGAAAGTGATGGTGCAGACAAGGAGGAACAAAAGAATAAAAAGGCGAGAAAGAGGTCACCCTCTTCTCCATCCTCCTCATATTCTACCTCTTCTGAAGAAAGTGATGGTGCATCTCTTGAACCACCTAAAAGAAGAGGCCATAGGAAATCTTATGCCACATGGAAGAGGTCATCCAAGCTCAAAAAGTTCAAAGAGGGAGGAAAGACCATCTCTTTCTATACCTACGATGGCACTTTTGGTGCTACAGACAAAGTCTTGGCCTTTATCCAACAATTCGATGCAGCGTTTGGAGATGAGGGCTTCACGGATTCCTCTAATCTATGTCATGTAGCCATGCATTTTCAAAAGTCCACCAGGCAATGGTGGTCTAGCCTTACTAGAAAATGGTGAAGCTTCACAAACATGGAAAGCTTTAAGAGCTTCCATCATGAAGCAATTTTTGGCTATCGATGCCAAAGACAAAGTACTCACCGAATGGCGAGCCTTGAAGCTCTCTCCCTACAAATCTGTTCACAAATATGAGTTTTAGGATTTACATCTCAAAGCCACTGTCTTCAAAAATATGGATTTTGGAGAGCAAAAACAATAGTCTTGTGCGGGTTTTACTGAGGATATGGTGGATTATGTTAACTCCCAAAGGCCACACACCATATCTGCGGTCATACACCATACTATGGTGGCTTGATGAATATTGAGGTCACATTATCTCTCAAGATGGCATCCAAATGGATCCATCAAAGCTAGAGGTAATAAAAGGATGGCCTAATCCAAGGAATCTACATGAACTAAGAAGCTTTATAGGTATGTGTAGATGCTTTATAGTAAATTTCTCACAAATCGTGGGACCATTACATGACCTAACAAAGAAAAACATAAGGTATATATGGTCCACCAAAGAGAACAATGCTTTCAAAAAGCTTAAAGAAAAGCTTATCTCTCAACCTGTGCTTACACTACCAGTTCTCTCAAAGCCATTTGAGGTCCAATGCGACGCGTGAGGCGATTGCCTTGGAGCTTTATTGCTCCAAGAAGGGCATGCCATAGCCTATGAAAGTCGAAGGATCGACCCTATTGAGCAAGCTCTAGGCATATATGAGAAGGAACTCTTAGCATTTCTACATGCTCTAGATTTGTGGAAGCACTATTTACTGGGGACTCCTTTCATTTTGCGAACGGATCACCAAATCCTTAAGTACTTCATGAAGCAGTACTTCATGAAGCAGACCAAGATCTCCGACAAACAAATGAGGTGGAAAAATTTCCTTTTGCAATTTCATTATCATATTGCTCACATTACTGGCAAGCATAATCAAGTAGCTGATGCACTCTCAAGACGACCGAGAGTGAATGCAGTATCCATAGCAATTCATCACAATGATCTATCTTCTATGATAGATGAGTATGCTATTGATTCCGATTTTAGAGATGTGATTTCAACCCTTGCACTAGGGAAGACTGGGGGCTGGGTTACCGAGTGTGAGGTGGATTAGGTTGCTAGAGTTCCCCTCTACACGCATCCTCTTTGGCGACTTTTATCCCATAGGATGTATGACTTTGTGTAGACACTGGATTGCATCTTATGCGTCAGGCCGTTGAGGCATTGTTCAGGGTTCAGTCTTGAGACAGATACAGGTTCTGTCATCGCCCAGACAGGAGACACTGCATGCTTACATGATAGCATATTACAGAGATTTTCAGATTTGTCATTGGTCAACTATTTATGGTTGTTCTTTGAGCTATCTTTTGGTTTCCAGAGCTCAGTTTACAAGGGAGACTCTGTCAAAATTTTTCAAAATACTGAGACCAGAAGGTATGGGTGAAGATGAATGGGAAGAGCTTGACGAGTTAGCTTGTTCCACAATCATGCTGACACTGGCAGAAAATGTTTACTTCAATGTAGCAGAAGAGACTGCAACGTATGGCGTATGGCAAAAGCTATGTGGTATGTACGAGAAACAAAGTGCTTCTTCTCATATTTACTGGCTCAAGAAATTGGTGGATTTGAAGATGAAGGAAGGAATAGCTATGTCAAATCATCTCAATGAATTTCACACAATTTTCAGCCAGTTAACAGCACAAGAGATAGTCTTTCCAGATTCAGTGAAGGCTATGTTTCTCTTAATCACTTTGCCAGATAGTTGGGATACTTTTCGTACATCGTTAAGTAATTTTGTCGCGCCAGAAGGTGTTACAAGTGCCAATGTAGAAGGCATCTTGCTCACAGAGGAAGTGAACAGGAAGAACATTGACAAAGGCAAAGGCAATAGTGCTTTGGTCGTTCGAGGGAGACAACAGTCTAAAGAGAAGAAGGGTGAGAAGGCACAAAATCGAAGTAAGTCTAGTGACTCAAAGTCAAAGGAATGCTACCATTGTGGCAAGAAGGGTCACATGAAGAGAGACTGTACGAAGTAGAGACAAGAAAAAGGCAAAACAAAGAGTTCTAAGCAAGATGAAAAGAAGAGTTTAGTGAAGATTGAAGAGGTGAATGTCACAGGATCTGGTTCAGACAGTGATTCTGGTATAGCAGCTGGTGACATCTTCCTCACAAGAAATCTTGATTCTATTTTCTTGACTGCAGAGGACGGACATGCTATGAGTGATTGGATTATCGACTTAGGGGCATCTTTACATGTTTCCGCACAAAGAGTGGTTTACATCATATGTGACTACTAAAGATTATGTCAAACTTGGCAATGAGCAGGTTTGTGACATACTTGGAGTGGGATATGTGCAGTTGAAGTTTCAGAATGGGTCTTCTTTATGGCTCAAGAATGTCAGACATGTTCCATCAATCCGAAAGAGCTTGATCAGTACAGGGAAGCTGGATGATGCGGGTTATGTGACAGTTTTTGGAAATAGTGCTTGGAAGATCTCCAAAGGTTCGATGACTGTAGCACATGGCAGCAAGTCAGGAACTCTGTACACTTTACATGTTTCAGAGGTTAAAAACCATGTAATCAATGTGATTGAGCAGCCAAGTGTGTCACTATGGCATCGTAGGCTGGGACATATGTCAAAAAGAGGAATGGAAATACTTTCTCATTATGGTTATTTGCCTGGCTTTTCATTTCAAAATTTTTAGTTTTGTGAGCATTGTGTTTATGGTAAGCAAACACAGGAACCACACAGATCAAAGAGGAATCGTAGGGACGAACGGTTAGCTCTTGTGCACAGTGATCTATGCGGACCAATGCCTAGTTTGTCACTAGGGGGAGCAGCGTACTTTTGTACATTCATAGATGACTATTCTCTCAAAGTATGGGTTTACTTCTTGAAGCACAAGGATGAGGTGCTCAAGGTCTTTAAGACATTCTTGCAGCTTGTGGAGAATCAAAGTGGTCAGAAGTTGAAGTGCTTGAGAACTGACAATGGTGGAGAGTACGTTTCCAAAGCTTTTCAAGACTTTTGTGAAGCAAAAGGGATTAAGCGGGAACTTACTGCACCATATAATCCTTCACAGAATGGGGTTGCAGAACGTATGAATAGGACCATACAAGAGAAGGTCAGAAACATGTTGTCAAATGTTGAGTTGCCTGATGGATTTTGGGCGGAAGCAGTGGCTACAGCAGTCCATTTGATCAACAGGTCTCCTAGTAGGGTTCTGGATAAGAGTGCAGTGGCCGAGATGCTATGGACAGGCAAGGCACCTTCGTATAAGCATCTCAGAGTCTTTGGTTGTGAAGCTTATATCCATATTCCTAAGGAGTTCAGGAATAAGTTAGAACCAAAGAGCAAGAAGTGTATATTTCTTGGCTACGGAGAATCGGGCGAGATGGGTTACCGGCTTTGGGATCCTGAGTCCAGAAAGCTTATTTGTAGCAATGATGTGCATTTCAATGAAGCCAAGTTTCACGCTAAGCCAGAGAAGACAGAGGAGATCAGAAGAGTTGTCTTCAGGGAAGATGGACCTAGTGCTAGCACATCAAGGCAGCATGGTCAGACTCAGGAATAGCCTATAGTGGCTAGAGAGGCAGAATCAGTTGTGGTGAGACGTTCTGAGCGTGTCTCCAAACCACCTGATCGTTATGTGCCATCTCTAAATTATGTCATGCTCACAGATTGCGGAGAACCATCTTGTTACAAGGAAGCATTACAAGTGGTTGACTAAAAAAAAATGGCAGTTGGCCATGCAGTCAGAGATGACAGCTCTGCATAAAACCATACATGGAAGCTAGTTAAATTACCACATGGAAAAAAGGCTCTACCTTGTAAATGGGTTTACAGGTATAAGATCACCGCTCATGATAGTCAGCCAAAGTACAAAGCAAGGCTTGTTGTCAAGGGCTTTAAGCAAGAACAAGGCATTGACTTTGATGAAGTCTTCTCTCCAGTGGTCAAGATGACTACATTGAGATGCTTTCTTGCATTGGTTGCTATATTGGATTTGGTGTTGCACCAAATGGATGTCAAGACAACATTCTTGCATGGTGATTTAGATGTGGAAATTTACATGGAGCAACCAGAAGGGTTTGTTGAGAAAGGCAAGGAAGATTTGGTATGCCAGTTGTTAAAAAGTCTTTATGGCTTAAAACAATCACCGAGGGCATGGTACCATAAGTTCCACTAGTTTATGCTTTCTCAAGGCTACAAACGTAGTGAGTTCGATCACTGTCTATATACAAAGAAGGCTAAGGATGGCGGTTGGCTGATCCTTATTTTGTATGTGGATGACATGTTGATTGCTGGCAAACACTTGGAAGAAATTTCAGCTTTGAAGTCAAAGATGGCAAAATCGTTTGACATGAAAGACATGGGTGAGGCAAGTCATATACTTGGTATGCGCATTGAGAGATACAAATCAAAGAAGTTGATTTGGTTATCTCAAACAGAGTATATTGACAAGGTTTTGCAACGTTTCAATATGGATAAGGGAAAGGCATTGAGTGTTCCATTGCCACCATATGTGAAACTTAACAAACAAGATTGTCTTGTGTCTGAGGAAGAAAAGGCTGAAATGGATAAGATTCCATATGTGTCTGCAGTGGGTAGTTTGATGTATGCAATGATTGCTACACGTTCGGATATTGCATTTGCAGTGGGAGTGGTTAGTAGATATATGTCAAATCCTGGAAAGAAACATTGGGAGGCAGTGAAAGGTATCATGAGATACTTAAAACATACAAAGAGTATGCGCATATGCTATGGTAGTCAGGATTTGAGTGTCAGAGGATACACTGACTCAGATTATGCAGGAGACTTGGATAAGAGGAGATCTACATCAGGCTATGTCTTTACATTGGCTGGAGGTGCCATATCATGGAGATCCCAAGATTGTGTTACGCAGTCTACTACAGAAGCTGAGTATGTTGCAGCAAATGAGGCATGCAAAGAAGCTATTTGGCTTGGTAGATTGGTAGCAGACTTGGGAATCAAAGTAGATATGCCAGAGTTATATTGTGATAGTCAAATTGCTATACAATTGGCAAAGAATCTAGTGTTCCATTTAAAGACTAAGCATATTGATGTGAAATATCACTTCAGTAGGGAAGTACTTGAAGACAAGCAGATACAACTGCTGAAGATCCACACCAAGGACAATCAAGTAGGGAAGTACTTGAAGACAAGCAGATACAAGTAGGGAAGTACTTGAAGACAAGCAGATACAACTGCGGAAGATCCACACCAAGGACAATCCTGCTGTTGATCTACTCACAAAGGGACTTCTAGGAGAGGGCTTTGTGCATTGTCGTGAGTTATTGGGCATTGGATAGATGGTAGCCATGTAAATCTTTGTACATTTATGTTCATAGATTTATAGTTACTTAAAGTGCCACATTGGACTTTAAGTGGGAGGTTGTTGGGATTAAAGCCCAAGTGGCCCGGCTAAATACGATCAAAGATAACTTCAAACTGCACTCTCATATTGTTCTCAAGTAGTAATGCCAATAAGAGAAACTCAAAATAGTAGCACTTTTTGTCCTGATCGTAGCTATATATACATATGCTAGTATTATGAAATAGAAATACCGAGGGGAAAATTTAAACTAGATACACATCTACTACACACATAGTTCCTTAATGTAGTAAAAAGGGTCTTGGTTTTCATGTTGCTCAAGCGTATCATCTCGCAGGCATACTGCAATAGAATGAAATAGCTATATATACATATGCTAGTATTATGAAATAGAAATATCGAGGGGAAAATTTAAACTAGATACACATCTACTACACACATAGTTCCTTAATGTAGTAAAAAGGGTCTTGGTTTTCATGTTGCTCAAGCGTATCATCTCGCAGGCATACTGCAATAGAATTGCTAAAAAGCAAAACTTGGAGCACACAATGCACTTGCTCTTAGCCAACGGACATACTTAGACTACCATAGTCCCTATGTAAGGCCAAGGATTTAGGCACAACCTGTTGGGAACGAATACGAGGCTCCTCTATATATATAGAGGGAATGGCTAGGTGGAAGGGAGGGGTTCTTGTCTTTGTGCCTCATACAGGTATCAGATCTTAAATTAGGAAGAGTGTAGAGGCTTTGTGACTAATCCTTGCATGCATGCATGCAATCATGGAGGGTGTGAGACAAAGGAGCATCAAGAAATCATGGGTAGCACGAGCCCTCGCACACACATGTTCTTGGCCCTACACCAAACGACAGCGTAGCGGGCTTGTTGATAACGCAAGGGAGAGTCCTACAAAATCCATTTGTGTAGTGGTGCCAAGAAAGACCTCATGCGCTCTACTCTTCTCTCTCTCTCTCTCTCTCTCTCTCTCTCTCTCTCTCTCTCTCTCTCTCTCTCATTCGTCTATGCTACCGTTGTCATTTCCATAGATTTAGAAGCTTTATATTCACACCCAAGGCCACCATTTGGTTGGCCGTTAAATGGCTATGGGGGGGTGGTTCTCACATTGCAAGAATGTTAGCAACATGCTAACAAAGGAGCCCATTTTTAAGCTTAATATTGTAATTCCCTTCATTTTTAATCTAAAAATTTTGTCATGTTCAAAGATGTAATTTCAATTACTTTTACAAAAATGCAAAGTTGGTAGTCGGAGCTATGAGCTTCAAGCTTGTAATTACCTATATGTTATCTCTAGTCCCTTCCTACCCAAATTTGAGTCTATCTTGACATTTTAAAACCTTGGCCAACTTTTGTAAAAAAGCCTTATGAAGTTTTTCAATAGTAAGCACACATACAGACTCTGAGTTTTGTCTGCTCTCTTACAATCTTCTCTTGCTCATAACTCCCTCGCGGCTTGTCTGTTTGGCGCGTCGTGTTTTCCATTGTGTTCACTAGCAAAACCTCTATGCAAATTGTAAGTCTCTTGTGATGATTCTATACCTTTTTGTAGCTAATCCTCTTCTTAATCTAATAATAATTCAAGTTTTAAGCAACCAAATTGCATTTTGTGCATAGAAGAGGTATTAGGGTAGCATTGCTAAGCTATTAAGTGCATTCCGAGCCAAAAATGGACTTAATCAAGACAACCCTATAGATAATAAGGGTTTTATTTTTTTAAAGTGGTTAAAATGTGGATTTAAGACCCTAGGCATCTGTATTTAGGCTCTGTCTACCCGACCTATAAGTTTCGTAACGATTGGACTTCATTTGCTTGGTGGATCATCAAGATTTGCTTGCAAATGTTACAGTTAGTTTTTGTTGTCTTACACATGGTTGAGTGTCGCATTGAGTAGATAGGGATTGAATGTGCTTTCTAAGAGCTTGGCAAGCTCTTGCAGCCTCCATGCAGTAGTCGTGTCAACTGTGTCCCATGGCATGAGATATATATATGTGGTTCTCACTATTCCTACAATAAGATGAGTGAGGCTTGGCAACCCAAGAACTTACATTTGATGTCGTTGGTGGGGACGAGGTGACCTAAACTAGAGAAAACCTCAGTACTAAGATATATTAAATTTTCAACACTTCCTATAGGTTCACTTAGAGTAAAACAACAATTGTTAGAAATTGCACGATTGAGGTGTGTCAACTTTAGTTGTGTAGAGGTGCCTTGGGAGTAGTCGTACTTGTCGAGGACCTTTTAGGTATAGGTTGTTTTTTAGTGGCTGAGAAGTTAGGCTATGTCAGATTCTGAAAGTTGACACTCATTTCATAAGAAAAATTAGTGTTTGTGGACAAATTTCACTATACTTTTTTGGTCTTAAGCTGTCGTAAGTCAAAATCAACTTTTGAGAAAAATTCCAAAGTTTGGAAAAAAAAGAGATTATTATCTCTTCGTGATTAATGTGTACAAATTTGATTTTTTTCACCAAAAGTACTTGCAAACTATTGTATAAGACCTGAACGGCATCAGAATTCTAAAAAAGTGTATTTCTAAGTGTGTAAATAATAATCACCTTATTTTTAGGCTTGAAATTGGAATTTTAGCTCAAGTACATCTTGTTTAGGTGAAGTATAACCAGTTTTGTGAAGGCTCTAGGAGTTTTGAATTCATTTGTATGCAAAAGTTGATCCGGATCTGCCTCTACCTTTGACCAACAGCCAAGTGTAGTAAGTATATCCAAAACTGTTCAGAATTGGATGAAACCTGGATAGGTCTTAAAACACCTTGAACTAACTGTGAGAGGTGTAAAAATTTGAAAATTTTGCAAATCTAGATACCAAGATAATAAGTGTACTTATTATCTTCTAGCTTGGAGATGCAAAATTTTCATTATTTGGTAACATCACAGGCTAGAACAGAGTGTATCGAGCCACTGATTCAAGTTTGAAGTCAATTGGAGTTTTAAAGTTAGTTAGGCTTAGATTTCACTAAAGATCAATAGCAGATGCAAAATTGGACGTAGAAACTTGAAAAATTGGACGCAAAATTGGCAAGTAACTTGTTTATAGTGTGAACATTCATTGCAAGTCAAAAAAGTGGAAATATTTCTTTATTTTAACCCAAGAGATAATAAGTGTTTCTTATTATCTCCTGCCCTAAAAATTCAACTTTTTGAAAATTTCTTAAAGGGAATTTGATATAGGGTAGTAAGAGAGTACATGTGCCAGATTTCAAATGATTTGAAAAAGTTTTGACTTGGATAGCTACTTGAATTGCATTGAAAATTATCAAGCATTGAAACCTATAAAAATTAATTTAAATTTGCTTAAAATTTGTAAACCGCTTATTGAACACACCCTTAACTAGTGGGAATCAACAAAAGTGAACTATTGGTGTTTTTTTGAGCGAGTAGATAATAAACGTGCTTATTATTTCCTCCAACATTTTTTGGTTGCCAAAGTTCAAAGACCTATCATACAGGCAGCCTAAAAATTATGGAGTCATTTGGACATTGTTTGCTACTAGAAACTAAATTTATAGGGATTGAAGGTTGCAAATTGGTCCATTGGCTACTTTTGCGAATTGATACACTAAAAAGTTTGACCAGGAGTTACTATACATGCTTGTAGCTTATAGATTGACTTGTATATTTTTTATTTTATAGGATTGATCAAGACCAAGCTTGTATTAAAATAAAGTTTAGAATTGTGACAATTGACACGAATTGGTATCAGTTTTAAAGGCCATGTATTCAATTTCATTGAGCATTATTGGTTTTTATGTACCTTAGATTAGGTCCTGTACTAGGCAATCAGGGATTTAACAAAAAAAACTGAGAGTAGAGCGACCATTGAGGAGAGTGTAAGCCAAACGAGACCGTTAGAGACCATAGTTGAAGAAATGTCAGACACTTACTCAGACTCTAGTTCAGAGATGTCTTCCTTTTCTATCGTTCGAGTACTAGAATCTTGCTTTAAGCATATATTGACCTTCTATAAGACCAACAAACATGGGGCTCAAATTTATATGGATCCTAATGAGGAGTATGTAGTTAGATTTGATGACCATACTGTTGAATTCAAAGAGGAGGTTAAAGCCAATGAGCAAGAAACCTTCTACATGGACCAAAACAGAGTGCAATACTTAAAGATTGTAAATCTTGACATCATGGACAAATGGGGGTTGGAAGTCGATACATTGATTCTAGGCATGACTACCAACAAGGGACCACTAGTGTTAGAGTTAGAAGGGTATGATCAGATTGACGCCAAGCTTCTAAAGCATATATTGACCGATAGCCCAAGACTAAGAGTCTATTGTCGGGAGGATAATAACGTAACAACTTTACTATGGATAGCTCACGCAAAATCAAGATAATTAACACCCTTGAAAATCATGTAGATTTTCAAGATTATGGAGAAAGGTGTAACAAATCTTACCATACACCTCCTTAGGGATTGCTATAACAATTGACTTTGTTGATGATTCCAAAAGAGGTTGAACAGACTAAATGTTAGTGCTACTCAATCAAAGACATGATCATGGAAATAGGACCTGAAAGTGATCAAAACATTGAATCAATAGAAAGATCTTTTGGTAGCATGGCCAATCAACGGGGTAGTACAGCCTAAGGAACCCACCTTGATGATGAGAATTGGATGAGAGGTACAAAAACCACTAACCGAGGAAGATTGGGTGACACTAGGACCAGAAGAGGGCCAAATGAGTTACCACTATCAAGCAACTATTTTGAAGGCCTAGATGGAGGACCACTAGCTAGGAGAGCGAGTGTGAAACATAATCGAAAAGTCAAACTAGCTGAATTGCATGTTACTCTATATAGCATAGAGCACACTACCTTGGAAGCATGCATCTTGGATATTGTAGGATTGGGAAACAACTACAAAATTTTTAACAAAGAAATCACTGTAAAGGATACACATAGCGAGCGAACTACATCTGTTGTTCCAGCATAAGTAGGATCCATTGTGGCAGCTCCAATGAATGTGCTAGAGGTTATGCTCTAACAAATGAATGGCAGGATGAGCAATATGCAAGGGATGCAAGTGAGAATGCTAGGACAAGGTCCGCCACAAGGGCAACCCATGGGACGAGTGAGACCATCTAAATGGTGTACCATCAAGGGAAAATGGATAAACCATGAGACTACTGAGTGATATTATCAACCAAAGTACGATGGAGATGTCCAATAAGCACCTATGAGACCACAAGGAGAATCTATGTATAAGTATCCCCTTAACATGGGACAAATGCAAAATCCACCCATGGCTATGAAGAGACCACAACCAGTGCTAGGTGAGAAGGGCAAGGGCATAGGCAAAGAAAAACAAACAAACCAGTGCTAGTGAGTTTGATAGTAGTAAGAAGTCTTCTAAGGACTCCAAAAAACGGAGACGACAATGCTACAAAGTTAGGAGACAAAAACAATGAAGAGGATTTGAAATGAAATCTCAAAGGTTGTTTGAGGAAAGAACGAAGTCAATGTTGACTGAGTCCGAGGAATCAAAGACAAAATTGGGAGGCTCAGTATTGGTAGATAAAATTTATGAACCCATCAATGAAGCCTTGGAAGCTTTTCAAGCGGGCTTAAAAGCATGTTAGACAATGGAAACAGAATGGAAGAACTACCCAATTCTTAATATGGAAGTAGCAAAGCTAGAAGCTTTCTAGAACTTAGTGCAAATCATGCAAACAATGCTTGAGGCATAGAGACCAAAAGTGAAAACCATTGTGAATGCAAAAAAAAGAAAAAACAAGACCAAAACCGACAAATAAAGGATACTAAAGAATTGAGGGATCATTTAGTTGGAAATGGAAGACGTGAAATCATAATACCAAACAGTGAAGATGGGTTGGAAAGAATCCTCTTTGTGGAGGAATAGTGTCCAAATCACTTGTGGAAAAGATGAAGTGAATGATGGAAGCTTGATACTAAAATCAGCTCCAATCAAAGAAGTTTGGTTAGACCAGCCACCCATGGAATTGGACAGACAATCTCTATATAGAGATTGGAGATCAGAGCAATAAAGATTTTCTAAAGCCCAAACACTCAAAACCCTACCCTTGTGCTTAGGAGTCAATGAAGAAATATCCTTGGTATGCGAGACCACAAAGCTAAATTGTGCAAAGCAAACTTTAGATGCGGAAAACCCATGTCAATGCCTATTCAATGCACCATAACATTGGTATAATTTTTGAAGATTAAACTACCTTTTTAAGGAAATATCTATAAAACACCTTATAAAAAGTGGGTATTATAGGATTAACAAAGGAGAAAGTTGAAGAGTTGTGCTTAGAATAATCTTGAAGCAAACTTATCAAATCTATTTCTATGAACAAAGTGGAGATTACTACGAGGAAAATGAGAGAAAGACAACTCGTTGTTGTGAAATATAATGATGTACAAACCATGGTTGTACTGGACAGTGTTCAGGCATGTCCATAGCCACTAAATCGGTCTGGAAAGCTTAGGGTAGACCAACAATCATGCAAACAAAAATGAAATTACTATTGGCAGATAGGCACATTGGACACTTGATAATAGGAATGCTAGAAAATGTGATAGTAAGCTTATGTGGGATTGACTACCAACATACATTTGCCAATATAGATTTTGGAAAGAAATTGAATTATGAGATAATTTTGGAATGACCTTTCATGAGACAAATACAACTAATCCAAGATTTGGAAAATAATTATCTATATGTGATTTACAAGTTGGATTAATTACACGAGTAAACCAGAAAGATCACTCTTACAAGGATTTCCTAACACGTGTCCAAAAACTTCATTTGAAAACATCATCAAAAGCTAAATTACGATCGTGGTTGATCAAAGACACTCCTATCTATATGTGTAGGGCTTCAAAGAATGGTAGCTTAAGACAAGAGTATTGTATCATAAGTGAATGATACTTATTACCTGAACACTTATTCAAACCATTTGAGTGGACTCAAATACTCACTACTATGGATGCATGTATCAATGAGTCCACACCAACTTTTTTTTGTGATGAAGAAGGCTACAAAATTGCTCCAATCCAAATGGCAGCAATTGTGCCATTGGATGATCAACAAGTTTCTCTAACCATTATTATGATGCTACTAATGAGATAGAGGAGAAAACTCTTATAATAGATGTATTCGACTCAGAGAAAGAGAACATAAGAGCAAAACTTTTGCTACGAGAAGAGAGGAAAAGTTCTTTGAATTTTCCAATCAGCATCAAAGATGATAACACAGGTAGAGGAAAAAACAACAGAATAAACAGAAAAAAGACCGAGCTTGGCCACAAATCAAGCGCAAGATACAATTTTTGATGATGGTGATGCAGAATATTGTATTAAAGTCAAATCACTAATAAATATCCCATCTCAAAAAAAGGAAAAGACACAAAATGACAAACTAAAACAAAATTGAAACCTCAAAAAGCCAAAGAAAAAGAACCTTCTATGAATAAAAACCTCATAAAGCCAAAGAAAAAGAACCGTCTATGTCTAAAACAAAATGAAAGTTCAAATATAAACTGAAAAGAACCTGAATGGAAGTTTGAACCATTAAAATTGAATCATAGAGCGACAAACAAGGGGCTATAAGTGTTCCATCTCTCTACAAGAAATACACTTTCTAGGACAGAAGGCCCATTGTAGATCAGCTCACAAGACAACTTAGGGAACCAAAAAAATCTTACAAGGGGCTCGAACACACCAAGAAGATTGACCTAGTGGAACCTGAGGAAGAATCAAAGCGGGCTTACATAGCAACTGACTTGTCTCAAGGAGAAGAAGAGATCCTCATCAGAACCCTAAAAGAATATAAGGATGTATTTTTTTGTTCTTATAAAGATCTCAAGGGAGTGGATCCCGACATAAGTTAGCATATTATACCCATGTGAGATGATGCTAAGCCAAGCAAAAAATGACCCTATACTTATAATGAAACTTCTGCAAAAAAGATAAAGGAAGAGATTGAAAAACTCAAGGAATCAAAACTCATCTATAAAATACAGCACACTAATTGGGTGTCCCCAATCATGGTGGTACCAAATAAAAACAGTAAAGTCACAACGTACACAAATCGCAAGAAGATGAATTCTACGACCATAAGAGATAATAACCCTCTTCCTATCACTGACCACGTTTTAGAGAGAGTGGTTGGAAAAGAAGCTTATAGATTCTTAGATGGATTCTTCAACTATAACTAGCTACCCATTGATCGAAAAGACAATCACAAAACAACTTTTGCCACAAAATGGAGAGTACCCACATATAAAATCATGTCTTTTGAGCTGACATCCAAAGGTTGATTAGCCATGCTTTCAACGAATATGTGTTACCTATGAATATTCTTAGAAGTTTATATGGATGATATGTGCATACATTTAGAAAGTTTATATAAATAATATGTGCAGATACTCATCCAAAAGTGCAGACCATTTTGAGCACTTCAAGAGTGCCTTTGAGAATTTTTTTCTATATAGGATTTATTTAAATCCTGAGAAATGTGTATTCATGGTTAGACAAAGCAAAATTCTCATACATATTGGTTCCAAAAATGAAATTACTACGGATATGGAAAAAATGACAATGATTGTTGTTGAAATGCTTAGACCAACTAATGTCAAGAAAGTTTGTGCATTCATCGAACATTGTGGATATTATTGAAGATTTATCTACATGTATCCGGTAATTACTAAATCCATCTATGGACTTATCGCGCAATTTGTATGGGCTGATGAGTGTGAAGAGTCATTTCAAAATCTCAAGCAAGCTTTGACTTTAACACCTACCTTAAAGAATGCAGATTGGACTAACATTTTCCATGTGCATGTTGATGCTTCAATATTTGCTATTGGTAGCATATTGGCACAATTAGGAGAGGGAACCATGGATTTTCCCATCTCATATGCTAGCAAGTAATTGAACATGGCAGAAAAGAATTATACCACGGCAAGGAGAGAAGTTCTTGGGATGGTTTATGCCACCAAGAATTTCAGGCATTACTTATTGGAAAATAAGTTTGTCTTCTTTGTATTCCACTAACAACTGCTTTATCTTGTCAACAAACCATGTGATATAGGACAAATTGTAAGATGGTTCATCATATTATTGAATTTTGACTTTACAATGGTTGGTTAAGAAGGGAACCACACATCACGGAGCTGATCACTTGTCAAGGATCACGTCAGGGGAACCTCTCAAGGGAGTTGATGGTGACTTGCCAGATACATAGTTATTTTTAGTTGAGATAATTCATAGATGGTGAGAATATCTTGTTACTCTCATGATGATAGCACAAGTAGATTTACTAATTCCATTTTTTATAACAACACAACTAATCAATTATTGGTGGCAAGAAGATTGTATCGAAAGAATAGAGACAAAATTCTACTTTTTTGTATTAGCCTATAAGAATAGGCTCACTACCAAAATCAATCTCATACAAAAATAATGGGGATTCATTTTGTAGCAGACCGTATCTTAAAAGACTTACGTGGCTGCCAAACATGAAAGGAGATTTTCATGACTATGTAGATAGTTGTTTCCAATGCAAAAAGAGAACAATTATACCACATGCTACTTTATTCCAAATATCTACTACACCTAAAAATATTCAGTGGAGCACTTGAAAAACAAAAAATTTCTTGAAGAGATGATGAAATGCAGACAAAGAGAAATTAAATTGGAGGTTGCAAATTACACCATGATCGACCAACAATTATACTAATGAGGAAAGGACCAGCAACTAAGACTATGTGCCATCCAATAAAGGTAAGTATATTTTTATCTTAGAACAGACACATGTAGGTCTAGTGGGGGTCATTTCTCTCACGAGACCACAACTGGAGAAATTATGATGGTTTCCATATAGTGGCAAACCCTATTTGCAGATGCTATAGATTTGGTCAAGAGGTGTGACTCTTGCCAAACAGCTAAAATGTCAACTAGTATGTATAGAATGCCATTGCAACCAATGATGGGAGCAAGAGAATTTGATAAGTGGGGTATTGGCATTGTTGGTCCTATATAACCACCTGCTTATAAGACTCAGGCACAATATATTATTGTAGCCACAAATTATCCAACCAAGTGGACTAAAGCAAAATCCACTAGGAAGAACGATGCACGAACCACATAGGGAATGTCACATAGGTCTATTCCTTAAAACAACACATCCCAAAATTCAAGGACACTGTCCTTTTGTGATTGAAAGTGTTTCACTAAGTGGACCGGCTAAGCTAGCCACATTAGATAGAGAAATTGTAAGGTCTCCACCTTTCTAGCTGCAGAGGGATGAACTCAAAGTTTTAGAGGAAAGCATTGGACTTACAAACAGGTAAAGTACTATTTCAATAGCAATTAAAAATGGTATTTTTGGAATCTTAAGCACAACAAACCCCGGGCTAGAAATTTTCAGATTTAAATTCGGACAAAAACTGACCCCGCTAGTCCTTCTAAAAGATTCAATGTAAATTAAATTATTAAGAAAAATTGAATGGTTGCAGTAATCATTTAAGCATAGAGTTTACTAAAGGCCTCCCAGATATTTACCAATTAAGCAAAAATAGGTCAAAATATAGTAGAATTGATATTTTAAAGCTGGCAGGTAATGGGAGGGGTCATCATTGACCTGCCAAGGACACAATTGACAATACGGGACGCCATCTTGAGCTGTAGGGCTGCTTGAGCTGCAAGAAACTGCCATTTTCAACCTAGGAGAGCTTATGAGTGCCCAAAAACCTATAAATAAGACCCCTTGCTTCATATTTTTAACAGACTCGGAGTCCTTGCCATTTCTCTCTCACCTAGAGAGATCTCTACTCAGAAATCACTAGAGAGCAAAACTCTAGTTGATTAATCCACGATAATTAGCACTAAACCTTTTTAATTAATAGAATTATGTTGATCTACTTACATTTTCTTAATTAATCCAATTAATTAAGAAGATTAAACTTACTTACACTCTAAAATTCTCTTCTAATTCTTAATTCTCTACTGATTATTGAGGTTAAGGGATACTAATCTAACTAATCATTATGTTATATTAGGACCGAAAATAATCTTTTTAATCATAAATTAATGATAATTATACTAATTAAACTTAGGTTGAGATAAGATAATTATGAGTCTTACCGTGAGCCGAGCAAGAAATATCGAGCGAGACCAGAAATCGAGCGAACATGAAAATAATAAATTTTGACAAAGACAACATGATTTAGTTTTTCCCTTGAATGAAATAATTTTTTAATTCGAACAATAACATAACCAAATTTGGTAATTTGTAGTCAGCACATGAGTGCAAAATTTAATATAATGCAAGAAAGGCACTAGAAAGAGTTTAAGTGTTAGAGCCAAAGGTTCATCGATTCTACCAAGAACGCGATCCTTTGTCAAAACAACCCATCTTGGTCAACTAGCAATGGAGAGGTTGGAACTCCGTGATGGAAGGTCAAGGAAAATGATGCCTGGTAGACAACACAAAATGGGCTCATTTTTCCTTGAGCATATGACCATCCATAGGTGACCATAACAAATTCCTACTCATCATAACTTCAATGGGAGGTAGCCATTTATCATTGTGATTCTCATGTGGCCTACTATAAGGCAGTGGAGCGGCAATGCATCTCTCAAGATATCCCTGCAATGCCTAGCAAAATGATTCCTCAATGCATTGCTCTACAAAATGGTCCCTCAATGGAGCAATGGAGCTCCAGGTTGCTGCTGCTGCGAGTGGCCATATGGAGCTCCCTGCTGCTGCTTCCAAACCATATGGACCCTCCAAACAATTCACACCACAAAAATTGCATCAAATAGAAAATGACCCACAAAGGAAACCCTTGCAACCGCAACATGGTATGGCTCCGATATCGAGTTCGCAAGAAAAGCCTTAAATCAAGCATGTCGTAGGAATCTTCAAGGTTTGCAATGATCAATTTCTGCATGGGCTTCGTGCCTTTCATGTAGACATCACCAAGACCATGGAGAGCAGCCTCAAAATGTGTTGATGCGGCATTTGCAGACATATCCTTTGTATGAGTATCATATGAAGGTGACATTGTGAAGCTTCTAGACTCGACGGGCTCGATCCTAAGTGGGCGTGTTTCCATGTGATAATAACCCAAAAGCCTTCTCCCTTGTGGGCTTCTCTTAACTGATAACTTGACATTTCCTTCCATTAATATGCAAGAAAATGCAAACGAGCCACAAAAAAACAGAGAAAACAAGAGAAGGAAGCAGCATTGCAAGTGCTTGAGAAGGCATCCTTGCCAAGGCAAGAATCCCCATATAGAATTATTCTTGTTGTTGTGGCTACTAGGAGGCTTGAGGGATGCAAATATTTAGGCATTTGGGTCCTTCAATTCAGATTCAAACTATGCACACCTATACTTCCTACTTTCTCTATAGGGATTGATAGCTCTCTCTCTCTCTCTCTCTCTCTCTCTCTCTCTCTCTCTCTCTCTCTCTCTCTCTCTCTCTCTCTCTCTCTCTCTCTCTCTCTCTCTCTCACACACACACACACACACACACACACACACACACACACACACACATACACACACACACACACACACACACACACACACGCACGCACGTGCATGTGCGCGCAAACACACACACACATAGGCTCTTGAAAATTTTGAGTCTACACACACCTGGATGTCGAGAACGAGCGAACAATCAACACGAGAGAGAGAGAGAGAGAGAGAGAGAGAGAGAGAGAGAGAGAGAGAGAGAGAGAGAGAGAGAGAGAGAGAGAGAGAGAGAGAGAGAGAGAGAGAGAGAGAGAGAGAGAGAGAGAGAGAGAGAGAGAGAGAGAGAGAGAGAGGGAGGGAGATGTTTCTAGTTGGATGAGTGGACACCACCCAATTTTGTGTTTCTACTTTTAAGAATAGCATGCAAATGAGAGCATGAGCGTTCAACCTTTGAACTGCCCGTAGCCATCCATGCCGGCGTGGATGGCTACAGGTAATGTCACGGCTCTCCAATTTCTTGCGCAATCCCATCCTACACCTCTCCCATAGGAGCGACAAAGGAAATCAGGGCTCCATCATCCCCGCTTGATGCTGATCTTCATTCGACTTTAGAGCTCAAGCTGCTTACCAATGGTCGACAACTGCATGCATTCAAGTATAATATTCAGTATATTGAGTGGCTCGCCAAATATTATCAGCAGCTGCATGCGTTCTTGGGAGCAAAGGGGCGATGGGATTTACAGTGGCATCGATCGCATACTCATCGTGGCTTCCAAGTTCTTTGTATAGTTTTCCGAGTCCACTCTCTTGCCTTGCAACACTGAAGCCTGCACCTAACCTGATCTTGATTTCGGGCACCCATCACCCTCACTTTATAAAGCGTTGGGTATGGGTGTGAGGATGGAGAAGTAGTAGAGAACGGTGGACTAGCTCAAAGAGGGGAGCATTGGCAGGACAGGATCCAAACTTTCCTGCATAACAACCAAAGCATGTCGTAAGTAGCATTCAAACACATCTAAAGTGATGCAAAACATCATTATTAGCTCAGTGAAGAGATGTGGGTACTATTTTATTTACCTTTCAACTTGTTCTTTCTCCATCAACAGAACCATCTATCCAGGAAGCTCAAAGGCGAATATCTCCCTTTGTGCAGCAAACACCATTGCTCACCTCCTCCTCTCTCAACCATCTTAGAGAGAGAGAGAGAGAGAGAGAGAGAGAGAGGCTCTCATTGTCGAGGACTGATCGGTCTCTCCCTGGTTGAAGACCATGGATCTCTCAAGCTACAAAAGTGTCTCATGGCCAGCATTCTCAAATGCATGAAACGTAAAGCATGGCTCAATCCCAATGAGGTCAACAAGATTTACATGGCCAAGTCACTTTCACGTGGCAGAACAATCAGGAAGCTCGTCAAAGATGGTGTTGTGATTTGGAAGCTCGTTAGAGAGCCCAAGGAAAAGCTATTGTTAGAGTAAGTGTGCAAGAAGGGAAAACCTATTGGTGCATCGACTTAGTATTGAAGCTGCTCTTGTTGCAGGTGTGTATGTGGCAAGACCATAAAAAAATCCAAGAAGGAAGCTAGATTTTTTAGGAAACAAATTTTAGAGGGCTTCTACATTCATACTAGCATGTTTCTTTCTGTCGTCAATGCAAATCGCATTTGAGTATTTCACTACATATGAGAGAGAGAGAGAGAGAGAGAGAGAGAGAGAGAGAGAGAGAGAGAGAGAGAGAGAGAGAGAGAGAGAGAGAGAGAGAGGACATGTTAGAGTTTAGCTTTTTTGAGTGGCCAAAAGGAGCCTACACTACTTAAGTCTAGTAATGACTTGATGTTGCTCTTGTATTAACCCTTTATTAGTCTTTAAATTTTCCCTCTAGTGTCATTGTTTAGCTTTAGAGTAGCTTCAATTTGGGGGAAAAATCATTCTTTCAATTAATTGAAGCATGTCCCTTGATCATGAGGGTATGCTATTACAGTGGACCACCATAAGAGCATGGTCACATGATGCATAGTTTTCAGTTACTTTTCAAATAACTATGCATCAATTATGATCACGGGCTTTGTAGCTGTGAGCATAGTAGAACTGGGGGCTTTGGCAACTATGCCAAAATCATCATACTTTAACTAGTAGGCTATAGCCTCATCCTTACTTTGATGAGGATGGCTGCAAACAAATTTTAGTACATATGGACCTATCAAAGATAAGAAGGTAATGGCAACTAGACACTATCACCTATATTGTGCACATAGTTGACCTCTATCTGGTGCTGATGCAGAAATATGCGATGCTAGTCACAGTGCATGGCCATGCTTTCTTGCTTGATCATGAGCTCCATCAATTTTACAACATGGATATATTCAAGGTGCTTTGGTAGATGTCGCTCGATTTTGCATTAGCTCGGAAAGACTTGCTCGGACTTTGGGATTCCTCGATAATTATCAGAGCTGTATTAGACTATTAAGATGCTAGAAAAATTATTTTTTGATTTTTTGAATAATTTTTGCAATTATTTAAGCATAATTACACTCTTTTTAAGGAAAAATTAAAGGGAGAAAATAGAAAACTAAACTAAAAAGCTTTGATATATTTTTAAAAGGTAAAACACATCCTAAAAACTCGTGATAATTATCTTAACCACAAATAATTAGTTTAGCCAATTATCTTAGTAGAAAAACATTGGTTTAAGGGAAAATTAAAGGGGTGAATTAGCAAATTAATAGCTTTGAGATAATTTTTAGAGTTAAAAACATTTTAATAAACTCGTGATAACTATCTTGACCATAGATAATTAGTTTAGCTAATTATATTAGTAAGAAAAACACTATTTTTAAGAGAAAATTAAATTGGAAATTTAGTAAATCATGTTATATGATTACATGCTATTTATCAGTGTTAGAATACATGATGAAAAGGCCGTAATAATTATGTCAAGGTTAGAAAATTAGTATAGATATTCATTTGAGTCAAATTATACTAATTTTAGATAAAAAGTAAAGGGAGAGATTAGTAAATCATGTTAGATGACTACATGCTATTCATCAAAACTAGATCACATGATCAAGAGGACGTGAAAATTATGTCAAGGTTAGAAAATTAGTATAGATATTTATCTAAGTCAAATTATACTAATTTTAGCTAAAAAGTAAAGGGAAAGATTAGTAAATCATGTAAGATGATCACATGCTATTTTTTTGAGCTATATTACATCATAAAGGAGCTGTGATAATTATTTCAAGGTTAGAAACTTAGTATTAGATATCTAGTTTAGTCAAATTATACTAATTCTAAATAAAACTAAAGAGGAAAATTAGTAAATCATGTTATTTGATTACATGTTATTTATCAAAGTTAGATTACATGATAAAGAGGCCGTGATTATAATTTCAAGGTTAAAAAAAT
Source organism: Adiantum capillus-veneris (assembly GCF_014529385.1). Classification (NCBI taxonomy): domain Eukaryota; kingdom Viridiplantae; phylum Streptophyta; class Polypodiopsida; order Polypodiales; family Pteridaceae; genus Adiantum; species Adiantum capillus-veneris. The sequence goes on along the minus strand of NC_140934.1, from coordinate 51,579,191 downwards.
ATTATAGATATTTATCTAAGTCAAACTATACTAATTCTAGTTAAAAACTAAATTGAAATATTAGTAAATCATGTTATATGACTACATGCTATTTATCATAATTAGATTACATGATAAAAAGGACGTGATAGTTATGTCAAGGTTAGAAAATTAGTATAGATATTTATCTAAGTCAAGCTATACTAATTTTAGCTGAAAATCAAAGATGGAAATTAGATAATTGAGTTGAAAAATTAAAGGATAATTACCAAAGGTTATAAACATCCTTATCTACTTGTGATAATTAAACCATAGTTAATTAGTGAGTTTAGAAAATTATAATTGACCAAACGTCTTATTTTTAGCAAAAGATTAATTAAAATAAATAGACTTTACGGTCATTTTTTTTGGAGAATTATAGTAAGTGTAAATATGTGATATAAAGTTGAGGAAATGAAATCTTTATGAGAAAATAAATAGAAATAATATTAAGCTCAAAATAAGTAGATTCCAAGCTTAAAATTTGATGGGGAAATTAGGAAAAGGATATAGAAAATCATAAGAAAATTAGAAGAGCTTAGAAAACCCTTAGGGAAGCTGTGAAAAAAATTATCATGCCTATATATGCAAACAAGACATTACTAGGTCAAGAATTTACCAAGTAAGACTGTAAATTTAACCTAGATTTGGGAAAAATTGGATACAAAGGTTAAGTCTAGCTTTTGGATAATTTACCTAGAGATTAGACGTCCTTTTTATAAGGAATAAGAAGTTATGTCACTTAAAAGGACCCGAGCCAATCCTACATCTGACGATGAGGACAGAGCTCTAAAAGAACTAGAGCGTTGCAGGACGATGAAGCTGGGCCTAGTAGTAAGCCTACGGAGGAGAGTCTTCAGGCGTCAGTGCAGCAGCAGATGGCCGATCAATCCCAGGTGGGTTTCACATTATTCAATTAAGTCTTTAAATAGTTTAAGTTCTTTTATAAGGTAGCATTGCATACGTAAGGAGTGAGTAAGAATCAAAAAAGGAATAATTGACTAAAAAGAAACGGAAGGTAACTTCCAACGTGCATTTGTTTATGATGTAGGAAAGAATTGTTTGGGTTAAAACTGGTTGAATTAGGAAAGACATGATTGATCATCCTTAAGACAGCTTGTCTCAAGACACCTCCGACTCCTTGGTATAAATTGATGATAATGATGGCTTTCCAGCCACGGATAAGTGGGTTACCCCCATGAACGATGAGTTTCTACTTCGTGTCATGTCTTGATGTTTCTACATAAGTTAGGATACCGTTTTTATCCTAGGGAGCCGCCCAGTTGTATGGGAAACTGGTTTGGTGTATGGGCACCCGGAACCTTGGGTAGGGGTTTATCCACTCCGGATTATGAATAAGGAATGGGTGCCGTTTTTTCACCCTTAGGTGGTCTTGAGACAAGAAGAGTATTTGTCATGGTTATTATGGACAATGTTTTGATTGATAGTACCCTGTCTTAAGTTTAAAGATGTTTGTTTTCTAAAAGAATGCTTTCAATGTTGTCTTTAAGAAACTCCTCTGATGGAAAGTTAAAAGAAACTATTATTTTAAGTGTTAGAACAATGTGATGGTAATTAGAAAACAAAAGAATCATATGTGAGTGTGGGGTGGTAAGTGGGGATTGACTAAGGTTGTCAATCAAGGACGGGTGGACCTAATTAGTCAGGCAACTATCCATCCCTACACACTAAAAAGTTTAGAAAACTTCTTCACTTGGAAGAGGAGTCCACAGCTGTGCCCTCACATATGTTAGGGAGAAAAAAGTGTTGGTTGAGGATACCTTAGCCCCATTTGTGGAAGTTATAGGGCTGAAATAGTTTTTTGGACTTTTAATACGTTGTCCCGTTCCCGCCTGCGAGACAGGACTAGGTCTTCTTCTAAGGCTATAGACCCAAGCCATTGTCAATGGTAAAGGTCTATTCCTTGGATTTTTCTTCTTTAGAGACTTTGATTTTTTATCAGACCTAGAGACCTGTCAAGGATCCCATCCCGATCTTGGTATTGGCGGGTTGGGGATCTCACAGAAATCTTGGCAAATTGGATAAGTAGGTGTTTTTTGCAAAAATATAATTTACCATTGACCAATGATCTTTTAGAAAGAATGCATATAGCAAAAGAACTTAAGATCAAGCACCAACAGGTCATTGAAGAGGCTCATAGTCGAGTTCTAAAGAAAAAAGCAACAATGTGACCGGTCCCAAAAATTATGCCAGTCAATACGCTTCAAATTCGAGATCTCCATTTCACTTAGGCCTTATTAGAAGATGAGGTCGAGATAGATAATGAATGTTTGGATGGTCTTGACATATGAATTACAATGACCTTGAAGGATGGAGCTAAAGTTAAGGTATTGGTAGATACAAGTGCCAAATTAATACGATAAGTTTCTCCACTTGCAAGAAGGCAAATACCCAACCCTTGGAGTATTGTAGACCTAAAGTCAAGTCGTGTCACAAAGAATTGACTTCCAATTTTGATAATGATCAACCTCAATATCTTTGTGCATGGATTTCCTTACCCACACACGTTTATCTCCATTCCACATGAGCACATGAATGAAGGCATGGTACTAGAAGTTCCATGGATAATAACTTATAAAGTTGTTTGAGATTGGAACACGAGGGTCTTGGAGCTCACGCTTAAATGGTGGGTAGTTGAAAGTATCATTTGCTTATAGCAAGGAAGAATGGAAGGCAGACCTATAGGCTTCAAAGTCAGCAAAACCATGTCTTAGCATATCACATATGCCAATTGTTCAACACAAGATCTATCCTTATAACACAAGCATGCAAAGAACCAGGAAAATATTGGGTACCAAAGGCTTAGTTTCCGGCAAATCCTAAGCAAAATTGGGTGTTTAAGGAACAAATAAAGTACCTGCCAACCACAAAAACCAACAATGAAACAATGGAGCAAAAAGAAATTGCAGCCACCAAAGACCAAGTGGGATGCCAAAGAACATGTCAAAAGCAAAGACAGTAACCAAGGCAACTTATAAATGGGGACCCAAGCTTCAACAACCTCCAATTTTTCCAATTGAGCAACAATCGATCTCTCAAAAGACTAATCAAACAACCAAAGATGATTGATTGCAAAGGACCATTAAAGAACACGCTCAATACTTCAAGATCTTCTATTTAAGAGAATACATTGACATCAAAAACATTTGAGCAACCCGCTCAATGTTGGAAATAGTGTTGCAAGGAAATGCACACAGCTTGGAGAAGACGAAGGAAGCTTAAGGCACACAACAGAGAGTGTATTACTTAGTGTGCAATAGAAAGATAAGATAGCCCTAGAGTGATGGGTATATATACAATGCATGGGGGAAAAAACCTCAGGTAGTGAGAGAAAAAATGGCCTGATGGTCCTAAGTGTGTTTACACACATCACTACCACATGTATATGGTAGCAAACCCCCTCTAGGAGTGATACGGTGAATGAGAGCTCGCACATAGAGTATAGGGAAGTGCCATGCCCCGAGGACATGATTAGTCCATAAAGGGGAATAAGCCCAAAGCTTTGCAAAAAATTACAAACATCTCACGAGACAATGCCTTTGTGAAAAGATCTGAAAGGTTGTCGTGTGTCGGCACATAAGCCAAGCTGATCTCTCATGCTGAGAGGCTTTCCTTGACATAGTGGTAATGCACCTCAATGTGCTTTGTGCAAGCATGAAAAACTGGGTTCTTGGCAAATGCCAATGTGCTCTAATTGTTAGTGTAGATAGTGTTGGTAGTGTCCTGTCCAACTCCCAAATCATTCATAAGGCATTTGAGCCATACACATTCAGCCGTAGTTGTGAAGACTACCCTGTACTCAGCCTCACAACTGGAAGTGGGCACACTAGGTTTCTTCTTGCGCAGCCATGATATGCAAGAACTGTCAAGCATGAACAAAAACCACTTGTGGACACTCATGTGTCAAAACAACCAACCCAGTTTGAGTCTATAAAAGCATGTAAATCTGGCGGCAATGATCCCCCCTTGGGATAAAACAAGACTAGATATAAAGTGCCACTCAAGTAGCAAAAAATCCTCTCGACTACAAACTAAATGTCTGACCTCGTGTTTCATACATAAATAAGGCATCCAACAGCAGTTTGGTAAAGATTGACATCGGCACGATCATCAGCATCATGAAGACTCAATTTCAAACCCGTTTCCATGGGAGTGGCAATATGTTTGCAATCCTCAAGTCCAAACTTCATAGCAATTTCTCTATGTAACTTGTCTGACAGAGGTGATATCACCATCACAATGCTTAAACTCTATGCCCAAGTAATGATGCAACAGCCCCAAATATTTTATCTTGAAAGTAGAATTCAAATCAACCTTAAATTCAAAAATATATCTTTCATTTTGTCCAGTGATCAACAAATCATCCACATTGAGTACGACAATGAGAAGTTCATCACCCTCATGCTTCACATACAATGTGCTTTCTATTGGACTATTACAAAAGCCTCGTTTGACCAAATGAGTGTCATCTTTCTCATACCAAGCACGAGGAGAGTGCTTCAACCCATCCTCTTGTTCTTTCTTAACAAAATCATGAGGCTGCATTACATAAACTTCCTCATATATTTCACCATTCAAGAAAGCAGTAACAATGTCTGATTGATGTACATCCCAACCAAAATGAGCTTCCAATGCACATAGAAAATGCATAGTACTCATACAACAAGTGGGACCAAAGTCTTTTCATAATCTGTGACTTTCTGTTGTGCATACCCTTCGGCAACAAGTCGAGCCTTTAAGCGATTAATTTCACCATCCAAACTTATGTTTCAACTTGTAAACCCCTTTTGTACCAATGGCCTTTTTTCCAGGAGGAAAATCACATAAATTCCATGTGTCATTTTCTATAAGTGCATCATATTGTGATTGCATGGTAGCAATCCAATTTTTTGAATAATGTGCTTCTTCAAAAGATAGAGGTTCCTCAACATCACATAAGCTAGACACAACCAAAGCATGACAATCTAATGCATAAGATACATGGTGAGAACTTGAACGAGTACAACTAGACAAAGGTGCATCCAATTTACTGTCACGCAAATTATGCACCTGGAATTTTGGCATATGTCTAGCCTCCTCATTCTCAACCCTTTCATCATCAAGTACATAATGTACATCTGCATCAGTAATAGGATGATCTGTAAAAAAAATTTAAACCACCATAGGTTGTACATTTACAAAGTGTCATAAATGTCTTGTGAGCTTACATTACTGTCTCTAGTACCTCACAACAAAGGTTGAATAGAATCATCCACAAACACAACATCCCATGAGACCAAGATACGCTTTGTTTGCGGATGATACAACCTATAACCTTTGCTTTCAGCACTATAACCATCAAAAATACATTTGATAGCCTTATCATCCAATTTTCTACGTTGTGTTTTTGCACCAAAGCATATGCCAAATAGCCAAAAACATGCATGTGCTCAATAGAAGGCTTTCTACCATGCCATGCTTCATATGGAGTCATAGACTTCAAAGCTTTTGTAGGACACCTGTTAAGTACAAAAGTGGCACACATGATAGCCTCAAGCTGAAACAAACGCGGCAAAGCATGACTTTTGACTATACATCGTGCCATTTCCATGAGAGAACTTTTTTTCCTCTCAGTAACACCATTTTGTTGAGGTGTATACGGCATTGTACATTGGTGTTTTATCCCATGAATAGCTAGAAATGTATTAAATTCATGAGACATATATTCCCTCCCTTGATCGGAACGGAGTGTGCCCATAATACATTTCAAAAAAAATCAGCCATAGCGAGAAATTGTTTGAAGCATATCAACACTTCAGACTTCGCTTTAAGTTGATACACCCATGCATGCCTAGAGTAATCATCAGTGAAAGTCATAAAGTGAAGGTAATTTCCCAAGGATAGAGTTTGCACGGCCCACAAACATCAATATGCACAAGCTACAATCTGCATGTGGCCCTAACTGAACCATCCTTTGAAAACTTTGAACGCAGCATCTTTCCCAAAATATAGCCTTCACAAACATGTTTGGCAGGTGCTTCAAGAGGCGGCAAAGAAGCAACCATATCGGATTTTTGCAAACGCAGCAAACTGGCAAAATTTAGATGCCCAAAACATGCATGCCAAAGTTTTGCATGTGAAATAGTCTTTGAATCCACAACAGCGTTTGCATAATTCATCCCATACTTGTCGTACAAAGTGAGCTTATACAACCCACGACATAAAATGCCAGATGAAACAATTTCATCATCAAAATTGAGATCGTGTTGTACATCTGGCATCCTAAAATTTGACTAAAAGACCAAGTCTAGCAAGTGCAGATACAAAGAAAAGATTCTTTTTTATCCCAGGTACATATAATGCATCAACAAGTGTGAAAGAACTGCCATTTGCAATAGTAAGCACAATCTTTCCAAGTCCCTTAACCGCATAAGTGGCATTGTTGGCACAAGGGATAGTATTACCATGAGGGACATATTCAAGAGAGGTAAACAAATCACGATGTGAGGTAATGTGCTTTGTAGCACCACTATCAAAATACCACACATGTGAATCTGTAGCAATTGACATGCATGCATCATGGACAACAGGATCATATGTACACTCTGCACTAAAAGCCCACTGCATCTACAGCAGCATCACATTCTTTTATTATAGAAGACTCTACAATAGTTGCGCTTGTATTGGACCCTATAGTTAATCCAGCCTCTTTCTTCTTAGCCTCTTTTGCCTTCAATTTTGGAGACTGCTCAATCAAGTGATCATTAGCTTTACAATAATGGCAACACATCTTCTTTTTATCCTTATCACCATAATTCCTAGACAAAGTGGTGACAATAGAAGCATTAGCAACATAAGATTTTCCACTCGCAGAAAAACCACAAAAGAACCATGAGAAGTGGTTACATTGCTATTACCACCTTTTTTTTTAGCAGCAACATTAGGAAAAATATGAACCCTCTAGGGGCCCTTTGGGATTAAGGTTAATTAGAGGCCAGCCAATAGGAAGAGTGGACACACTCTATACGCTCAAAAAAGTAGGGGGACAAGGTAGCCTTACACCTCTTTATGGCCTCTTACCTAGTGAGAAGGTAAGGGAGGTGGCTAGGGGAAAGGGGGAGGGGGGGGGACCACTTTGACCTTTTTTTCCCCCACTTTTTGGTCCGGATTTAAAAATACACTAAAAAATTCAAATTTTCAAAAAAATTCAAATTTTCAAAAAAATTCAAATTTCAAATTTTCCCTCTTTAAAAGATCCCCAAACTTATTTCATGGTCAAAAAAGTATTTTTGACCTCCAAAAGTAAAAAACGTGCACTAAAAAATACAAAAATTTGAATTTTTTCAAAAAAGTTCAAAACATCATTTTCCACCCTCCAAAGTCTTTCCAAACCTATTCTATAGCTAAAAAGTGATTTTCTCTCTCTACAAACTCTTTTCTAAGCTCTCCATTGCTGCAACAACCACATGCACTCCCTATAGTGTAACACTATCTCTCTACTAGCTTTCTCCCACCTCCATTGTAGCACCAAGCAAGCTCATCCCCCATCTCTTCCCTTGGCCACCACATAGTTTCACACCAAGCTAGCTCCTCTTCCTTCTCTCACCTCCATTACACCATGAAACAAGATTCTACTCCTTCTAATTCTATTCACTCACACTACATGGAAACCTCTACTCCCGAAGATGGAAAAACTATGAGCTTACATGACTTGAATACCACAACAATAGGAGGTGTGAATAGTGTGTGGGCTTTGCAAGGGTTGATCTCCAACATAAAGATAAAATGGTAAGAAAACTACCCTTGTAGCTTACATTCAGAGCTTAACATCATCTCCATCTTTAAGTTTATCATGCTAGAGAGAATAAACCTCTTTATGGCTTTCAATGTTTAGGCTTCATACCTCATAACACTGGGTGGTGCTATTTTGTTGATGGCTTTGGCGCGCCATCTATAGTTGTGTAGCATGTGATTGAGTCTCACACTGCAAGTAAGTTGTGTTATGTATAGAGAGTCATCAAAGATTTTTCTTATAATTTATTCTTTGTATAGTTGTCATTAGATTATCATTTTCTACTTTATAACTTTGTGCTCACATAATCTGTTGTTTACTTACAGAGTCAACTTCTTTTCAAAGGACATGAGCAAGCAAACATGTGCAGAGATGGAAATCACTCTATTTTTGTTCCATGAGGAACCTTTCACTACGATGTTAAAGGATTTTGATAAGAATAGTAGAATTTTTGTAGAATCTTAAACCAATAGGTACTCTCTAGGAGCTCTTAGAAAAGCCATCCATATAGTACTACTATCTTCCCTAATGTCATAGACACACAAATACTCAAGTGTATATGAATCTCTAGATGAGGAAGACAAATACTTGTAAGAGAAGCCTAATAACAACAACATTTTCTCCGTTTGTAATTATTTTCATGAGGCTGGATTCTTCTATAAATGCAAGATAAATGTGTTTTTTTGTTAAATGGCATCGCATTGAGTGAGAGTATTTAATTTAGATTACTGGAGTTTCATACAGATTTGAGAATTATTGTTGAACTTTATGGATATTTTTATTTGCTTGTAAGATGTTTCAAGTCTCAAGTCTTAATCAGAAATTCAAGCAATATTTTGATTTCAGTTTAATCATTAATGGTTATTCTTATTAAAGTGGATCATAAACTTTGTCAAGATGTCCTCATTTGGGGATGCTGAATATATATCATTAACAACGTTTCACAAGTTGAGAAAGCTAAATTCTTGCTTTCCAACATGTTATTGTTTCCATACTATGCCTATGCCAAGCTTGACTTAGAGAAATGACAACTTGAGATGAAGGTGTCGATGTATAAGGGTGACTTATTATTGACTCATGTTTCATCATACATATATTGTAAAGCCTTTGATTTTCCACCTTTTTGAGTAGTGGTGACAAGTTTTTGGTATCAAATATTCTTAAATATCCCTATTCATGAGCTACTGGTAGCTATTTCTTTGGTATTGCTAAAGACGATACCAATAGCTATTACCTTGTGAACTTAACTGTTAAATTGTGGATTTGATTTTTACTATGTAGCTCATTTGGATAGAGAAAGTGTAACATCAATTATAGATACATGCATTATTAACATAGAAGATATGTACCAATCGAGCCTATGTAAACTGCTAATCAAGAAACCTTTGGTTGGATACTATAACAGTAGGGGTCACATGTGGTTTCAAATACCAAAGAAATGGCTTAACCAAAACATTCCCAAGAACACGAGATGGACACAAGGAAGTAAAAATTGGCTCCTTGTTTGGTCAATTTCTAGTGTGAATATTTAGTGCACAGGATTTGTGAGGCCTTTGACCTGGGGAGTTCACTAAAGTATATGTAACATAACACACGTGTTCAACATAAGGGATTTTGTGTAGATAAGGTCTATAAGGGGTACTTTTAATCCATTCTGGTGAACGCACATGATATAGGAAAATTTTACATAGTGAATGTTCCAGACCTTTGAACACATAGAAAAAGGGACCGGGGGGGGGGTGCTATGATTACATCAAACGCTACACCTCTATCTCATGGCCATGCATTAAAAAAGCTCCTATTTGTCAGTATAAGACCCCAAGGGGGGAGCTCTTGCTCTCTGTACATCTATCTTACATCCTTTTCTCATATTTATAACAATAGTGTTACAAAATTTTCTCATGTAAAGACTCCCAGGGCTCTCAACAAGAGTGGCCACAAGGGCGCGCAAAATGGCCATCCAAAAGTCTCGGATGGCCATTTCGCGCGCCCTTGTAGCCACCCTTTTTTTTTTTTTTCTAGTGTTGAACTTGTAGATTTTGATGCAAAAAAAAACATACCTTGTTTGGATTCTCTAAAAAACAACGTGCAAGTTGACAATCTCTTAAAAACTAATGTAAAGCATTACTTTTTCCTTATCTGCGGGCTCCAACGAACATTAAAACCATGGAATCTGAAAATACTCAAAAAACTAATGTTTTTTATTGTGTTAAGGACTGTATTTCCTACATACAATACTTTCTCAAAATCTTGCTCTAACGCCTTCAAAGGCCCCAGGGGGTGAGCTCTTGCTCTCTGTACATCTAATTTACAGCCTTATCTCATACTTATACACAATAATTTTGTGAATTTTTTCCATGTAAAAGCTTCCAGGGCCCTCAACAAGAGTGGCCACAAGGGCGTGCAAAATGGCTATCCAAAAGTCCCGGATGGCCATTTCGCGCGTCCTTGTGGCCACTTTTTTTTTTGTTGAACTTGTAGACTTTGATGCAAAAAAAAACATACCTTGCTCGGATTCTCTAAAAAACAACGTGCAAATTGGCAATCTCTTAAAAACTAATATAAAACAGACATTTCTTACTTTTTCCTTAATCTGCGGGCTCCAACGAGCATTAAAACCATGGAATCTGAAAATACTCAAAGAACCAATGTTTTTTATTGTGTTAAGGACTGTATTTCCTACATACAAAACTTTCCCAAAATCCCACCCTAACACCTTCAAAAGTGGCTTCTAAGGAGTGCCCTCGGTCAAAATTTGAAATCGAAGGAAAATAATCATAATGAGCTCCTAAACTTTGTACAAACTTTAAAATAACCAAAATTTCATTCAAAAAAAGTTATTACTAAAAATTTGAAAATGGACTTCCCTTGAACTTCCCACAACGATAGAAATCAAAGGGTTTAAGGAGAGATGTGGTATCGAGGTTTATTCCGTCAAGATCTCTTCTACTTTATCATGTCTTCTCATGTACAATCTTACCAAACAAAAACAAATTTACACTTTAAATGACTACAAATCTTATTTAACTTATCAAACAATCTAAAATATGGTAGACCTAGAGTGCTCTTTCACATTAACAAACAAAAAAGTCCAAATTTCTTCTCATTAACTTTGATAAACATACATTTGTGAACAACTTCCAAGGAGTAGTGCAGTCACAGTTCTTACATCCATTCCATGATATGGCATGGTATGGGGTGACCTATCACATAAAAATATCTTTGGTAGGAGTGCCCTCATGTTAGAAAAGGGTGTGTTGCTGCTGATGAAAAGATGTTGCATTGTCCTACTAGGGATCTCTCCATGTTAGCATAATGATTTTTGGTGTAGTGGGAGCCACATTGCCGTTGAGGAGAGCTTTGTGCCACCGTAAAAGCTTCATATTATGCTAGTTCCTTGAGCCATTCTTGCAAACAACACCACTCAACTAACATATTAAGAGGTCACCTTGTAACAAAAACATGTATGAATTCAACATTTGCAAGCTGTATAATAAAGACACTTGTTAAGTATAAGTTGTACAAATGTGCAAGTATTTTCATCCAACTGGGAATAAACAATCCTAAAATATACATTATGATGAGATTACCCACCTCTAATAATCATGGATTTGAAGCACCTACCTGCAAGATGTAATAAAGAAGACTGTTTTAGAGGAAAAGTGGTGACACTTGGCCTCTCTAACCTGCAGCTTTTCACTATTTGTGAACAAAAGCAACCTTTGTGCCAAGCACTACAAAACAAGTAGAGGCAACACATTATACTTCAAAGTTTATGATAAGAAGAACACAACCAAAAGAAAGAAGTATATTGTTACCTTGCACAAAGGGGTGTTTTATTCAAATATGTGATGGAATTGGCAAGATATTGAAGAACCATCAACATTCATCTCACCGACGGTACGACGTTCTTGGGATGACCTCTGCTCACCCTTAAGTGTGGCCTTCGGTGCAAACGCCACGGACAAGAAAACATGTATGCATACGATTTCTAATGTCCGTGAGCACCATGGCAGTTGTTGCGTGAGGAAGCAAAAGATGAAAAGAGAGAGGGGGGAGGGAGAGGAAGGAACATGGGAGGAGAGAAGGGGGCAGTGGGGGAGAGGGAGAGAGAGGGGAGGAGAAGGAGAGAAGGGGACAGGGAGGGAGAGGGAGAGAGGAGAAGAGAAGGGAGTAGAGAGGGAGAGGAGAAGGAGAAAGGAGGGAGGAGGAAGAGAGAACAAAGGTTTTTTTTGGGGGGGGAGGCTTTTTTTTTTTGAAAAATTGGACTTTTAGTGCTTGTAGGTTTTAAAAAAGGTCAAAAAATGATTTTTTGATATGCATATATGTTGGGGGGAAGTTTTAAGTAAAAAAGAAGTAAAAATCTTTTTTTTGAAAAAAAATCAAATTTTGGCTCTTAGTGACCCACATTTTTGCTGATGTGGCCACACCTCTTTACTCCCTTCACTTTCAAAAAGCTAGAGAGAGAAGGTGACCTCCTAGGTCCACATCCTACATGTGTCTAAAAAAAAGGCTAGAAAAGCCTACTCAAAACTAACTTCTTGAATGCCCTTGTCCCCTTAACCCTACACAACATTAGCTTTAATCCCTAAAAATTAGGATTCCTTACAAGGCCCATGCAAGGTCCATATTTCTCCTAATGATCATGTTTGACTACTCAAATTATAAGCAATGTGCAATCTTAAGGAGACAAAGATTTCAACAAAGGGATATAAGTTCATTGCTTTTCTTCTTCCAGTTTTGGGATTTACTCCACCCGTGGACTTAAACATAGGGCACCAACCTTTTCTCATTTGTCACAAGTAAATCCAAATGCTCATCAATCGCTTGGCTATTGTACATTAGTTCAAAAGCATTCCAATTTTTGGAATGAAATGGTAGGTAGAGAGAGAGAGAGAGAGAGAGAGAGAGAGAGAGAGAGAGATAGTTCTATTATCATCCTCGGAGGTCAAATATGACCTATGGGACCAAATGAACATGTCATGTGGTGTGAGTGGAGGTCATAAGTGACTCTCGATGCTCAATTATAGTTGAAATGAGCGTCGCAATAGAGAGTCCACATCGTGGTTGAGAGAGGAAGGTATGTAGGGAGATCTCATGGCTGAATATATGGGGAAAAGAGGACCTAATGTGGTCAAAAGTTGAGCACTCAAGTAGTGTGTGTGTGTGTGTGTGTGTGTGTGTGTGTGAGAGAGAGAGAGAGAGAGAGAGAGATTTTTCTCAATTAGAGTATCTTGCTTGAGGTAGGATTTACTATGCTTCTAAGCTCCAGGTAAATGTTGCTTTTGGGCAAAAGAACGGTCTCTTAAGAGGGTGTTTGATTTAATCATTTAGTTTAGTTTTTCTATGAGCAGATAGTTCCACACATGAGTACCGTATTTGCTAATTATTGAGTCGATCAATTGAACATATGAAGGTTTAATTTAGGAAAACGTTGATCTTTTTAAGAAGAGATGTTTCATTGATGTGTTTAAGGGCGAAAACTCTCCTTCAAGGGGGGAGTAATGTTAGGAAAAGGGGGGCACGAGCCCTAGGCAAGGCCAGCTATAATCATGTAGTCATGGGATCTTCTAAAGATAGAGCCAAGGGCCTATAAGAGAAGGTGGTTGGGTGGAGATGAACATGCATTAGTCCCTAGTCCTCACAACTATGTTTAGGTGCAACATGTATATTTTGAACCAAGGATGATAGGGCGATTAGGAATGTGCCATTATAGGTGTATGTGGGTCTGCAAAAGACTCATGTGGAAAGCCTCTTAGATTGACAAGCTACCAAAACCCCACCTTTGATATTGAGTGAAAATAATTGTTCCCTTTCTTTTTTATGTGGGCAATCTAGATGGTGAGGAGAAGGAGAAAGGAGGTCACGAAAGCATGCCTTATGAGTCCAATGAGAATGCAAGTGACTCCTTTAGCAACTATGAGTGCAAAAGGAGAGATTTCCACCAAAAAGAGCTTTTAAGCAAGGTTTCCCAAAGGAGGATTCAATCGATGGACTTTTTGGGCTAGAAAATCACAAGGGAAGATACATTTCAATTGGCAAGCATGTGGTTTTGATATTACATGTTTACTTAGCATTCTACTTTACATAATTCATTTTAACTAGCATGCTAGTTTATCAATCCCAATTGACATGGCATTGTAGAAGGCATACTACCTTGTGCATAGGGGACTACCATTTCAAGAAGAAAAATGCACAATGAGTTTTATACAATGTAAAGGAGTGCACTCCAATCATGGTATCACACAATAGGTCTATATATTAATGTGTTCTCATATCCTTGAAGGATTTAGTTGTTTCTAGTCATAAATATTGTCTACTAGCCTCTATGTGATGTTTTTGCTACACCACATTCTTAGCTCTTGTGTGCTTGTGCATGATACAAATCAAGAAGTGAAAATTTTTTGTGATCGTCTTGGTTTTGAGGATGTGGAGAGGTGAAAACCTGCAAATAATCCCAATAGTTAGAAGGTAGCGGATCAAGTACAATAAAACATTGATCATACTGATGAAAGCATGCCTCGAGCATGCCAATGAACAATGTTGCAGAAGATATCCTTGAGAATCGAAGGGCATGTCTGGCAAGATCAATGTTCACATGAAGAGGCCATTAGTATTTCCACCGAGACCAATGCCTTGGAACCTCAGAAGGTTAATGATACATACATCAAGGACCAATGCCAACAACATGGATAGGCCACTACCACGAAGCACAAGGAGGGTGGTACAACATCCTTCAAGGTGACTATTGAGGAGCATGAGGGTGGTTGTGCATCCCTCAAGGACTACCAAGGAGTATCACAAGTGTGCTATTGTGACATTGATGGTGACAACCTAAAAATATGCATTAGTTCTTGCAAGGTTTAAGAAGAGAACAACATTCAGTCATCCTACCCAAAAGGGTAGTGACCCAATACACACTCGACCATGAAGGAGGGAGGAGAAGATCAGACACAAAGTGTTGGTGGAGCTCTCAATGAGGATTTGAAATTACCCCATTACTCCTCATTGTTCTATATGATCAAAATAATAGATAAGGTGAGTATAGTCAATGTGATGGGTGTCTCGCAACTTGGCTAGAACACTAAAAATCTCCCACTTGAAGTCCAATGTGGCCCAAGTGGCCTATGTGTGTAAGTATGCACTTCTGTACAACCATGAAGCAATCCAAGTCGCTTTGCCTTACACCCATTATCTCCATGCAATGTGCAAACTGCTCTAAGGGCAGGCTATTGGTGAGAGCATTTGTATGGTTGTCATCCATATGAACCTTGACTAGCTCAATGTGCTTGCTAGCCAATATGTCTTGTATCACATGATAATGGACTCTACGTGTAGTTGAAACACAATGTTCCTTGCTAATGCAATTGCACTTTGACTATCACAATGCAACACTAGAGTGTGAGTAATGTCAAGATCTCCCACTAGGCGAGCTAACCATGTAGCTTCATTGCTAGCATAAAAAATTGTCACATACTCTGTCTCTATGGTGGAAGATGACGTACATTTTTGGAGACATGATCTCCATGACACTGTTGCTCTAGCAAATAAGAAAACATAGCCAGACGTGGATCTTCAATAATATACACAACTCGCATAATCCACATTGGTGTAACCCACAATGGATGCATCACTATTCCCAAAGCATAAGCACTTGTCTGCAATACCTTGCAAATATCTCAAAATGTGCTTCATTGCTTCCCAATGTTTTTTGCCAAGATTTTTCATAAATCTACTAACCACTCCCACTGCAAAATCAATGTCTGGTCTCGTGGCTACCATGGTGTATATAAGACTGTCGAGACTGATGAAGAATATGGCACCTTGGCCATTTTTACTTTCTCAACACCAGGCTTGGGAGCATCATTCTTACTCACTTTTTCATATTCCTACATTCGAGTACTCAATGTAGCCTTCCCCCCCTGCATATCACAACGCTACAAGACCTTGTGGATATATGTTTCTTGAGAAAACTCTAGTATTCCACATTTTCTATCCCTCTTGATACGCATACCAAGAAAGTGACTGCATCTCTTAAATCCTTCATAGAAAACTGTATTCTAAGTGACTTTTTCAAGATGGAAATCTCATCTTTAGACTTCCCAGCAATGAGCATATGATCAACATAAAGTTTGAGGATAATGAGGGAACCATCATTCAACCTCTTGGTATATAAGCAGTGATCTTCTTGACTCCTTACATAACCTTGGGATTGCATGTACTTGTCAAACCATGTACCATTGCCTTGAGCCCTGCTTTAGTCCATGAAATGCCTTACACAATATACACACTAGTTTTTCCCCTGTAGGCTTTTCAAGTTTGACTTCAAAACCCTCTGGTTGCTTCATGTAGACATCCTCATCAAGATCCCTATGAAAGAAATCCATCTTCACATCCATCTGAACAAGTTCCATGTCCTCAATGGCTTCTAATCCAAGTACAAGATGCAATGTAGTCATCTTGACTACTTGAGAAAAATCTCATGAAAATCCATGCCTTTGTTTTTCTTGAGGCCTTACTAACCAATCTAACCTTATACTTAGGCTCGAGGTCTTCTAATGAGTACTTCTTCTTATATACCCATGTTCAAGGCAAGGCTTGTTTTCTCTCTGTCAACTCTATCAGTTCCCAAGTCTCATTTGCCATAATTGAGGTATAGTCAGATTGCATTGCGTGCTCCCATTTCATTCTATCTTCCATATCAATAGCCTCTTGGTAGCAGGTAGGCTATCTGTAATCAGTGACGAATAAATAGTCTTAACCCTGGTTGAAAACTCTCAAGGGCACGCGAGACACGTGTAGATCTACTCACTGTTGACTGTTGGACCATCGTTTCTCAGGAGCATCACTAGCTCTCTTTGGAGAACTAATAGGTAGGTTGATCCCTAGTAGACTAAGCTGTTTGCGTGACTAGACTTGAGGTTGAATCTCACTTTGCTATACTCAACCTCTTTCATAGGCCGTCTATGCATCTTTGATTTTATTAAAGATCACATGTGAGCTACGAATGACTTTTTGAGATTTCGGGTGCCAGAGACGATAACCCATCTCTCCATCTACACCATATCCAAAGAAGATGCATTTGTCCACCTTCTTTCTAAGCTTTTTAGGCACATGTGAGAATGCCTCACACCCAAACACGCGTAATCTATTATAATTGGGCTTCTTGCCTATCCACATCTCTTGCATAATCTTGTAGCTCAAATAGTGTACTAGGTGACCTATTAATGATATGCACCACTCTCATTATAGCGTCTCCCCAAAAATCTTTAGGTATCATGGAAGTGACCCTGTCTTGAATAGTTCTATTCATTTTCTTAGGTCTTTAGGTATCATGGAAGTGACCCTCTCCTGAATAGTTCTATTCCTTTTCTTAGCAACTCCATTCTCAGCATGTGTGTACAGTGTAGTACACTACCTCTGAATTCCTCTTTTGCTACAAAAATTCTTGAACGTAATGGAGACGTACTCCCAGCTGTTTTCAGTGCGCAAAGCCTTCAACTTTTTCAACCATAGCTAGGAACTTTTGGAAGATAGGCGCACATAGATTGTTATGAATCTAATCTAAAGGATTTTGTAATATTCTATCCAATGGAGAAGTGGTAAGACTAATCTCTTTCTTGTATATGCAATGATGTAGAATAATTTAACACATGGATATAGGCAAAATGATATAAATGCTTCATTCCCTTTGTACTCATATGGCCAAGCTAGCTATTGCACAACTTAGTAGAAGGTAGGTTGACTACATAGATAGAATTATCTTTCACACCAGCAGAGACATGCAAAGATTACAATGAGCCAAACTTTTGTCCTTTGAGCAAGACCAAGTTAGCTAGGAACCATTGCCAAACATTGTAGTGTATCCAAGATCATCAATATGTCTTGCTGAAATTAAGCTCTTAATTAGCTTTGGCACATGTCTAACACCTTGAAACATGAACTCGGTATCATTAGCCATACACAAATTCACATCTCCAATGGCACATATCTCAAGCTGATGATAATCACCCAGCATGATTAAACCATGTGTAGAAGCATAACTAGAGAACCACTCCTTGTTAGGAGTTACATGAAAATTGACACATGAGTCAATAATCCAATTGTGCATATAGCATTCATCAAGAGCTAATAATGTCTCTGGAGTCAAATCAGAAGTGAAGACTAGTACATGTGATGGCTGTGACACATCAAGAACAACATCAACATGTAGAGACTCAATGACATTGAGCTCCTCTATCTTCACCCTACTTTTAGGAGATGCAAAACTTACGATAATGGCTTCACCCTATTCTCTTTGCAATAACACCAATCTTTCTTCATGTGTCCTTTCTTGTGACAATGGTAGCATTCAATGCTTCTTGTGTCACATCCGCATATCTTGCTATGTGCATTCTTGCAATCTTGAGAACGATCACGACTGCGACTACAACCTCTCTACCTTTGATTGCATATCTCAAGCTAATGAAAATCACCCAGCATGATTAAACCATGTGTAGAAGCATAACTAGAGAACCACTCCTTGTTAGGAGTTACATGAAAATTGGCACATGAATCAATAATCCAATTGTGCACATAGCATTCATCAAGAGCTAATAATGTCTCTGGAGTCAAATCAGAAGTGAAGACTAGTACATGTGATGGCTGTGACACATGAAGAACAACATCAACATGTAGAGACTCAATGACATTGAGCTCCTCTATCTTCACCCTGCTTTTAGGAGGTGCAGGACTTACGATAATGGCTTCACCCTATTCTCTTTGCAATAACACCAATCTTTCTTCATGTGTCCTTTCTTGTGATAATGGTAGCATTCAATGCTTCTTGTGTCACGTCCGCATATCTTGCTGTGTGCATTCTTGAAATCTTGAGAATGATCATGACTGCGACTACAACCTCTCTACCTTTGATTGTTTTTTGGCTACTTACACTAGCCATATATGCATCAACATGCCCACTAGTGTCAATAGACTGACATCAAATCTCCTCCACAAGCAAAGCACTAGTAACATCATTGAAAACAAGCTTTCCTTGAGGGGGAAATTCACTAATGGTAGTGTTAAGCGTATCCCATGATGTAGGCAAAGTGCATAGCAAGAAAATGGCTTTCATTTCATTATCACAATCTGGCCCTTTTGATGTAGGCTGTGTAAACAAGCTATTGAACTCATTTAAATGCAAACTGACACTGCTACCCTCTTTCATATTCAAGTGCATAAGCTTTTTCATCAATAACACCTTGAAACATGAACTCGGTACCATGTGTAGAAGCATAACTGGAGAACCACTCCTTGTTAGGAGTTACATGAAATTGGCACATGAGTCAATAATCCAATTGTGCACATAGCATTCATCAAGAGCTAATTATGTCTCTGAAGTCAAATCAAAAGTGAAGACTAGTACATGCGATGGCTGTGACACATCAAGAACAACATCAACATGTAGAGACTCCATGACATTGAGCTCCTCTATCTTCACCCTGCTTTTAGGAGGTGCAGGACTTACGATAATGGCTTCACCCTATTTTTGCAATAACACCAATCTTTCTTCATGTGTTCTTTCTTGTGACAATGGTAGCATTGAATGCTTCTTGTGTCATGTCCGCATATCTTGCTATGTGCATTCTTGCAATCTTGAGAACGATCGTGACTGTGACTACAACCTCTCTACCTTTGATTACTTTTTTGGCTACTTCCACTAGCCATATATGCATCAGCATGCCCACTAGTGTCAATAGACTGACATCAAATCTCTTCCACAAGCAAAGCACTAATAACATCTTTGAAAACAAGCTTGCCTTGAGGGGAAAATTTACGAATGGTAGTGTTAAGTGTATCCCATGATGTAGGCAAAGTGCATAGCTAGAAAATGGCTTTCATTTCATCATCAAAATCTGGCCCTTTTGATGTAAGTTGTGAAAACAAGCTACTGAACTCATTTACATGCAAACTGACACTGCTACCCTCTTTCATATTCAAGTGCATAAGCTTTTTCATCAATAACACCTTATATAATGCACTCTAACCATCCCAAGTTGAGCATAATGAATCCCATAATTCTTTTGTAGTACTCTTGTCCATAATCATAAAGAAAATAGACTCACCAAGGTATAGAGGAATGGTCGCCATAGCACGAGCATCAAGCTCCTCCCACTCTTCATTAGTGTAAACACCCTCTTTACACTCTTTCAATGGAGTTTCAAGGCCCTTATTAACCAAGACATCAAGCATACAATGCTTCCATATTGTGAAGTTTGTGCCATCAAACTTCTTGATATAATACTCTTCTTTGTCAGAAGTTCTAGCCATGACTGACAAGAGAAAATGCAAGAGAGTGAGACTAGGAATTTATGGCAAAATTTCTTTGAAAATTTCGACAAAGTCGCCTTTGCATAGAGATCAAAATCTCAAGAAGAAAATCGGCAAAATCACTGTAAGGTCAACACATAGCATTGTTGCTAATAGCAATCTATAACCTACCTTCCACATGTGAAAACTTGTAGTCAAAGTAGCCAAAGTCGATGCCACTAAAGTTGATGCTGATTCCGGTGCCAATGCTGGGTGTCACTCCTCTATAAAAGAGGCACCACGTCGGTGTATATCGATGTCAAAGGAGAAGTCGATGTTGCAATCCAGGAAAATGGGTTGCTGATGTTAAGAATCAGAGTGTGTGTGTGTGTGTGTGCCATACTATGCACACAATCCCTCTTTCTTTTTGTTGAAGCCCCTTTCTTTCTCTTCCTCATCAAGAGTGTGTGTATTTGATGCCTTAAATGTTGAAGTTGAGATGAAACTATCTCTTGCTCTCTCTCTCTCTCTCTCTCTCTCTCTCTCTCTCTCTCTCTCTCTCTCTCTCTCTCTCTCTCTCTCTCTCTACACTCTCTCTCCCATTTTGGGGAGCGGTTTTTGGAGGTTCTGGCATCAGATCAACCATTTGTCTTACCTTTGGTACAAGGCAATGTAACGTTTGAAGTTTTAATCTATGTCCTAGTATAAGAGGGTATACATGCCTCCTTGTAAAGAAGAAAAAAACTTTTGCAAGCTAAGCAGTGTGTCTTTCTAGCTCTCTCTCAGTAATCATGGCAAGTGTAGCATTTCCAACATTTAAAGGAAAGAAGGGGGAGGATTTGGTAACAGACTTCCTAGATGACTTTGAAGTAGCATGTGTAGTGAGCAACAAAGATACGGATGAATCCCGGGTTAGAATCTTTAAGCATCTCATGAAGCTAGAAGCTAGATCATGGTACAATGCACTTCCACAAGCAACCAAGGATGACTGGGAACCCTTAAAAACCGCTTTTAAGAGGCGCTTTGGGAGAGGTACCACTTCAGAAAAGTTGTGGGACAAGTTGAGAGACTTGAAGCAGGAGGGTCTTTTAGAATATGCCACCTATGAGTCCAAATTTGTGGATTTGTGGGAACGGTGGGTTGAGTCACTGGCAAGGGGGGAAGCTACACCCGATTTCCTAAAAAAAGATCGGTTCATGCATGGCTTATGGCCGCTTCTAAAGGAGAAGGTGAAAGGTAGATTCTCGGCTACGTACAAGTTAGACGTTGAGATTGCTCGCCTTAAGGACAAGAAACTGTGAATGAAAGCCAAAGAAACCGAGTCAATAGAAGCAGGAACATCGCGTCGACCAGCAACTATGACAACCACCATTCCACCACCACCACCGGCTCTTGGGGTAAGAGATGACCAACAAGATATGTTGGCCCATATTACTGACCAACTGCAGAGTTTGTCTGTCCACTTAATACAGCAAGGGAGGAGTCAAGAAAGAGATCAAGACCCTGGAAGAGCACGATGACAAAATAGAGAGTATCACTGCTACAACTGCGGAGAAGACGGTCACGGTATATACTACTGTCCCAAACCACGACAAAACTATAATAGAGGAGGTAGGAGGAACCAATTGTCACCCCCTAGAGAAAGAACACCCCCACCCCGAGCACCAGCCCCACCAACACAAATTCTACGTCCGCCACAATCACCACTTACAATCATCCTACGCCCACCATCAATTGGTACCCGCACACCAAGTATCATTGGTCTTGCAGAAGAGGTCGAGATGAAGGTAACCGAAGAAGGATCAAGCGAGAAGTTTATTCAAAGAACTCAAGCAGTGGAACAAGAGGTTAAAGAATCAAAAGATGCTACCCAGGTGGGGGAGGTAAGTCAAGAAAATTGTGTTACAAATGTGAGTACATCTTTAACCTTGAATGAAATAGGCACCAAAGCGATCAATCGACAACATTGGGCAGTAAGGGTAAGAAGGTGTAAAGTCTTGATTAGGCCTCGTCAAAGTAAGAGGAATGCAAAGGGCATGAAAGATACAAGAGAAGAGGAAGACCAGCCTGCTAGCAAGGCTTTGCAGAAGGTGGACAACATATCAAGCAAAGGGGAGGGCTTTGAAAACGGAAGCCTGTGCACCACCATGGACCCAGGACAGTGTGGCAAGCTAAAGGAATCTTGCATCAAGGCAGTTTCACTTAAGGACCATAACGAAGAGGTAAGTATGACTGAAGGTTTGGAGTTGGCTATTGCTCCAGAGGCTTGGCAGCCGAGCAAGACTTTATTGTGTAGTGTTATAGACTTAGAGATGGGTAATGCCTCTAGTCTACTGAAGGGTGTTATAAACTTGGAGATGGGTAATGCCTCCAGTTTATGTGAGGATGTTCATAGTAAGTTTGATGATCAATATGTTGCCAACCTTTTAAGGATGTTCCAAACTCCTCCACAACACAGCATTTTGTTTGCATGGGATGCATCAGACCTATGGCTATGGCTAGCCGCTATAACATATAGAGAGAAGATCAGCATGGAGATAAGAGCAAAGGAGCCATGGATAGATAAAAGCCTGATAGAATGCAAGAATGAAGACCTCATTCGCAATTTGGTACAACTTTTTACAAATAGTGCATCCTCTCTTTGGAGAAAGGTAAGTGGATTACGCTTGTATTTAAGCCGCAAGGTAGGTGGCTTGCTATTAGCACCAGTAAAGGAAGTTGACATGTTTGAGCACACCCAAAAGAAGCATGATATGCTTGCAATTTTTTCTAGTCATGGCAGTAAGCAGGATTCTGAAGAAAACTTGAGCTCACCACACCAACAAGGCGGCCATATATGGTGGATTCTTGGTACACTCTTGGGAATCATAATTTTCAGTTCTGTCTTTGCAGTAGCCAAGATACTCATTTCCCCTCTCGCTACTGGTGGTTACAAATTTGATCCAATTTGGCATGCAAATTTTATTGTTCGAACACTGCAAACAATGATCCTATTTTTCACTTGGGATCCAGGAGGACATTGGCACAAAGTTCTGGAAGCCATGGGCTTCCCCTTTAATCAACCGACACTATTCCAAGGAACAAGCTATCACCCGGACCTGTTACAGATTCATGAATATCCCAGAAATCTCACCAATGGCCAAATGGAATGGCTAGTTCAAAAGGCAACTCGATATCGGATCCTACAGCTAAGCGGAAGAAGAATCGGAGTCAGAGCTAGAAGCATGAATGCCTCTAGCCAAACGGGGAGGGCTAATGATAGGGGCTTTTCACAAGCCAAGCTCCCATACCCCTCTTCTCTCGTCCCCACCCCATGAAAACCCCCTCTTAGGGAGGGAGTGATAAAAGACATTGGAAAAAGTAAGAAAAAATAAAGTATGATTATGTAAATATATGAGAAAGGTAAAATAGGCCACCTCATGCCTGCGGGGCAGCCCATCCCCACCTTGCCTCCTTTTTCTTCACTGTTGCCCCGTCGTGTGTCCCTTTTCCTCTCCTCCACTCAAAAGGACAACCCCCTCTCTCTTCCCCTTGTCCTTTCTCCTTTCTCTCTCCCCTCAAGCTACCCCACCTAATAATGCATTCTAACTCACCAATAATGCACCCTAACTCACATGCAACTTACCCTATCTTCCAAAATAGTATACCCCACCCCCCCTTTCTCTCTCCTATCATATCCCATGACCCAAATACCCCCCCCTCTCTCTAAAGGGCGCCATGTCTCTTGTCTTGTAGCTAAATAACCTCCCCCACACTCACACACACTCAGTTTCACTAAAAAAGGTGCCCACAGACCCATCCCCACCCGGTGGTTACCTGATTTTTCTTGTGTTCACACACATCTGCACACAGATTCACCTCTGAACACACTCCCCTCTCTCCCCTCTTGTAATTACTTTATTCTCCATGTCACCTCTCACTTTTTTTCATCAACCCATCTCTCTCTCTTAGTCTCTCTCTCATGAGACTGCTGTTCTGGCACATATACACACAGCCAGACAAGTGGGGCCCACAGTCACATGGCCTATGTAGATAATGATTTCTTCATTTCTAAATTCTAGAATTTCTCCCCCCTCCTCCCCTATATAAAGAGGGGTCACCATCACACAAAAACACACACCATCACCAAAGAGTACACTATGCATTGTGTGTGCCTAGTGCACACACACACACACACACCCACACCATCACCATCACCGCAATCACCATGCTCGTCTTGAGCATGACCTCTACACCCTTGGGCTATGGAAGATGAAGGGAAACTAAATGAAGGATGATGGCCATAACCCTCGTGCGAGTCTTCGCCATCAACTCCCACCTATCCTCCATGTGCTCTACCACGCTCTCCCTTCTCATTCCCCTACCCTATGCTCCCCATTTCATCGCCTTATTCTCTAAATATAGCTTGATGTTTTGTGAGTATGTTTTCTTGCAATGTTTTTCCCATGTGAGGTGTACGGAATCGCCACCTAGTCTTGTGTTTGGAGTGAGCTTGTGTATGTGTGAAGGGTGTGCGGATTCGCCATCCTTTTGTGGTGCCTAAGTACTAAGCCGCTATACCCCCTCCCTCTCTCTCTCTCTCTCTCTCTCTCTCTCTCTCTCTCTCTCTCTCTCTCTCTCTCTCGATCTCATTCCCTTTCCTCTTCATCATTACTCCCAAGCATCCATCTCTCTTGGATGAAAACTTTGTTATGGTGGTGTGTTGTTTGCGTCCTAGCCGCTCAAGCTAGGTGGTGCCCCCTGTTTGCTTTACCATGACAGGCTCGAGGCGCGCCATTCGGTCCCCGGTATTTTAGAGGCCGTTGGGGTTCGGGGTTCGCTTTGCTCCCGTCAATGGTTTTGGGCCTTTGAGAATTGACGTATTCATTCATGTCTTTGGGTAGCCTAGCACGAAACTGTTGCTTTTTCTCTCCAAAGCTTATCTTTTTGTAGATAGTGGCTTTGAGATGTAGGTCCCAAAATTTGTCTACATACTTGTCGATAGACTCATATGGAGACATCTTAAGGCTTCACCATTAAGTGAGGAGTTTATCTTAGGCATCGCTTGAAAGAAACTACTTCATAATGGAAGCTCTTAAGGCTTTCCATGTCTTTGAAGCTTCTTTACTAGCCCGTAGACTAGCCCACCATTGTTTCACGAACTTTTGAAAGTGCATGGCAGCATGTCGTAGCTTAGAGGATTTTGTGATGCCCTCATTTCCAAAGGCCCATCAAATTGTTGTATTGTAACATCTAATGCACTAGTAACTTGTGTGTAGCGGATTGATAACATAGTGAGCATTTCATTAAGAACAAGTTCCTAATGAGCATAGAGAGAGTACTTAATTTGAGAAAGCAACATAGCAATTTACACCTAGCTAATTTGGGCATTGACAATACTTGAAAAGAGAGAGAAATAGAACAATTGACAACAATTGAGGACCATATTTCGGTCCTCCTCCATAAAGGCTTTGTATTATAGCTTCCCCCATCAAAGGATACTTTTGTACAATACAATATTTGTGTTCCTTGACAAATCTAGTTGGTGTAATGAATATGGAAGCTTCATACACCAAATTATGCTTGAAAAACACACCTAGTGTCCCTAGCCTCAGTCCATAAGACCTCACACACCTTCAAAAATGGTGAGAGCTAGCAGGGAATGAGGATAGATTGAGAGGAAGAAGATGTATCTTACGAGAAAGAATTATTCTCCTCACATCATCACTCTAATAGCATAGTTTAACTTAGTAATTAGCATGGTAGTGGAGATGAGCATGCCATTGAAGCTTGGCTCTTGGTTGGATTTGCATTCCATAGCCAAGAGTTGCTGGTGTAGGCCTCTACTTCTCAATGCTTGGAGAAGGAGATGGAGTTCTTCTTGCACACATGAGTTGTGTGTGTGTGTAGCATAAAGATAGCCTAAAATGCCAAACTCCCTCTCTCTTGGTCTACCCCTCTTGATTTTTGCTCATGTTGGCATCCTATTGGCTCATGTAAAGCTTAGCCAATCACAAATTAGCACCATAATTTATAGCCTTGTGACATGTGTCCCCCTTTCCCCTTTTGTGAGAGATTTAGGTAATTAAGTAATTCAATTAAACTCTCATTGGACCTCTTAGTCCTTTGCCCAATAGGAATCGGGCAAGCCATTGGGCTACTGGATGCTCATTGGACCCCTTGGTAGACTATCCAATAGTCTTCTAGGGAACTTAATTTCTATTGGTTCTTTTATCAAGCATTTTTAAATTGATTCGATTAATTTTACTCTAGCCTAATTCTCATTGGTCCACCTCTATGGCCACAGCTAGCCTAGGAGCCTGACATGTGTCCAGTATTCCCTTTGAGTAAAGGGGGAGATTTGGAGTGTGTGTGTGTGTGTGTGTGTGTGTGTGTGTGTGTGTGTGTGTGTGTGTGTGTGTGTGTGTGTGTGTGTGTGTGTGTGTGTGTGTGTGTGTGTGTGTGTGTGTGTGTGTGTGTGTGTGTGTTTCTCTCTCATCCCCTACTATTAGGGCTCGCCCCCTCCTTCCTAGGGATGTGGGAAGACTTTTTAGTCTTCCCATGACCATCCAATATTCCCCTAGTTTGGCAATTGGACAATTGAGTTAATTTTTGAAACTTTAGCCTATGGAAGTCTGAATGGAGCTGAACCTTAGGTTTTTTAAGCCCCATTGAAGCACATTGCTCTTTTGCAGACTCTCCCCCTTTGGATCCCTATTTTCCCTCCTTTAGATCCTTGCACAGATGGTCTGACAACCTTACCAATATTCTAGCTTTTACTCCCCTGGTACTTCCCCATATTAAATGATGAGTTTAACATGAGAAAATCATTTGGGAGAATTAGATATTAGTTTGTATGACATAACCTCTCTCTTGAAATCGTAGTTGTCCTTGACTACAAGGTAGATAGTCCATTTGGTGCTTGAGAGCCTTAGATTCCGCAAGCATGTCATCAATCTTACATAGTAGAGTGACAAACTCTACTTGGTGTTTGGGAGACGTCGTCTCCACAAACATGATCCTAAGCACGCATACTTATTAACATTTGTGCACAACAAAAAAAAAAGAGTCTTATAAGACAAAAACTTTGTTCAAATTAAAACATATTTACATTTTCTTACTCTAGGGAATCATTGTAAGCATTGACAAGGTTTAGGTTATCCTTTAATTGTATGCCTTGCATCCATCTAGCATCTTCAAAAGGATAATTTTTAAGCTTGATAAGATATGGTCGGATAGTCTTACCGCCTCATAATACCTTGTCTTTGTGGCGGAGAATGGACTCGGGCTGCATCACCTCATCTTGGTCCTCTATCTCTGGTGGGTCTTCAATGATTGCTTCTTGACGTGGCTCTCCTTTGTAAGGCTTTAGTAGGCTCACATGGAAAGCATTGTGTATGAGCCAATGGCTAGGCAACTTGAGTTGATAGGTCATCTCATTGATTGGCCTGAGAATTTGAAAGGGACCATAGTACCTTTTTGCTAACTTACCATAGTAATTTTGGTGTCCTATAGGATTCTTGCCCGTTGTGTGCCTTAATCGAGCCTTGGGAAACTTAAGCAAGACCCAATCATTTTGTTTAAAGGCTAGAGCTCTTCTGTGCTTATCATGCAGCAACCTTTTGCCTTTGCTGAGAGATGGATATAGCATCCTTAATCTTTTGGAAAGATTCTTGCAGGTCTCGGCTATATGCATCAGCAGTGAAGATCTTCCCATGTACCTTGAGTAGCAGGGGACTTTTTGATCTTCCCTCTATCACCTCAAAAGGTGCTTTTCCCGTGGAAGTATGTACAATGTTATTGTAGGCATACTCCACTATAGGTAAGTACTTCTCCCATTGGGACTTTTGATCTACTTCTGTGACATAAGCTTTTAGTAGATCAAGAATGGTCAGGTTAGCTATTTCACTTTGGCCATCCGTTTGGGGATGATAGGCGGAAGAGAAGTTTAGCCTTGTACCTAAATTCTCAAAGAGACCCTTCCAAAAATTACTGGGGTCATTCTAGGATCTCTATCCGATACTATAGACATTGGCAAGACATGGTATCTGAAGATTTGTGAGGGTTGCCATTTGATGGGCCTTGATAGTATTTTTGATAGGTATGAAATGTGCTTGTTTGCTAAACATGCTCTAAGTCAAATGCTCAAGCTAATCACAACTCATAAAACAACAAAACAAATGCATGTACTGACCATCCATAGGGATATCCATTGAAGTAGGAGAAGGCAGTCTTACTTAACACGAAAAGCCTTCAGCAGAGAAACTTAGAGCTTGTAGAATAGCACAGTCATTGCACATAAGAGTATTTCTTATATAGGAGAAGGGGGGAGAGAATATGGATAAAGGTTGTATGTTTCTATGATGAGGAGAGTAAATGTCTCACGTTCAACATGGACAGCCGTAGTAAAGAGTAGTGATAACACGAGTAAGTTGTATGCTATCATCAAGGAGAGAAAATGAAAAAATAACTTCACGTTTCTTTTTCATGATTACACATTTTCTAAAGATATTTTTTATACTTCTCTACAACTTTAAAAACCTGGAATCATGAAAATCTCAAACTTTAATTATGATAATTTTTGAAACTACGGGAATGATGTTTAAAATTCAACATTGCTTGTAAAAATAATAAGCAAGAGTATTATGCTATTATAAATGAATCAGCATGGAATAATCATTTAATAATTTTTTTTTGGGACAACCAATTTTTAATAAAGGAATCTTTTTTATCATTCACTAGTCTTAATCAAGGAAGGTTGAAATCGATTCAAAAAGAGTGAAATTAAAACAATTTGCATTTTTCAAATTTTGGAATATTACCTACCTGCGGCTTTACACATCATCTTAATATTCTAAAAAGAAACCCGGATAATTCAAAATGAAAAACATTCAAAAGCCCGAATTATTTTTTAATACTACTCCATTAAAGTTACACACGTGGCCCAAAGCTAGAAAGAGACAAATATTAAACATCGCACAATGCTATATCATCTTTAAAACTTTTTGGAAGGTCCCAAAGTAATACATTTGTCATTGCATTAATACAACAAGATCTTCAGATCTTGCGCATAAAGGGTTTATTTTTTACTTCCAAGAAAAATTCGGATCTTCTTTAAACCATAAGCTCAGAGAAAATAACCAAATAATGGACATGAATCCATAATAGGCATGTGTTCATCGTCATAGCTTATCTTGTATTACAAATCCCATTCATATCTAAAGCTTGCTTAGTCTTCTCTCCTTTCAACTGAAACATCTAAAGATGTCCAGGCAATAAACGAGACATCATCGCAAATTCCCCGTCGTAGAAAG
This sequence comes from Adiantum capillus-veneris, assembly GCF_014529385.1. Lineage (NCBI taxonomy): Eukaryota > Viridiplantae > Streptophyta > Polypodiopsida > Polypodiales > Pteridaceae > Adiantum > Adiantum capillus-veneris. The sequence continues at coordinate 51,549,800 of NC_140934.1, read as the reverse complement.
GAGAACAAGCATACCACAGAGCTTTATTTGTTTAATTTCCCTAGAAAAGCAAAATAGAACTCTTATGCACATAACAAGCTTAAATCTAAACCGGACCCTATCCCACATCAACAGAATATGCAACAAGGCAGGCATTTTGTTGCTCATTCTCAACCATGTAATACACTAACAATGCTTGCGAAAGGTTATGGGCTGTGTAGTTGAGTGATAGCCATGAGGACTGCTTCTGCTGATGGGCTGACTCAAAGCAGGTGGAATATGCAGTGTGGCAGCTGCAAGAGACGACCGTGCAAGGGAAGCATAAGGCGCGAATCATCTGCTGCTACAGCCGAAAGCTTGGCTGCCCTGCAAAATACTCAAAAATAGTACATAGCGAGACATAAACGACTAAATCTGCATACCTCGAATCACACGATGGATAATCCACGTTGTACACGAGCAGAGAGAGAAAGAGAGCGTGATAGAACGAGAGAGCACGTGCAGGCGCACCTCCTAGAGCGGAGTGCTACGCCGGCATGGCGAGAGAGAAGAGGGGAGAGGGGAGAAGAAGTACACAGACATTGGGTGCAATCTCCCCTCGTGCAAGAGTCACCATTTCCCTCTTGCACGTATTTCATTTATAGATTTCTTGAATGGTCAAATTGAGTACAAACTGGCCGGCCGGTCATAAATGGCCAAAGCTCATAAAAGAGCACTTGAATAATAAAATGTACATGATATACATATCCATTCGCATAGGCCAAGCTGGGTCTAGTCTTTTCCATCTGTCAGCTGCAATAAATAATAAAATATCAATTCTATAACATACCTCTCCGTTGGAAAGCAACTGTCCTCAGTTGTGAAAAAATCTGCAAACAATACTTGTCAAAAACAGTGATTAGTATGTTGTGTCGAAAACATCACATAATAAAAGAAAAATTTATGAAACTAAACAATCATTAGCTTATGCCTGCCGTCATCCACATACTACCTATTCTAGTGTCCCATACCACTAGAATAAGCAGTATATGTCATACCCTGATGAATCAGGATATCATTGGTCACACTCATCATTAATCTCATAGTGTCAAGTCCCATCACATAAATACTGCTATAATAATCATCAGATACCAAATCCCAATCCAATTCCAATTTCCACAATATAAGTCCAAATCCAAATCACTTTTATTATGTACCCGGGTAACAAAATCATACCAGTTACAGTGGTGGCCAGCCACTGCAGCATGATTTTGTGATTGGTATTGCCTAAATCGGCGAATCTACACCAATAAGACGTGCTGCCTAAATCGGCGAATCTGCACTAATGCTGCCTAAATCGGCGAATCTGTATTTACCCTTGTGAATCTGTAATTTTTCAGTGTGCTGCCTAAATCGGTGGATCTGCACAGATAACTGGTGTTGCCTAAATCGGCTAATCTACACCAAGATGAGCATTTACACACTGCCTAAATTGACGGATCTGTGTGCATGTGACCAATGGACTAGACAAGGCATAAAAAGACAAAACATGTACTACCTGTGTGGCACCACATTGGAGTGTAGTTGGTTAGCAGAGTACTTCCAAATTTTTATTCACAAACTCAAAACACTGCAATGCATGTGAGTAGCTGCATAGTGTAATGTCGAATCCTCTCAATAGAAATTACATGCAGTGCAAGCACAAGCCAGAACTTTATGATTCTTAATTTCATATGCCATAAGAAAATGCAAGAAAGTAAAAGATCTTTTTGCTTTCAAATTGTCCAATGGTATTATCCTTATTGCAAACTGCTTGACGTTGTGTCATTAAATATATGCACCAACAATATAAACTTCCAAGCAAGTAGAGAAAGTGAGTATTATTGTAGGAATATGTTAAGGGATGTCATTCAATATAGGCAGACGAGATATGTTGCGTAAGTGATGTGATCTGAAGAAATATGATAGCTGTAGATATATGTAGGAATGGATTCATTAAGGAGAAAAATACTGTAGAAAACAACGAGAAATTACGTACCTGGAGGTGGTTTGCAGAAGTGACTAGTATCCAAATCAACAAATGCTAAACAATTTCTTGAAAACAAAGGTCAATACCAAAATTCATCATGTGAGTAATGTTGTGCAAGTTAGAACAAACCAAAATTCAAGTCGTACAGATAGATGTCAGAAATCGGTGAGGTGGACTGTATATGTGAGTAAGTGTTTAAACGATTGATTTTTGTCACAAGAAAATTAGTTAACTTTCATCAGTGTTATTGAAACTAGCTAAAATAGCAAAACATCAGCTAGATTCCATACTTTCCTTCAAGTACATCGGTAAAGTTTGACAAGTTTTAGTGTGAATATCTAAAAATCTTCCAAAAGAGCTTTAGGTCATGTGCCCTTATTTTCTTCAGTTAGGGAAGTTGTTTTTGGCAAGCCTTAACTCAATCAACAAACATTGCTATGGTTACTCTGATCCAAAGTTTGATTTCCACCCTTGCTCTTTCAAAGAGAATTTCGCGTGAAAAATTTCGTAGGGACTACTTTTGATGGTCATCGTTGAATAAATACAACAAACAAGTATGTGTGTGTGTGTGTGTGTGTGTGTGTGTGTGTGTGTGTGTGTGCGTATACTTGCGAGGTTGGGGACAGTCAAATACAAATGGAGGGTCCGCAGTGTGGTTGCAGTAGTGATGTCAATTACGGTCCAAAAGGTAAGGGGGAGAGGGGGGGAAGAGAGATAGAAATGAAATGAAATGTTATATTAACATTTTTCAAAAGACAAAATTACCTATCATCTTACTACGTGCTATTTAAGACACGGAGATAAATGAAATTAAACGCTATATTAATAGTCCTCAAAATGCCGAAATGAATACAATCCTTGTGAATCTAAACCAATGTTTGGAAACAAAATAATAAACGCTAAAAGGAACATTTACTAAGGATGGCGGGCTATTCCAAAAAGTATTGCCGCGGTCGCTCATCCATATTCGCCAGTGTAAGCAGTTGTCCAAGGGGAGAGAGAGAGAGAGAGAGAGCGAAATGAAATGAAGTGTTATATTACTGGTCTTCAAAAGGCCATAAGATCAAGCTGTTATGGGTTTACCACATTATCTGGGTACAAAATAAAATAAAGTGAAATAAAAACAAAAATGAAATCAGTAGTCGAGGAAGGCGCCGAGGTGGTATTGCAGTGGTTGCTGAAGAACATAGTCAATCTCCACCGCTGTAGGTGCACAACCTCGTCTGCGATTGCCGGTGATTTTTAGCCAGAGCAACTCACATTTTCGCTCCCTCTCAGTCGATTTCAGTCTCGTTTGGAAGACATTCATAGGTATGCTACACGATTCAAGGAACTCACAAGGTCGTCAAAGGTAGCATGAAATGCCGCTTGGATTCCTGTTCTTCCTGAGTTAACTCTATTTTCCCGCTCTGGCTTTCATTTCTATTATCACCTCAGATGCCAAAGGAACACTTTTCTTCGTTATCTGTGTTGTCAGTTTCTTCGCATGCACCCCAAACGCAGGCTGCAGTAAAGCATGTGGTATTTCTCCGTGCAGGTTACCCTAAGAAAGGCCTTTGAGATACAAATTTTACGTGCCTTGTTTTTTTTTCTTGGGATCGTCTGGTAAGCCTATCATCATCGCATGGATGCATGGCCGATACCTACTCAAGAAGTGTGTCTTTGCCGGCTGATGGTCTCCATCCTTACATGAGCTGTGTCTCTTACCACTGCGTGTCTGCGTGGTTTGGCGGAATACATTGGGTGGAGCCGCAAAGAAGAGAGAGAGAGACGCCATCGCATGCTACCAAATTATGAGAGAGAGAGAGAGAGAGAGAAAATAAATATGAAAATAGTGGGTGGTTGTTGCAGCTCCTGCGCCGTCAACCACAGATGAGGGAGAGAGAGAGAGTGAAACATGCAAAGGATGTAGTGAGAGAGATCGAGAGCTGCTGCATGTGCTTTCATGGCTAGAGCGCTATGCCGGGTTGGTGGCTATTGGTGTTGCACAGGGGGCTGGCGTGGGTTCGTGTAGCGGTCAATGTTAAGGCAAAATACATGCATGCGATCTGATAACGGCACCACTTGCCTATGGGTTCGTTGACGGGCAGCAGTTGGTGTGAATTAACAGCCAAGTGAGTCAGCGCATGTGTGTGTTGTTGGTTGGCAAGGCGTGTGAGATGGTTGGTAGTCAATTCGACGGATCTTGGAACCATGCAAGCTGGGAGGTGGGTGGGAGATGAGTGATTTTTCACTAGAGTGCTGCATGCTCGATCTGCGGTACACCACTAACTTAGTTAACTACTTTTCGCCATCCTCTGTGTGAGCGCCATCCTCTGGCCTTGTTTGTATGTGCCAAATCTACCAAGCTTATAAGTTGCAAGGCTGCATCTCATCCGGCCATATTAAGCTGGTGAAGATCTGGTGATGCAATTGCGAGATCGCCTTTTTCAACGAGCCTTGTTGAGGCACGACGCATTGTGGGGCACTGCAATATTCTTGAAAACAGCAGCCTACCTTGCGCTGTCAAGATGGCAAGGAATGGTCTTGTTTAATTCTGCTAGTCATTATGGCTGGCACCCATGCCATTCATGCTCAAAGGGCAGCAGTAGGCAACTTTGTGCGTGCCTCACAAAAGATTTTTAGTGCATTTCCATCGACTCGGACTTGCTAGAAACAAGCTCACCACGCCCTACCTAGAGGAGGCATTGTTATCATGGATGAGTGTTGCAGCGAGTGAAGAATAGCGAGCATCGACCTCTTCTTTTATATATAAATAGAAATCAGGTTCAAGCAAAACGGTTAGGCTTTTCCTCTATTCCTGCTATGAAAGAGTGTTATTTCTACTTTCTATTAAGATATCTTACACTAATCATAGATTAATGAAAAAATATGTTGATGTCTTTGAATTTTCCACAACAGATAGAGAAAACAAAACGATAAAATTAAATGGAATAGAATTATTTTTTTGAGTTGCACTTATCTCTAGTGCAAAGTCGCAAAGATCCAATTTTGCTCGGATGCCAAGCCGTAAACCTCTTTGGTTGTTTATTTCCAAGAGCGTAGCCTTGCAAAAATGGTCACACGTAGACTTGGTTGGCTGCTTGGCTGCTGTACTTGGCCCATTTTGAACTCAAAGATTTTTTTTTTCCCTTTTAGTGCATCTTATCCAAGACAACCATAAAGATGAGGATACTTGCCTTTTGAGGCTTGAAAACCATACACCTTCGTTTAAAAACATATATGTGTGCAGTTCAAGACAATCTCGACGTGTATCGAGATAAATAATGGGAGGGCTTAAGACAATTACACCTCTTTGAGCTTTAATTAGCATCAGCCCCCTCTCGAACAATGGATTACCATCATGGTGTGTGAAAGTGACGTAGTAGTTGGATTACTTATTACCCCCCTTGCGTGTGGGAGGGCACCTTACCAATCAAGTACTTTATATGGTTATAATTATTATATGTGGCTATTAGGTCTCCCCAATCTCAGATAAATAAAAACTAGTGTGTGACATGCACGTTGCTGCGGCCAAGAAAAGCATGGGCATTGGGTCACACACACACACTCACACACACACACACACACACACACACATTTGTAGGTGTGGATAAGTGTCTGTATGAACACAAGTGGAGAGAGTGGATCACTCCAAAAAAATGACCAATTCTCTCTCTCTCTCTCTCTCTCTCTCTCTCTCTCTCTCTCTCTCTCTCTCTCTCTCTCATATTAGATCATGAGATCAAGATTTGTCAAGTAGACCTTTGATATCCCTCCCCTCCTCCCTCCCTGCCCGCCCCCGCCCCCGCCTCTCCCTCTCCCTCTCCCTCCCTCCCTCTCTCTCTCTCTCTCACACACACACACACACACAAACAATTTTGAGGTGGAGACTTGTCAAGTAGATCTTTGAGACCTCTCTCACTGAATAAAAAGAGGAAACTATAATAACCATTGACTTTGGTGGATTGGTTAACAAAATTCCCTCTTAAAAACCAATTCTTAAATTAAAGACTTGTCAGGTTAAAAATTTGAGATCTGTTAGAGTGTTCCTATGATATTAAAAATTCTCTCTCTCTCTCTCTCTCTCTCTCTCTCTCTCTCTCTCTCTCTCTCTCTCTCTCTCTCTCTCTCTCTCTCTCTCTCACACACACACACACACACACACACACATGGCTAGTTATAGCGTGTTGCTATTTTCTTGGTATTATTAGCTGGAGACTATTGGCCTGGAGAAACTTTGGTGAATTACCGGCTTGAATTCACTTGGTGATTTTCTAAAAAGGTATCAGTAGGTGGTACCTTAATGGTACCTAACACTGAGTAGTTAAATGGGTTATGAAGTTGGGCGGGTTGCCTTGCTCTATTTATACTGGCCTCTTCTGCATTATATCACGGTGGCTCCCCCCTTGGCAGATATGTGCCATGGCGCTCTCTAAGTGCTCTGTGTGTGTGTGTGTGTGTGCGTGTGTGTGTGTGTGTACATGGTGGTGTTGTTGTATCTTCTTCCTATTGAAGCTAGGCCCGCCATACTGCTGTAAAGGAATGTGGCCACTGCACAAGGCGGTGTTGCTGTATCTTCTCCCTCTTGAAGTTGGGCCCGTCATGATGCTGTGAAGGAATATGACCACTAGCTCCAAACCCTATAAAGTTGAGCTTCCATGCTCACTTAGCATTGGCACTATGTGCTTCTGAGGTGTGTGTGTGTACTTGTGTACATTGGGATTGTGAGGGTTTTACACGCAAAGGGTGTAGCGTTAAGTAGTCGACTATATGGCAAAAGGCAAGGATAAGTAGGCCATTGTGGAGTTGGCTACTCGACTCAATCTTTAGTGACTTATGGCATTGTGATAGACTACTGTCCAAACTGTTTGGATGTGTTGTGATTCACTTGTTGTTATGGTAATATTCCCCATGCACATACCGGAATGTGTACATGAATGGAAACTTCTACTGAGCCTTTTGAATCTACGACACTATTTTTTTTGACTCGCGTTTTGAGTTTAGAAAATACTTTCAATTTGTTGACTTATCATAAGCATGTATATGAGCACCCTTTTGGTGTCTATAGCTTTGGTTTTGTGATTCCCTTTCGAGTTTAGGGATATATGTTAATGCATATATACGGTCTTGTCATAGGCATGTAAAAAATTCATTGTAAGGTGGTATCCTCTTTCAATACTTGATAAATGTTTCCTTGAATTCCTTTTATCTTAAAAGTAATGATAGAAGTTCTTCGTATTACTTGGTGAATGACCCTATATGGTAGGGTTGACCTACTTGTGGGTTAAAAATCAGTGGCCTGGTATCCTTTTAAGGTTGCCACAACAGTTATTCTACTGAGGTTATGCTTTTGGGTTCGTTATTGAGCTTACCATGCTTGCTCAGATATCGTCTATGCCGTTTTAGTGTTGTGTATTGTCATAAAATCTAATATCTAATATCTAACCAACCCAAATGATTTTCTCATATTAAATTGATCACTTAATGTGGGAGAATAAACGGGAACAAGTGTTAAGATATAGACATATGCTTATAGATCTATCTCAACACGGGGCCAATGGTAAAGGGGCCCAAATGAGAGATGGTCTATCAAAGAGCAAGGCTAACAAATGGAGCATAAGACCTTAGGGTTATCTTCATTTAAGACCTCCAATAATGTGTGTAAAAGGCCTTTGACCTTAGGTAAGCTAGGGCTGAGCTTGAGCGCGGGAACCCGACCCATGTTGAGGTGCTTGTCCTGCTTGTCATGCTTGATGACTAAGGTGCTTGATGTGCTTGATGATTGAGGTGCTTGATGATTGAGGTGCTTAATTATTGAGATGCTTGACATGCTTGAGATGCTAGGGTTGCACTTGAAGTGAGAACCCAGCCCAAGCTTAAAGTGCTTATGAGCCAAGCTTGTGGTGGGAACTGGGCCTATGCATGAGGGGCTTGAGGTGTCAAAAAGTCAAAGATTCAATCCCTACAAGGAGGGGGCGAGCCCTACATGAGGGGGGATGAGAGACAACACCCACACACTCACACAAGGCATGCATGGTACAAAGAAAGCAAAAGGGACACTTGTCAAGTTCCTCCTCATGTTGCCCTCATGGTGTGCCTGAAGCCTATTGGTTGGCCACCCAAGGGGTCCAATAATAATTTAGGAGATTTAATTAATTGATTTAGCATTTATCTAGCCCTCTCTCTCAAAGGGTAAAGGGGGACACTTGTCTCAAGGCTACCCTTGCTGCTTGTAATGCCTCCTGCTTGTGATTGGCTAGGCCTGGAGGGGTCCAATGAGCTTCAAGCATGAGCTACAAGGGGGGGTCGACCAAGCAAGCTAGGGGGTTGCTTAGGGGGTATACTCACCCACACAAACTCACAAACACTCTCATTGTGTGCTATGCAAAGTGCAAGAGCTCCCTCTCCTTCTCGAAGCAAGTAGAGGTTGAGAGCGTACACCAACACTCTTGGATATGGAGTGCAAATCCAACCAAGAGCCATGCTTCAATGCTTAAGCTTGCCATCTCCTTCTTCTTCATTACTATGCTATTATGTATGCTAGCAACAAGAGTTATGATAAGTGAGGAACTAATTCTTTCTCCTACGAAATGTTTCTTCTTCCTCTTCCCTACCCTCATTCCCTGTCTCCACCTTCAAAGGTGTTTGAGGTCTTGGGACTGAGGCTTGGGATAGTTAAAACTTTCTTCAATTTTATGTTATGTTTGTGATGCATGAATCTTTCCATCTTCATTGCATCACCTAGGTCACAAGGAACACAAAGATTGTATTGTAACAAGTCTCTCTTAATGGGAGAAATCATAATACAAATGCCTATTGGAGGGGGGACCGGCTCCACATAAATCCGGTCCTCAACTATTGTCATGTTCTCTAAATTCTCTCTCTTGCAAAAGTATTGTTCATGCCAAGTTAACTAATTGCTATGATTATGTTGTTATCTTCAATTATGTTCACCCGCTATGCTCACAAAGTCATTTCTCAAAAGTACTCTCATTAATTTCCACTACTCTCAAATTAAATAGTCCAATTTCATTACATGTATATAGATCCTTTATAAAATTGCTCAACTTGGCCGAATATGGTTATAAATGGCTGATGTGAACAGGGTTAAGATTGATTGGGGCTGAATATGGTTATGTAAGGTTGTGGAATACGATGAATATGGTTGTAAATGGGCTGCTCATGAGGCTATTAATGATTGCTTATTGCGTCAAAGTTATGGGCTATGGCGACTCACTCTCCTAGCTTTTGGAACAAATGTGGAACTATGGAATATCCCATCTATATATGTATGATTTAGGGGATTATCACTCATATTTACTACCTTACATGTGGTTTTGACTCTGTCTAAGGTGGTGTAGGACTTACTTACTAACATCTTTTATGTTACAGGTGACTCCAAAGTATAGATTGACTACACGTATGAGCATTGTCACTAACCCTGAAAAAATAGCGGCAATTAATGCCAAACTATGTAAATTCAAGAAACAGGTATATGTGGCCCACTTCGAGGCTAAATTGCCTTGCAAAGCAAAAGGGGTTCCAAATGTGTGTTTTTTCCCTTGTAATTGAAACCATTTCTGAATATATGAGTAGCTTTACCTTTCTTATTATTTATCTTTGAAAGCAAGTTAGTTGGGTAACATCTATAACATGTGGGATACCCATGCATCACCTGCATACGGTGCCAATGCTAAATGAAAGTTGTGTTGTTTCCATGGGTCCATGTGAGGGTTACCTTCTCAACTATGGTTTTTAAAGTTCCTTGACTTGAAGATGGCGGATTTATATATCTTCAAGCTCTTGATTCTCTTGTACTTGTGTATAAAGTATGTTATGTACTATGAATGGGAATTATACCACCTTTTCATTGACATAGTTTCTAATGTCTTTTGTAATTTGAAAGGATTCTTTTGGTGTTTATGTTATATTGTTATTGGAACACACACACACACGCGTGTTGTTGCACAACCCCTCAATTACTCTCTTTGTTTCCCTCCATCAGTATTTCTCTCCCTATAGGAAAATTCAAACCCATAAGCGACTATCACTATTCTCTCTCTCTCTCTCTCTCTCTCTCTCTCTCTCTCTCTCTCTCTCTCACACACACACACACACACACACACACACACACACACACACACACACACACTGGCATTCAACCCCGCGATCATCTTCTCTATCTCCCTCCATCAATCTTTCTCTTTTGATGGAAAAATGGAAGCCCGTAAGTAGTTGCCACTTCTCTCTCTCTCTCTCTCTCTCTCTCTCTCTCTCTCTCTCTCACACACACACACACACACACACTCAGACTTATGAAATTGTAATTGGAAGCATGCCATACAAATTGTCTCTACAAAAATGTATATGTAATACAATTCTAACAATTGATCCTTGTTGGTATCTTCTCCAGTAAGGATATGCTCATTTGCAGGGTCTTGATCTCTTTATAAGTTTTCAAGACAAAAAATCCTTCAAGCAATCGATGTCTCTATATAAAATAAATCTTCAGAAGTTCTATGTCAAAATGCAATGTCTTATGTAGCACAAATCCAAGAGCCTCTCCCTCAAGAAAGTCGTTGAAATTATTATCTAGATATCCAAATTTTAATGGTAATATAATTTTGCTCACATCAACTAATCTCATGAGTTTAAACTCGCATTCTCAAATAACACTTTTCATTTTCCTCAAATGAACCACCTTTGCTTTATTTCGAGCCTCAAAAAAATGACCTCAGTAGCCAATAGTGTAATCATCTCAATCCAACAGAATAGTTTCTCCCTCTTTTGGTGTTCACAACCTTGGGTACTTTAGCTGTAATCAAAACTGTATCACTGTATATTAGGATACTTCATCTTTGGCTTTCCATAATCTTTCCCCCGTAGGAATGACATGTCTACAAACTCTAACACTGACACTCTTTTATTTTATGGAGTATGTGAAAGCCGAAGTAGCGAGTGATAGTTAGATAAAGCATTTCTCATTGAAAAATGCATAACTCCCTTTTCCTTGAAATGGTATGTAGTTGCTTTAGGAAGGCTTCTAGTTTGCCATGCACCTCTCCTCTTTGTGCATAGCTTGTGCTCAAGTTCGTGAGAGAGTATGTAGTTGCTTTTGGAAGGCTTCTAGTTTTCCATGCACCTCTCCTCTTTGTGCATAGCTTGTGCTCAAGTTCGTGAAAGAGTGACCGTGGATGTGTTGAGCGTGTATCTTTTCAGAGCCTCTCATGCCCTTTCATTTTGGGTATGTTGGAAACCTGTGTTTACAAAAAGAAACAGAGTTTAATGTACCTTCAACCGGCTAAAATTATAAAACGTGGGCTACATTCCAAGCTTGCCTTGAAGAAAATTAATAAATTTTGCAAGTTAATGTAAATACTGAAAATTCTTCAAGTATCAATGTTACCAAAAATTCTTCATATTTTAACCCCAAAATTCGAAGAGTTTTATTTTTGCCCTTATTTACTATATTACTTCAATGAGGAAGAATAGTATAAGTAGATGAAGCATTCATATCATAGAATTGACTCCCTTTTTTTTTAACAATATGTAATTGCTTATGGAGGATTGCCAACTTGTTGGGAAAACTCTCTCTCTCTCTCTCTCTCTCTCTCTCTCTCTCTCTCTCTCATGCCAGTGTCCCATGCGAGAGTGTAATAGATTTTTGACAGGTCCACTTTCCTCTTCGTGCATAGCTTATGCTTGAGGTGGCAAAAGAGTGACCGAGGATGTACTGTACATCCAAGTTTTAGTGCCTCTCATACCCTTCCATTTTGGGTTTATTTGAGACTTGTGTTCATAAAAAAAGGGCTTAGTGTATTTTTAACCTGCTAAAATTGAAAGACCCAGGCTACATCCCAAGCTTACCTTTAAGAAAATTGACAGTTCTTCAAATTTTAACCTAAAATCTAGAAGAGTTTTATTTGTGTCCTTATTTATTAAATTACTATAATTAGGAAAAATAATATAAGTAGATGAAAAATTTCATATCATAGAATTTACTCCCTTTTTCTTGAAATAATATGTGCATTGCTTTTGGCTGGCTACCAGGTTGTTGAGGAAACTCTCTCTCTCTCTCTCTCTCTCTCTCTCTCTCTCTCTCTCATGTCGGTGCCCCACGTGAGGATGTACCAAATTTTTGATAGGTGAACACCTCCTTTTGTCACATACTATCCTTAGGGTGGTAAGAGTGTGACAGTGGATGTACTGAGCTTCCAACTCTTCTACATCCATCACGCCCTTCCATTTTGGGGCTATTTGAGGCCCATGTTTACAAAAAACCGGGGTTTCATGTATATGTAACTGGATAAGCTTACAAAATTTGGGCTATATTCCAAGCTTGCCTTCAAGAAAACTGGAAAAAATTTCCAAGTTTTAGTGCAAATATTATCAATTCTTCAAATTTTGACTTGAAAATCAAAAGAGCTTTTATTACGCCTTTATATATTTCTAATTTTTGCAAAAAACCAAGGTTTACTATATTTTTAATCAGCTGAAATTGAAAAATCTTGGCTAGTTTCCAAGCTTGCCTTGAAAAAAACTGGAAATGTTTTGCAAGTTTTAGCAAGTTTTAGCGGTAATTTCTCAAATTTTGGCCTAAAAAACAAAGTTTTAATTGTGCCCTTCTGTACTTCGAGTACCATCCTTTTTTTTGGCAAGCCTAGCAAATTAGTTCGATTGGGAAAAATGTTTCTGGCAAGCCCTACTTGAGACCTCACATGCCACATGCTTATGTTGTCCCATGTGAGGAAAAGGTGGTGCTAGCATGATTGAAAGACCATCTGACTTTGCCTCTTTGGGTCAAGTTGTAACATGTAGTGTGCACGTCCTCGAGGTTAGTAGAATAGCTATGCATTTAGGTGCCAATCACAAGGTTTTTGCTCAGCATTGCGTGTGATGTGTGGAATCATGGAGAGCTTAGCATGTACTATTCTCATGACTTCTTCTCCTTTTTCTTTGTATGGTTCATGGTCCATGTTCATATGGGCACAATGTTCCTCAGTGTGATGAGATGGCCTTGTGATGGCACCAATGCATGTACCTGGTTATGGGTTACTCTTCCTTGTAGATAGCCTTATGAACTGGTATGGTCAGTTGTGTTTTCTCCTCATGGCAATAACAATTTCTTTGCATGAGGCTTATTTATGGGTGGTGATTTTAAGCTATTAACCCTCTTTTGAGTATTGCTATAGATATTTAACATGATAAATTATCAAAATAGAGTCACCCTTCAAATTTGAGAGCTCTCTTTGGATTTGTGTAGAAAGAAAAGGGGGGTTTCTTTAAAGCATTCAAAAGGAAAATTAGAGCCACGCTTCAAATTGCCTTCAAGAGGAAAAATAGAGTCACCCTTCATCAAGCATGGTTATGCTTCCAGGGCTCCTCTCTCTCTCTCTCTCTCTCTCTCTCTCTCTCTCTCTCTCTCTCTCTCTCTCTCTCTCTCTGTCACACACACACACACACACACATACACATGTTAGTGTTGCACGTGAGTATCTAAAAGATTTTCAACAAGTACTTCCCTCCTCTCTTCTCAAAGCATGTCCTTGGGGTGGGGAGAGTAATCTTGGATGTACCAAGCATCCAACTTTTCTACATCTATCATCTTCTTCTATTTTGGGGCTATTCAAAATTAGTGTTCACAAAAAACCAAGGTTTATTATGTTTTTAACCAGCTTAAATTGTAAAATCCTAGATAGATCCCAATTCAAGGAGGTCACTACAATAAAAGAATACCTATCACGTGGGTTAACGTTGTGGATTATTTTATTATTACTTTTTTCACAATTTTACATACAAAAGGGTGTTGAAAAACTATTCTTGAAAAAACTTTACAAATTGAATAGAAAAATGCTCTCTTTTATTGGTGAGAAATTCACAGCTAAGGGTTTTGAAAATAGTGCATGAACACACGTGATATAGGTTTTACATATAGTGACCTCCCCCTGAGGATTCCACCCTTCATCGAGCAGTGTTATGCTTCCATAGCTCCTCTCTCTCTCTCTCTCTCTCTCTCTCTCTCTCTCTCTCTCATGTTAGTGTTGCACGTGAGGATCTAAAAGATTTTCAACAGGTACTTCCCTCCTCTCTTTGCAAAGCATGTCCTCGGGGTGGGGAGAGTAATCTTGGATGTACCAAGCATCCAACGTTTCTACGTCTATCATCCCCTTCTATTTTGGGGCTATTCAAAATCAGTGTTCCAGCTCAAATTGTAAAATCCCAGATAGATTCCAACTCAAGGGGGTCACTACAATAAAAAAATACCTATCACATGGGTTCAACGTTGTGAATTATTTTATTATATACTTTTTTCACAATTTTACATACCAAAGGGTGTTGAAAAACTATTCTTGAAAAAAACTTTACAAATTGAATAGAAAAATGCTCTCTTTTATTGGTGAGAAATTCACAGCTAAGGGTTTTATGAATAGTGTTTGAACACACATGATATAGGTTTTACATATAGTGACCTCCCACGAGGATTCCAAGCTTACCTTGAAAAAAACCAACAAAATTCTGCAAGTTTTAGTATAAATACCATCAATTCTTCAAAAGATTTTTTAGTGTGCCCCTTATTTACTTTAAATTTGCGAGAAAAGATTTGGTGCCCTCTTTGAGACGCCCCCCCCCCCCTCCCCCCCGCACACACACACACACACACACATACGTGTCCTTTCATTTTGAGACTATTCGAGTGTGGTGTTAGATAACAAATGGGCTTTAGTATATTTCTAATGGTCTAAAATTGCAAAATCCTAGATTCCAAGTTTGCCTTGAAATAAACCGCTAAAATTCTGATAGTGCACATACGAACAATCGCTTAAATTTTCAATTTTTATGGCCATTGGCCTTTCAAAAGCAAAGTTGAGACACCCAAAATTGGCTTTCACAAGGATAAGTAAAGTTTGCCTTAAAAGAAAAAGTAAAGTCAATCTCTGTTTTTAAACTTGTCAGGTTTCAAGCTAAAATGGTTCACAGGTTAAGAGAAATAAAACATTTTGCAAAGTTTTATTTGAAGTGAACCTAGGAGTGACATGGGAATGCCTTCTCCTTGCTTGAAAAATTTAAGCTGCTTCATATATAGTAAAGATAGATTCTTTCAAAAATATTAAGTGCATAAGTGAAGGGTGAGTTTAGGAAATGAAAAGACAAAAAAATCAAAAGACAAATGACGGTGGAAACTCAAAAGACATTTTGTGCCCATATAAATAGGTGTTTTTTTTGCTCTCTCTCTCTCTCTCTCTCTCTCTCTCTCTCTCTCAATGTTCTATCCGTCCTTTCAAGCTAATATTGTTGCAAATTATGTGTTGTTGTTATGTGCTATAAACTAACGCATCGTTTTTCTTTTTGTTGAGAGGAATCTTTGAATTAAGAATACCTTTTAATTTTGTTGAAGCCATTATTAAGAATACCTTTTAATTTTATGCGGCTATAATACTAGGCTGTCTATATGCTAGCCATTTTTTATATTGCCTTGGTTTAAAGGGTTGCACATGGTGGTTGATATAAGCACATGTTATTGACTAAAGTAAGCACCATGTTAGTAGTATTTAGTCATGTCATAGTGCTTGCATAGCAGCTCCATTGTATGTGGTTCTAACTACATTGTACTATATTACCACTCATTCTTTTAATAGTTTAGTATTATGCTACCGATGTGATAGCATTATTTTGTATTTAGTTGTCTATTTTCATTGATAGTTGTTAGCTCTAAATAGTACACGCAGCCCAAGGATTATGTTATTATCATTTAGTACTATCATATTACATAATATTATCCTCGTGTTAGCATTGTACTTGGTATCATTAGTACTATATTACATTGTTTAAAACAATGTAGCACTAAATTACTAATTTGTTGCCACATTGTTTTTTCAGCTTTGGCTAAAGAGTTTTAGTATAAATATATTGTTGTGTTATTACTATTGTCAATACAAAGGTAGGACCAAGGGGTAGCAGCACCCCTAAGCAAGGTTGGCTATAGGTATGGAGTTAAGGGGTCTTATAAAGATAGAGTACAGGCCTATCTTTATAGAGCCAGGGGCCTATAAGAGACGATGGCTAGGTGGAGATGAGCATGCATTAGTTTCTGATCCTCATAGTGGTATTAGAGCTTAGAGGTCTCTCTCTCTCTCTCTCTCTCTCTCTCTCTCTCTCTCTCTCATACTCCTAAAGGATCTTAGCTCACTTGGACTTTTGATCCTTCAAATAAATTGTTATGTAAATCATTTGATACTTTCATGGTCAAACACAGTTTCAAACTGAGCACCATACATTGTAGTGTCTCTACTTTTTTGAAATGTACACTATTGCATATAGTTCTCTTTCATAAGAAAAATAATTATGATGGGAAGAACCGAGCTTTTTGCTCTCAAAAGCAATTGACCTTTCCAGAAGAATTGCTCCAATAACTCGATTGATGGTATCTATCTCAAGCACAAAAGGTTCACTGAACCAATAATAGCTAATATGGGTGCAGTAGCTAGAGCGACTTTTAGTGCTTGAAAACATGGTTGTTGATCCTTTCCCTAATGAAATCTTTGCTCTTGGCTTTCAATTGGTTTCTCATAGGAACATCAAATTTTCGTGTAATTATTGACAAAAGCTGCGAAAAAAGCCTATAAATCCAAGGAAAATTTGGAGTTCTTCTAAATATTTAGGAGGAGGCCATTCATGGATGGTTTCCACTTTGGAATGATCCATATGAAGGCCTTCATAAAATATTATATGTCCCAAATAGTGAATTTATATCTTTAAAAAATCACACTTGGATTCTTTGGCATATAATTTGTGTTTCCTAAGAAGATCAAACACCTACTTCAAATGTTGTAATTGCTCATCCTCATATGCTCTATAGATTAAAATTTCATCAAGGAAAAACGTGATAGAATTAAGCTAGTCTCATTAACTGTAGCAAAAATATATTAACAAGAGAGAGTGTTTCATTAGGAAGATTCCTTAGGAGCAAAAAGAAAGTGCTTGGTTGGAATCTATAACAAGAAACAACATAACTTTGCTAGCTTGGCATGCAAAATAACTTGAAAGAGAGAGAGAGATTAAGACCGACAACAATTTAGGACTGGATTTACTTGGAGCCGATCCCCCAACTTAAGGACAATGAAGTTGGAATCTATAACAAGAAACAACATAACTTTGCTAGCTTGGCCTGCAAAATAACTTGAAACAGAGAGAGAGAGAGAGATTAAGACCGACAACAATTTAGGACTGGATTTACTTGGAGTCGATCCCCCAACTTAAGGACAATGAAGTTGGAATCTATAACAAGAAACAACATAACTTTGCTAGCTTGGCATGCAAAATAACTTGAAACAGAGAGAGAGAGAGAGAGATTAAGACCGACAACAATTAGGACTGGATTTACTTGGAGTCGATCCCCCAACTTAAGGACAATGAAGTTGGAATCTATAACAAGAAACAACATAACTTTGCTAGCTTGGCATGCAAAATAACTTGAAACAGAGAGAGAGAGATTAAGACCGACAACAATTTAGGACTGGATTTACTTGGAGTCGATCCCCCAACTTAAGGACAATGAAGTTGGGGGCCTCTGACCAGAGCCAAGAGTGGATCTTTTTATGCACTGAAGGGCACAATCAGTACCACGGAGCTTCACAATCTGCAGGAATGACATCGCATGCTTCGATAGAGCGTACAAGAATGCACGCACATTTTTAAAAACACAGTATAAAAAAACGTCATGGGTAAAGTAAGACATACCTAGGGTAAATTGAGACTACTAGCCAATAGGGCTTGAGCTCAAATATGACTGACATCAACAAGTTTCACGCCAATCTAGCTACCAATTGCCCGCGCTTGCTTGTCCTTTCACTACTCTACACATTATCTTTATAATCGGGCCTCACCAGTCCTCGTAAAGGGTGGTGTCTCAGTAATGGGGGTTTTAACCTAGGCCCAATGGACTCTAGCACTATCCTTTTGAGGCTTGATGGAGCTTACCCTAAAGCCAAATAAAGCTTCATTGAATTCACATTGCTCTTTGATAGACTATCTCCCCTCTTGGTCCCTTATTGATTATTGAGATAAGTCTAGTAGCACATATTAATCTTATGACTCTTGCGCCCTTTATCTTCCCATTTTAAATGGCCTATTTAATATAAGAAATTCATTTGGGAAACTTAGATATTAGATTTTATGGCATTACCTCGCCCTTGAAATCATAGTCATCCTCGACTATGAGGTGGGAAAGATAAAGCATTTTCATTAGTCCATGGTTTCCTAGTGGGTAGAGGATCCCTTTTTACTGAGCGACATATTTCCAAAATTGATGACTAGTCCATTTGGTGCTTGGGAAACTTAGCTGCCACAATGCATGTCTACTCTATAGTCCATATCAATACTCCGAAGTAGATCGACAAGTTCTATTGGTGCTTGGGAGACGCAGTCGCCACAAGCATGCATACTTAAAAATTTGTGAACAATAAAAGAAATGGAGTCATATAAGACAAAAACTTTGTACATTATATACATTTACATGTGCTTACTCAAGTGAGTCATTATAAGCCTTGACAAGGTGCATAATATCCTTAATTTGGATACCTTACATCCATCTAGCATCTTCAAAAGGATAATTTTTGAATTCAATGTAGGATTCTTGGTCAAGGTATGCCTTAGATGAGCTTTAGGAACTTTTAGCAAGACCCAATCATCTTGCTTGAAGGTCAAATCTCTTCTGTGCTTATTAACATCAAGCTTTTGCTTTTGCTGAGAGATAAATATAGCTTTTGAAAATATTCTTCGCTATATTCATTAGCAGTGAAGATCTTCCCATGTACTTTGAGTAGCAAGGGGCTTCTGGATCTTCCCTCAATTACCTCAAAGAGTGCTTTTCCCATAGACTTTAAGTATGTGCAGTGTTGTTGTATGCATACTCTACAAGAGGTAGGTACTTCTCCCATTGAGAACGTTGATCTACTTTTGTAAAATAGGCTTTTAGTAGATCAAGGATCATGGAGTTGGCTATTTCACTTTGGTCATCCATTTGTCAGTGATAAGCTGAAGAGAAATTAAACTAGTACTTAGATTTTCATAGAGAAAATTCCAAAAATTACTGACCATTCAAGGATCTCTAGACACAATGGATGTAGGCAAGCCATGGTACTTGGAAATTTGTGATATGAAGAGTATTTCCATTTGATGTGCCTTAATAGTCTTTTTGACAATATGAATGAGCTTGTTTGTTGAACCTATCAACTATGGTCCATATTCCCATGGATAGACTTGGGCAATCCAAATATTAAATCGATGGATATGCTCTCCCATGGTGAATCGAGGAATGGAAATGGTTGGAGTAATCCAAGGTTCTTCCCTTGATCATATTTTGTCTTTTGGCACATCATGCACTTGCGAACATAGTCTTGTATGTTTACTTTCATGGTAGGCCAATAGAAGTATGTTTCTACTCCTTGTAGAGTAGATTGAATCCCTCTATGCCCCATGTAAGGAGGAACATGAGATTTATACGTTACTTTGTCATGAAGTGAGTGAGTAATACATAGACTATTACCGTAGAGAAGATAACCATCTTCCAAGGTAAATGTTTCTTCTTTCTTCCATAAGCAAGGGCAAAAATTACATTTTTAAAATCTAGATTAGTAGCATACTCCTTTATCATAGAAGATTATCATTATTGTGAGTTGTTATTGTCATAGCATTTACCTTTGGCCATTGCGAACGTGCATCGGCCACCCTCTTGTGCTTGTCCACAACGTGAGCAATATGAAAATTGAATTGCAAAAGAAAAATTTCCCACCTCATTTGTTTATTAGAAATCTTGGTTTAGGTCATGAAGTAGTTGAGGCGTTGATGATCCGTACGTAGAATAAATGGAGCCCTAGGAGATAATGCTTCCATTTTTCTAGGGCATTTAGGACATCTATTAGATCTTTTTCATAAATGCCCAATGTTCACTCATCAGAATTCAATCATCTACTCTCATATGCTATGGCATGCCCTTCTTGAAGCAAAACTGCTCCAAGGCAATTACCACATGGATCACATTGAACCCCAAAGGGCTTTGTGAGATCTGATAAAATAAGCACAGGTTGAGAGATAATCTTTTGGTTAAGCGTCTCAAAAGATTGTTGCTCCTTTTTAGTCCATGCATAACGTTCTTCTTGGTTAGGTCATGTAGTGGACCGGCTATTAATGAGAATTTTTCTATAAAGCACCTATAATATGCACACATATCAATAAAGCCTCGTAACTCATGTAAATTCCTTGGTTTAGGCCATTCTTTTCCAGATTTGTGGGATCCATACAGATAGAAAATTGAGAGATAATGTGACCTACGTATTGATTTTCTTGTAAGAAAAAATCACTTTTCTTTTTATTAATGAAAAGCTTATTATCTCTCAAAGCTTGGAAAATTACATGGAGGTGTTTCTTGTGCTCCTCAAGGGATTTGGAGTAGATGATTATATTGTCGAAGAATACTCCAGTGAAGTTGCGATATGGTCAAAAGATTTTCTCCGTCATGCGGCTAAAAGTGGTTGGAACATTTGTCAAGTCAAAAGGCATGACAAGATATTCATAAAGACCAAATGTAGTACAGAAAGTGGCCTTTAAAATATCTTAATTGACTATCCTTATTTGATGATAGCCATGTTTAAGGTCGATGCTACTAAAGTAGATAGACCCTTGCAACTTATCAAATAGATCTTCTACCCGAGGTTCAAGAAATCTATTAATAATTTCGATTCTATTTAGGACTCTATAGTCTATGCACATGCAATACCATCTTTCTTTGGCACTAATAGAATTGGCGAGCAAACTGGGGATAAACTAGTCCCTTTTTCTACCAATTCATTCACTTGCGTCATAATCTCCTCTTCTTGAACTTGAGAGACTCTATAAGGAGGTTTATTGGGAGGTAACTTCCTGGTAGTAGCTCTATGGCATGGTCATCATCCCCTCGTTTGGAGGTAGCTCTCTAGGGATGTCATCAATGAAAACATGCCCTATCAAACAAAGTAAATGAAATGCTACATTGCGGCAACACCAACATTATCAGTAAAACCTTGATACAAAACAAGTACGGACAACACCAACATTATCAATAAAACCTTGATACAAAACAAGTACGAACAACACTCTTTGTGGACTAATATTCAAGTGAGATATTTTGTATAGCCAAGTCACGTATCAAACAATAGCAATGAATAATTAAGCACTATTAAAAATAATTATGACCACAACACTATGTTCTCTCAAAAATATGTCCCATGTACATTGCAGATCACGAATGAATGATAGTGTGAATTTCTAGAAAGAGTTTATGCTCTATTGTTAGTATGATCATGCATTAATCTCTCTCTCTCTCTCTCTCTCTCTCTCTCTCTCTCTCTCTCTCTCTCTCTCTCTCTCTCTAATGCAGCCGTTTTTTGACCTAGTAGACAACAGTTCACTCTTTCAATTATAACTTCTTCATCCAAACTCGGATTTGGGTGATCTATAGCCTCAATCAAAGAGCACAATGCCCTCTATACATAGATGTAAAGACATAATTTTTTTAGAGTTATGGAAGGCATTTTTGAAGCAACATTATTGAAGCGAACAAGTTTAGGAAAGTTGACTCCCATCTCTTATTTTACATACAATATCTTCCAGCACTCGCAAGGGTTCTTCTTCTTCAACAAGGTCCACAGTCATTGTAGAAAACGATCCAAATCTCCTAAGTGTGGATATAGCAACACAACCACTCAACCAGTGACATCAAAAACATGATCATGTGTACTTGGTATTGTTGCAAGAGACCATAAACAAACAAGGTGAAGACTTACGAACACCTACAATGGAGAATGGCACGCTAAGGGTTCTTGTGGTTGAGAATGAAAATCTCAAGAGGACACTTGAGATGCAAACAACATGTTTGATGAAACTTAAAGAAGAATTCAAGGAATGTAAATGCTCTCTTGTGGACTTGAATGCTTTGAAGGAGCACATGAGCAAAGTAGAGCATGACCATGTATTGAAATAGGAGAATTTTTACACCATGAGTCGGGATGTATGTGAGATGAAAAATGTATGCACAAACAAGTCTTGGGCTGATGTATGTGGCATCAATGTCATTCCTAATTCCTCACTCATGCAAGCTACGACTCAAACAAAGAATGTTGAGAATGTGGATGTGGAGGAGTTGAAGGAACGGGAGCGACGTTCCAAGAACATTGTTATTCGTGGAATTCCCAAAGAGAAGTTAGAGACGCCTCCTTCTCTTGCCATTATTATTGAAGATTTCTTCAAAACCCACTGTGGCATGTCTAGAAGTATGGTCTATGGAACAAATAGAGTGGGTAAGCAAGGAGCTCCTCGCTTGGGAGAACGGCCAATTGTATGTACCATGCCGGTTGAGACCAAACGAAAGATTATCCTTGATAATAGTTGGATCTATTTGAGGGATACATAATGTTTTCTATGTATAGATGGCACTATTAAGCAACAAAATATGCATCACAAGGTATATGAGGAAAAGAATAAGAAAAAGAAGGAGATCTAGAATAAGAAAAAGAAGGAGATCTCTCACAAAGATAATGTGCCCAAGCAGGAGGCATGTTGCTCAAGCAAATAGGGATGCATGACCTATGAGGCCAAGTTACAATTGAAAATATGCTTTTGGAATTGCAATGGATATCCATAGAATGTGGGGGTTGGCACTGATGAACTAATAAGCAAAGGCAATGTTGTACTTCTTGTTGAAACTTGGGATCATGATACACAAAAGATTAGCGGCTTGGAGGATTACAATGTACATTCATTAATGTGGTCAAAGAATCTCAAGCAACAAAGAGGGAAAGAAGGGGTAGCATGTATGGTTAAGAAATGATTGAAAGATTTTGTATCAATTGTGAAAGATGGCAAGTACAAACATTATGTATGGCTGAAAAATTATGACATGAAAAAGAGCACCCATTTTTGTAGCCAGTTGCTACATTCCTCATCACAATTCCCCCTTTCATGCTTGCGTGGATAGAGATCAGCCATTTTTTAATTTAGAAGAGTGCATTGCTTATTTCAAAGGCGAAGGTGATGTTATTGTATTTGGGGATATGAATGCTCGCACAAAAACATTGCAACATGATACTCAACAATTTGATATGCCATACATTTCAAGGGAGTTGGAGGAAGTTCACTTGTATGATCGTATTCCAATGGATGAGAAAGAGCCGGATCACTATGGAAAGTAACTTTTACACAAGTGTAATAGCACGGGTATACTCATTACCAATGGTGTATCTTTGTGGAGTGGAACCAATGGATTTACATGTAGAAAACATAATGGGGATAGTGTGATTGACTATATGCTACTCTCCAAAGCCATCATGTATCGCATAAAGAGTTTTAAGTTTGGCCAATGGACCCCGGAATTAGACAATCGGACCTTATGTATTGACCTTGCATGTGGAGAATCAATTAAGCATGATAATCTCAGCCAAAGGGAAGAGAATTTATCACTATGTATGGATTTCAAATGGGCACCAATGTACATTGAAATGGTTGAGCAAAAGTTATGGATGACAAAGCTTCAATATGATGCACCATCAGAAACTAAATGGGAAGATTTCAAGAAAGTTATTTGTTCTTGTGCCGAAGAATGCTTTGCCATAAAGCATCTCCATGGTATCAACAAAGATAGATCACGTAAAAGGTGGTTTGATAAAGAACGTCAAGATGCTCAAAAGTCCTTGATAAAGCTTGATGCAACTATGGACAAAGACAACTATAAAAGTCACTTGCATACATATAAGGCATTGATTCAAAAGAAGAGAAGAACATGGGGAAGTATAGCAACAACGTTTTCAAGTCCAAGAAAAGACACGTGCACGTGAAAGATTTTGGAGAAACTTGAGGGGCAAGCGGGTTGAGAAGTTTGGTAACTTGAGTCTTGTGGATATGTACACACATTGTAGGAGATTATCTTAGCAACCAAATGCTAAAAAAATGCCATTTTATGGTTCACTTCCATGTATGCCCTCTTTTTTTACTATTGAAGATGTACGTTGTGGGCTTGAAAAGTTGGCCACTCACAAAGCAGGAGATCTTCAAGGTATCAAGCCGGAGATGATCAAATGGACGAGAGATTTTACCCATGAGTGGATGTGTGATATGTTCAACCTTGCACTTCAACATGGTATGCCTTATGATTGAGTACTAATTGGGTCAAGCTTTTGCATAAAGGAGGGGATGTAAAGAGTGTAAACATTATCGAACTATGATGATTGGATCTCTTATGGAAAAGTTGTTTGGGTGCATAATGGAGATGAAATTGAATCATTGGGCTAAAGAGAATGACAAGCGTGCAAAAGGACAAACGGGTTTTTGTCGATGTCATAGCACCATTGATCATTTTGTCACTCTTCGTGTTCTCATGGAGGAAATTCGGTTGAAAGGCAAGCAATTGTATTGTTGTTTTGTGAAATCTAAGAAATCCTTTAATATGATTCCACATAACAATTTGTGGAGAAGGATGGAAGAACTTCAAGTGCCAAGTGAGTTTATGCTTGCGGTTTCTCGAATCTATGAGAAGGTGATATGCCAATTGCACATGGGAAGAAGAATTTTAGAAATTTTTGTAAGCACTATTGGGATTAAACAAGGATGTCCGTTGTCACCAACTCTCTTTGGTCTATGCATCGATCAATTGGAACAAATGGTATTGACTTTATGCAAGAAGAAGGCATTGAAGAGGTCACTATTTGCAATGTGGTAATCATGCTTTTGTTGTATGCAAATGATGTAGTGCTTTTAGCACACACTTTAGAAGATGCACAAAAGCTTATGATTGTCCTTGAGAACTTTTTCTTGCATAGTGGTCTAATTGTGAATGAATCCAAAATAGAGGTTATGCTTGTGAAAACAAACCATAAGGAGAAGCCATGCATTGTGTACAACCATGAGAAACTTGAAGTTGTTGAGAGATTTAAGTACCTTGGCCTTGAGGTTCCATCCAATTACAAGTGGCAAGAATGTGCTATGCGTGTTTTGGAAGCAGGAAAGAGAGCATATTATGCATTTGAGAACATGTGTAATGCGAGAAACATCAAGTGTTAGGTTCTCAAGAAGTACCTTTCTGATGAATCGGTGACACCGGTTCTTCTTTATGGAGTTGAAGTGTGGTGCGAGGGCATCTCAAAGTCTACTTGGAAAGAGTTTGAGAATGTCCAAAAGTGTTTTCTTACAAAAAATTTCCAAGTTAAGACACAAACACCATATATGCTCCTACTTCTTGAGTCGAGATCTCTTACAATTGAAATTATGGGCATGGAAAGGGTTGTGGAGTATATGATACAGATGCATCAAAACCCCTCACATCGATTTCCTACAATTGTATGGGAAGCAAGCAAAAAAGTTCAAAAGATGCCTAAAAGCAAGATTAAAGAAGTGGTTAGGGAGATGGGATGCATTACACTTGCTACATGATGCTTCAATTGACTCCGAGTGAATGAAGCTTTTCTACAATGCCAATGTATTATGGCTTGGGAGAAATCCAGTGGGTCACGCTTCATATATCACACCACCCATATTGCCCCCAACTACAAAACCATGTTCTTCTCGCTGAAAGAGGAAACCGCACTCACACTTACATGCTTGAGCCTATGTTAGCAACAGGGGCTAACATAGGCTACACCTATTATGCATCAAGCGGGAGATATGCTATGGATGTGCATAATATTTCTTACTCACATTGAATAAGGTCTTGGGCTCATCGGGAGTTCCAAAGTTGTATATGCTAGCTAGAGGGCTCAAACTTAAACCCATAGTAGAAGGGATTGTGGTGCAAGCCTTTATAAGGAAGCCTTTATGCAAGGAGGCTTCATTCTTGAGTAGTCATTCTTGAGGATCCATTCTTGTGAGCTCTCTTTCTCTCTTGAGTGTTCACTCTATGGATGGACTAGCGTTGAGCTTAATGTTCATGCTTAAGAGGCTAGTGCTAATCCATTGCAATTAGAGAACCATTTCTTCATTAGTTCACTCCTTGGTGTGTTCACTCTCTCTATCTCTTGAGTGTTCACTCTATGGATGGACTAGCCTTGAGCTTAATGGTGTGGTTCACTCTCTCTCTCTCTTGAGTGTGGGCGGCACATATCGTATGTGCGTTGACTATAGAGCACTAAACAGGATCACTATCAAGACAAGTTTTTCATTCCACAGGTAGAAGACCTATTTGATAAGCTACAAGGGTGGTCGAACTACTTCAGTAGGATTGACCTAAAAGTGTCTATCATCAAAAAAGGATATTTGATCAAGACATTGTAAAAACTATATTTTGCACTACGTTTGGTCTTTACAAGTACATTGTCATGCCTTTTGGATTGACGAATGCACCAGCCACATTTAACCGCTTGATGGAGAAGCTATTCAGGCCTCACCGAACCTTTACTGGAGTGTTCTTTGATGATATAATCATCTACTCTATTTCATTAGATGAACACAAGCAACACCTCCAAGTAATATTTCAAGTTTTATGAGAGAATAGAATTTATATTAATGAAAAGAAAAGTGAATTTTTCTTACAAGAGATTCAATATTTAGGTCACATTATCTCTCAAGATGGCATCCAAATGGATCCATCAAAGCTAGAGGTAATAAAAGGATTGCCTAATCCAAGGAATTTGCATGAACTAAGAAGCTTTATAGGTATGTGTGCATCCTATAGACGCTTCAAAGAAAAGTTCTCACAAATAGCGGGACCATTACATGACCTAACAAAGAAAAACATTAGGTATATATGGTCCACCAAGGAGAACAATGATTTCAAAAATCTTAAAAAGAAGCTTATCTCTCAACCTGTGCTTACATTGCCGGATCACTCAAAGCCATTTGAGGTCCAATGCGACGCTTGTGGTGATTGCCTTGGAGATGTTTTGCTCCAAGAAGGGCACGCCATAGCCTATGAAAGTAGAAGGCTCGACCCTGTTGAGCAAGCTCTAGGCATAGATGAGAAGGAACTCTTAGCAGTTCTACATGCTCTAGACTTGTGGAAGCACTATTTATTGGGGACTCCTTTCATTCTGGGAACGGATCACCAAAGCCTTAAGTAGTTCATAACGCAGACCAAGATCTCTGACAAACAAATGAGGTGGGAAAATTTCCTTTCGCAATTTCATTTTCATATTGCTCACATTGCTTGCAAGCATAATCAAGTGGCTGATGCACTCTCAAGAAAACCGAGAGTGAATGCGGTATCCATAGCAACTCACAATGATCTATCTTCTATAATAGATGAGTATGCCTATCGATCTCGATTTTAAAGATCTAATTTCAGCCCTTGCACTAGGGAAGAAGGAAGAACCATTTACTCTACAAGATAATAATCTTCTCTGTGGCAATAGACTATGCGTTACTAACTCACTACGTGAGAAAGTAATGTATGAATCTCATGCTCCTCCTTATGCGGGGCATAGAGGGATTCGTCAACCCTAAAAGGGATAGAGACATATTTATATTGGCCTGCCATGAAAGCAAACATACATGAGTATGTTTCAAAATGTGTGGTATGCCAAAAGACGAAGTTTGATAGAGGGAAGCAACTTGGACTGCTTCAATGTTTGCCAATCCCTAATTCTCCATGGGAGAGCATATCCATGGATTTTATCTTTGGATTGCCCAAGTCTACCCATGGGAATACTGGAATATGGATGAGAAGTTTACATCTACATAAAAGTGCTCATGTCGATGATTTTCATTGGGTGAGCCAGTGGACTTAGAATCACCTACATTGATTAACAAAAACCTTGAAAGTAAGAACAATACAGCTGTTGTTGAGTCACCTTTAGCTCGAAACAAAAATCGGTCATCCGAATCTCCGCTTGGCAAGAAACTCAGCCCTAGAGGAAAACTGAACAATGCTTCATCTTTAGCTATTAAAAAGGCTTTGATTCTGTTAGAGGTAAAATTTACAGCTTGTTTATCTTGATTAGACTTCAGTCCTTGACTTATCTAATGCTTTTTGTTAGGTAAAGCTTCTAGATGCTTAGCAGATTCCTCATTCTCAGCTTCTTTTATTAAGAACATAGAAGAAGGGAAAGAGGAGCTTAATGCTGAAACTTTCTACTCACAATTTCCATAACTCCTGCTTTGAGAAATATGCCAATTTCTGAATTGTCTGAGACTACAAATTTTAGGTTTGCTCTAGAAGGAAAAGTTCTATGGCACTTACAAAATTCCAAAGTCTAAATATGGTAGATATCTGCGCACTGATCTTCTTGACAAGGAATCTCGCCATACAATAACCTTTGTTGTGATTGAGATCTATCTTTCAGAGTTTATTGAGGCCTTTGTTGTCAATGACTTTGTGCGACTTGAGGGTGCATGTGTAAAAAGGGTTGTTGCAAAGGACGATGGAACTTGCTTGTGGGCTTTGTATGCGGATGCCACCACTTTGGTTGTCAAAGCTGAGCCTTTTGATTGTTTTCTCCAGCTTTATCTTGAGTAGAAAATCAAAAGAGTTGCTCTCTCAAAGTGCAAGTGCTGTTGAATTTGTTTCAACAGTTGCTTTTATTGTTGTCAAAATAGAGAATGCAATTAGAAGCGATGGCACTCCTAGTTTTCGTTTGACTGTGACGAATGGACCGTCAACAAGAGACCGAGCTAGTGTGAGTTTTGATAAATCTTTTCTGCAACACGCTTGTATAATTGCTCATGTTTGTATATTGGTGGCAGCTTCTCTTTGTCCCAACATGGCGGCTTGACTATCAGCTTATGGTGAATGAAGTGAAAGAAAGTGGATACTACTCATGCATTGCTCGTAACATCGACATCTTCAAGCACCTGTCAAACACCCTTAGTGTTGTTGATGCTACTATCTTGTGTCCGCTTCCTCTCTCTTTGGATGTTGTCTTCCAAGAATACTTGCTAAAACAAGTCTCGAACTTAGGCTTTGGGAAGAAGGTAATTTTTGTGTATGCGCATGTAAATCAAGAATGTATTTATGTTCACTTCATGGTCATTGTTGAATTCATAGGTGTTTAGAACACTGGAGATTGTTAGTGTGAATAGCTTGGATGTTGAGTTTTCATGTGGTATGTGCAAAGGTCTGAATGTGAGTTGGCAAGCTAGCAACCCATCTTGCTACTCTTGTGGCAGACAATCTACAATCACTAAGCAGCCCGTGTTGCCTGCTAAATTATATCCCCAAGACGGAGAGCCTGTTTCTGTTATTTTGCAAGGAGCTGTGGTTGATTCTGTTCTTGGATTTTCTCGTCCGTTCTTGCATCTCTTGTAACAAAGCTTGGTGGAGTTAAAATCTTCACTCCTCAACTTCAAAAAGGCTGGTTGGTTCACTATTGACAAGGTGGGACATGTTACTGCATTCAAAGGCACGATTTTTCTCTTTGATATCAAGGTTTTACTTTTTGGAGTTAAAATCTTCACTCCTCAACTTCAAAAAGGCTGGTTGGTTCACTATTGACAAGGCGGGACAGGTTACTGCATTCAAAGGCACGTAATTTGTCTCTTTGATATCAAGGTTTTACTTTTTGGGGTTATGGCATATAATCTTATTTTGCGCGCAGATGTTGATCCCATATTTACTTGTAATTTTCCAAAGAACAAAGATGTTTTGCTAAGCTTGCTACATGTTTTTCACTTGGCCCTTTATTTGCAATGTCTTAAATCCAAACTTGTGGATGAATCGTAGAACAAATATCATTAAAAAATAATGACATTCTAAAAATTTGGGTTGATCCTTGGATTGTAGATGTAGAATCACCTTCTTTTAATCAAAAGGAGTTTTTGACGTTGCTTTTAGCTAGTCGACATTCATTGATGATGTTAAGTGTACACTTGGTGAGTGTGGTTTGCAAGATGTTCTTTGCAATGTGCAAATTCTACTTTTACTAAGGTGAGGTTTTGCGTGAAGTTCGTCTTTTGGTGCACTTGATTGTGCATCTTCATCCACTTTTCCAACTCTTGGTGTATTGAACTTACATGGTTGTTCTCTATGATTTCCTTCTGGAGATCAGCCACCCAAACGTAGACATTGTGTATGGAGTAAAGAAGCTACCTTGTGTCTAACAACGCTTGTTGAAACTCATGATGTTGCTGTTCAAAAAATTGCATCTATGTTTTTGCAAGTATATCCCAACTCCTTTAGTGTCAAACAAGTCAAGACCAAAATTTACAACATGTGCAAGTCATCGCGGATTCACCAAAGAAGGTCTACTTTTTCACCTAGTAGAACTCTACTGTATGTCAAGACTATTGAAGATATCCCTGTTTTTGCTTGTGCCTCGTGTGGTTCTCTCATGTTTTGTCATAGTTTGCATAGCATGTCAAAGGTAGAATTTTAGCTTCTCAAGCAAATAAAATCAATGGTCATTGGTGATAAAAAAGGGTTGCAAGTGTGTTACTCGTGCAAGACTGCGTTGAAGAAACAAGAACAGCCATTGTTTTGTTTTAAAAGAGAGGTTTATTTTAATAGCAAAATACCTACCGTAGAAAAATTGAATTCAATAGAGAGTCGTCTTGTATCCTTGCGCGTACCATTTGCACAAATTCGAGAACTAAACTTTGAAGGTCAATTTGGTTTGCGTGGAAGCATTCTGAATGTAATAACAGATCTGTTTCATGGGTGCAAAGAGTGTTGCCACGCTTTTCTGATGATCAAGCTTCAATCCTTGTAGAGATTAAACGCAAGCTTGAATACGATCATGCATATCTGAGTAGCATTGTGCGCTCAAACTTTGTTCTTCAGGCTTTGGTTGACCTTTTGGCCACTCCATTGTACGTTGATCATGGTGTTACAATTGATATGTCTTGGTCATCTTCGTTCACACTCCATGCTGATCTTGCTTGTAGTCCACACCAAGAAGATGTTGAAGATGAGACTAATCCTACGTACACTTTGGTGCATGATATCTACTCTGCACAACAAGTTGTCGACCATAATTCACAAGTTGCAAGTATAGCCCCTTGTGAGGGATTCAGTCCTCTGAGCATTTTCAATGATGAATCTTGTGAGGAGTTGTCATTCCCAACATTGTTTTTTGGTCAAAGAAGAAAGTATCATGTGTTGGCAAAGAAAAAATATCAAAAAGTAGCACAATGGGAGCTTAAGAATGTGGATAGACGATTTGCAAGCAGCATTGAAAATCAACAATGAAAATTATTATTGCAAAAATCCTTGGTTCCATTTGGGTACACCTACGCAAGGGAAAAATGCACGGCAAACAACTGCAAGCAAAAGATGTTCAAGCTAGCACTAACATTGAACAACTACTTTCGTCTGAGCTAGGCTATCATGACTTTCAATCATTGTACACATCAATCGATTACAAGGTGAAACTTAAGCGAAATGTGTTTGCAATGATTCGTCAATTAGGCCAGCCGACTTTCTTTATTACATTTTCATGTGCGGAGCAAAGATGGAACCCTTTGAAAGATTGTTTGTGTAGATCGAATCCTCATGTTAAAGAGTCACACTACCCAAACAAAGCTTCATTCATTCGTGCACTTGTTCGATGAGATCCCGTCACAACAGCCCGGTACTACGTACATAGATTTCAAGCCATGAAGCAGGAGTTGAAGTGCAACAATGCCATCCTTGGTGAATTAGTAGATTACCTTTTTTGTGACCGAATTTCAAAATAGAGGAATTCAACATGATCATGGATTGCTTTGGGTAAAAAATGCACCTCTCTTTGATAGTGCACCAGATAATGATACAATACGTTTTGTTGACACACATATCACTACTAACATGAATCTGTTAGATGAGTCTCTTAGAGGCGTGCAAACTCACTTTCATCGCAAAACATGTAAAAAACACAAAAGCATGTGTCACTTTGGTTTCTCGCCCCCTCCCTCCCGAGAAACATTGGTGCTATATCCACCCACAGTATCTCAAACAAAGAGAAAGAAACACTCTTAGCCAACAAAAAATGCATTGACGATCGATTGCTTGCTCTTGCACATGATTCAAATGCATCATATGATGAATGGTTGACCTCTTTGGGTATGACTGAACAAGTATACAATCAATCCCTTTCTGTAACCATCACAGAGCCAACATTACTCTTGATAAGAGATCCAAAGGACATTTACACAAACAAATTCAACAAAGAGTTGTGTCTTCTATGGGATGCAAACATTGACATTCATTTTATTTTCAATGGCCATGGCGCTGTTGCATATTGCACATCATATATGACTAAGAATGACTCAACCGCAAGAAAAACCATCAAGCACATACTACAAGATTGCAAGAAAACAAATGTGCCAATGTTGGACCGATTTAAAAAAATTGGCAATGCTTTGATCAATACACAAGAGATGACATCACAACAAGAAACATATATTTCTCTTTCATTGCCCTTACATATAGCAAGTAGACAATTTGTGTTTATCAATGCAGACTTCAAAAGCCAGTGCACATTTGCTCTTAAAACGAAGAGCCACATTGAACACTTTGAATCTTGATGATACAAGCTTTTTTTTTTTGACGACCTTGTCACCAAATACACTCAGCGTCCGGATAAGCTAGCACACACATGCTTGGCTGATTACGCAAGCAACTACCAATACGTACGCGGCTCCACTTGTGAATCCAAGAAGCCTCGAATCATTCGGTATGCTAACTTCAAAGTGGAGAAGGACAAAGAGCAGCATTACCATGAACTTTGTTTGTTGTTCCTCCCATTTTATTGGCGATGAGAAAACCTTTGAGTGTTGAATGTAGGAAAGACAAATATGCCACAAACTTTACAATTATAGATGAGAATCGTCAGAAATATAGTAAGTTGGAACTTGGAGCAACAAGCACTAAAACACTTTCATTGTCCTCATCCTCAAGATTTGAGCATAACGAGCCTTACAAATATGAGTTGGCCCTTGATATTCAAACAAGAAAGCCCACCACAAGATCCTTGCCAAAATTTTGAAACTTGGCATTGTGCAATGAGGAGTACCACTCACTTGTGTCCAAATTGAACATCAAGCAACGCTCCCTTTTTTATGACATTATGACTAGGAAACGCTTGCAACCAACTCAATCAATCCATCTCTTTTTGTTTGGGGGTGCAGGAACAGGAAAAACTTTCACTTTGCAAGCAATCGTTCAAGGCTTCATCCGCCACTACAATACCTCTTTTGAATCTCCCCTCAATATTGTTGATGGCATATACAGGAAAAGTAGCTTTCAACTTTGGAGGCACAACAATTCACTCAGCATTGCGCTTGCCCTTTGTCTTCCAACCAAATATTTCTCTTTCTTCTTAAAGTCTTGCCGAACTCTTGCAGCTCTATAAAAACCTCACGCTGGCTGTGTTTGATGAAGCATCTTTGATTGGAAATAGACTCTTACGTATCATAGAACCAAGGCTACGATCAATTAATCACAATCACGTAGAGCCATTCGGTGGTCTGGATGTCATTTTCTGTAGTGACTTATGGCAAGCAAGCCCAATTCAAGACCGCTGGATATTTAGTGAGCCACAAGATTCTCTACAATTATTCTCGCCTTCGATTTGTCACACCCATGTAAAATGCCATGAGCTTACGAAAACAATGCGTCAATCAAACAATGACTTCATTGCTATTCTCAATAGACTGTGCAAAGTGAAACACACAAGCGAGAATTTGTTGCTCTTAAATACCAACCATAGCAATAATACCTTTGACAAATTGACAACACCCCATTTATACTTCACCAATAACTTGAAGGACTCACATAACTGCGTTGTTTTTGAAAAATTGCCTGCTCACGCATACATCATCCACGCAAGGGTCAACCATCATAAAACTTGCTCAAAAAACCTTGTAGTGCCAAACAACCCACAAAACACTGCAGGCTTGGCCTCGACCTTGGAGCTTAAAGCAAAAATGATTGTTGAGAGTTGTGGTGGGAATATTTAGATGGTCTTGTGAATGGCGCAAATGGAATTCTGAAACTTGTAGAAAGCAAAGATGCCTCCCCTATTGCATGGATAGAGTTTTTTGATGGCTCAGCAGGCTTCAAACAACGACATGTAAACAAACACCTTGATACGCTTTCCATTAACCCTCAGTGGACACCAATTTTTCAAACAACAAAGGAATTTCAGGTTGGAAAAAATGCATTGAACACTTTGTCTCGAACCCAATTTCCAATCCAGGCAGCGAATGCATGGATCGCAAGGTTTGATAATGAGCATAGTAGCCTTTGATCCAACATCAATAAACTCACATGGATTAGTCTACACAACTCTTTATCGCATCAAAGATCCATCAAACCTCCACATTCTCAATCCAATCCAACCAACTCAAATCAAAGTCGACAAGAATGTCCTTGATGAGCTTGATCGCCTTAGCAATGAAGCCAAATGGGAATACCTAACAAAATTTCCATTCACATACAAACACACACATCATATCATTCAATCGTTGAACCTTGATTCTAGTAAAAAATTTATCTATCATATCAAATAGGATTTGAATTTTGCAAGTTTTGAAATTTTGTGCCTTCAAGAAACAAAACAAAAAAATCCTTCCAATGATCTTGCACCAGAGTTTAATCATGTCCATCACCACAACAAACTTTGTGTTTCAATCTACTACAAGGCTTGCATGAAGTTGCAATTTGCAAACACACTGCTAGCTCCAGGAATAGAGATCATTCAAGTTGTCTTAGGCATCCATGAACACCTTGATTGGGAAATCATATGCGTCTACAAATCTCCAAAAACCTCTTCAACCTCGTTAGTGTCACAACTCCATACCTTGCTACAACAATCACATCCTGGATGAATGAGTGTCGTTATGGGAGACTTTAATGTAGACAATGACCCCACAATCAATCAATATCATTACTTGGAAGAAGAGCTCTAGTCACATGGCTACACACAACAACTTCATGATGTAACCACCGTGTACAACTCAAAACTCGATCATATTTGGATTAAAAATCCCCCTGCATCATTCATAGTGGGCACACGGTTTTGCTTTTGGTCGGATCATTCATCCACACATCTTATGATTCCTAAATGATTCTAATCACTCCCTCCCTCCTTCCCCCCTCCATCCCTTCCTCCCTTCATCTCTCCCTTCCCTCATCCTCTCCACAAAAAGAAACCATGATTCCAAACATTATGCTTGCCTTTATCCTATCAAAATACCACTTTGATACTCTTCAATCCTTCATCGCGGTCAACATTTACATGATGTAATCTGCAAATCACTTTCTCTATGGATCAATATGATTACCATCCTTGTAGTTTTCTCTTTCACTTTCATGTTCTTTATTTGTTTCCTGTATAGGCAGGCCTTGTGATTTTGTCACTTGTTTTTTTCCAACAGTAAGGCGCATTGAATTATATTAGAGAGAAACTAAGATACTACTACAAACGAGGTAGGCAAGGAGGCCTATAGGGATAATTACAAAAAAGGAGCAGTGTACTGTTACTATGATACTGTGCAAAAAACATCCCTGACTAATGATCATAGATACAAAGATACAAATTTCATTATCTGGTTCGAGAAGTGCATGATCTCCCAGACATTCTCTCTCCTCCTACCCTCAATGGCTTCCCCTCTACGTGTGACCTTGTGGACGTTACACATGAGGGGGTAATTTATATTGCGTCATTTTTTTGGGGGGGGGGGGGGGAGAGGGGGGAGTGGATTACCATTACCCTCTCCCTTGTGGGCATCCTGTAACACATTCATAGCCCAATGCAACAGAAATAAAATTTGTATAGTACTAACCTTCAGCATTGTGTTGATTCAAAATAAGGCATTGCTAACATTCTAGTACTAGAGAGTTTGAAGACAATGGTAGTATAGATAGTAGAACTAAACCATTGTCATAGAGTGCACTAATTTATTACTTTAGAACAATGATATCAAGTTGAAGTGGGCACAACAAGTACCAGAGCAGTACTGAAAGAATACTAAAAGAGAGTTGCTAATAGTACTTGAAGAGAAGCTAAATGTAGGATGTATGGAATAGTATCAATAGACTTAGAATAGTAAGTACTAAATTAGCATGTAAAATCCAAAGTACTAATCTAAAGAAACATGTACACTATCACGATATTCTAAACCTTTTAATTTTAATATTGAAAAAAATACAAAAGATGTGGAGTCCACAACTCTTGATGGGTTGAAACCATTCAAGACATCTTGTCAATGGAAATGCTTTCATTGCGTGCTTGAGTCTCCACTAGGAAATGATGTGATAGGAAATGCATCTGGCATAAGTGACGGCAAGGGGTGACAACAATATCCAATGCCGCAACGTCAAAGCCCAAGCCACACTTGCAAAGACCAAGCAAGAAAAAGAATATAAGTTTCTTGGTATCTATGCAAAAAGAACACGGTCCATTTAGACTACCTAGGTGGAGGAGAACTCTTTTCCACTCAGGAATCAGACACTAGTCAAGTAGCTGGTTCACAATTGTCTTGGACTTGCTGCACTTTTTGTTGCACTGTCAGGTTCCCTCAGCCTACTCATTGGCTGCACACAACTTCTTCCACCTATAGGCAGGCTGGACAACCGGAAGACTATCGCGTGAAGTTGGGTGCTAGTCAACATGCCAACTTAGATGGGCTAAGGCTAGGGGTTGTGCAGTTTGAATGGCTCCACGCCGGGAGTAAGCTACGATTGGTCCAACACAACAAGAAATACACAGTTTGAACCAAGAGAACCCCCACCCCATAGAGTTGAAAACATGTAAGTAATACCCACAGAAATGGCGAGTTGGTAGGAGAAGCGACAACTGTGGTAGGTTCTTGCCTTCACATAACAGGTTGTAGCCTGTCAAATGGTGCATCGTCGATGTATAGGGTGGTTGAAGCACCCCCTAATGAAGATGTCGTAGCAGTTTTTGAAAAAGGTGGGTTTGACTTGCTACACAAGGTATAGGTTGCAACCAATATTTTTCAAGGGTCCTCCATAGGCGCCTCTAGCAGGCCTATAGGAGGGCCCTCTTACGATGAAATGTAAACGAACACTTACAGGATGTACAATGGAAGTAGGACAAACTGCATGAAACTCCTACACACAAAGAGCTTCACTCCAGCAATTGATGTTGTGCAACAACTAATCACTTCCCCTTACATATCGATTCATTTGCACTACTTAGCATACTCTGGCTCCCTTCTAGCAGCATCCACTACTCCACCGCTTTCTCCAAGTCAGACCTTGCTCTCCAAATTCTGCTTTTCCTTTTGAACAAGAATGGTGGGCGGCATGTGCCCACTAGAGATGTTTGTGGGTGTGAACACAGCATTTATCTAGGCATGTGAGGCCAGTACTTTACTCGCTGCAAGGGGTCCGTCCAAGATGCAAAAGCAAATGCCCTTTGTGAGAGAGGAAAGGAGCTAGCAATCAATCATGAAAATGCGGCCCACTCCCTCAAACTTCCATTGGTGAGCTCGCCTTTCCGATCTCCGACATAATCCCCTCCCCTCTCTCTCTGTCACACACACCCCCCTCACACACACACACACTCTCTCTCTTCCTTCTGCGAGTGGCTTTTTCATTCCATGTGGGGACGGACTCGTGCTCAGTAAAAGGCGAGAGCGGCAGGACCCCATCTCTTTTCTCTCTCTCTCCCCCCTTCTCCTTTCTCTCTCTCGCGCACTGTGCCCCCTTGCCCCCTACCTATCCATCACCTCTTTTGAAAACCCCCTTTCTCCCGTCCCCCTATCCCTCAGCAACCAAGCAAGCTGGAGTGCCGTCCCGTCCTTTATCTTCTTCCCCCCCTCTCCTGCTTCTCAGATTTCCCTCTAGATGTGCAGGTATTATGCTCTTTTCTGTGTGTGTGTGTGTGTGTGTGAGAGAGAGAGAGAGAGAGAGAGAGAGAGAGAGAGAGAGAGGTCCACCATGCCCCTCCGACAATTAGGCTCTGGATGCATGTCCTCTTGTATGCTCGTATCATGTTCTCATGCCATTTCTGTGAAACTTCTCTGTGTGAGAGCAGGAAGATCTACTGAGGTGTGTATATGTGGGCAACTCAGTCGCCTTTCCTTCATGTTGCAGGGCTGCTCAACTCTGAGGAGGGTAGTTTTCTCAAAGGGGCGTAGGCCAGAATACCCGATTTCTGTCCTGGGAAGATGTCGCACCTAGCAACCCTGAGCTTGACGGACCCACGCTCAGAGATGCGTGACTGTGGCAGCCTCAGATCTCCCGAGAGCTCCGAGGAGAAGATTATCTGCCCAAAGCCTCAGCGTGTTGCAGTGGCAAACCTTAGATCTGTAGATTTCATCAAGCCCATCCGCCAAGTGAGAAGGTATGTGGCGTACTCTCTCAATACTGACAAGTGCTCTGCGTGCCTTATGTAAGTATATATGTCTGCATCTATGCATCATACTGATGAACATATGCATGTCATGGGCAGTAGGTTAATCTGTCGTGTTGAATGGATGGATATGCACATGTTGTGCACTATCAAGTGAAATCTGTTGCATCGTATGGATGAATATGTGCACTTCGTGCGCAATTACCTAATCTTTTACATCCTATGGATGGATATGTGCAAGTAATGCCTAGTTAATCTAGTTAATCATTTGAGTCAGCCACAAGCAGTGTCGTCCTGTGTATCTGCCTGTGTTTATTTTTTCCATGTGGCTCAGCAATATAATGGATTTGCAGCATGTCTCCTGTTGCAATTGATGGCAGCGATGCTGGCTGTGAGATCTTGGATATCTTTCTAAGCAAGGTTGGAACTGGGTTTGCATCTTGGTCTTGTCTTGTTACGCATTCAAGTGAAGGTTGGCTTTGCTGTAACTGTGAGTGTTGTGTGTGCAGAGCCCATATGGGGACTTTGGATGTTCTCCCCCGTTTTTTTCCGGTTCTCCTCCTTCCAGAGCCGCGAATCCGCTGGTGCGGGACTCACAATTTTTGCATCCACATGCATACCCTGTGGCAACCTCACAAGCCAAGGTTCCACAAGGACCTCCAATCAGAGCAAATCCCTCGGTTCGAATAGAGGGTTTTGAATGTTCGGCGCGTGGATTCGAGTGTACAGGTCGTGATGCGGGGCGCCGTGTATCTGCTTTCGCTTAACTAACGCAAATGATTCGTCAAGGCCATCTTGGTAAAGTGTGCAGTTTTTTACTACCCTAATGGCCTTGCTGTAGATTTCTGTATCTATGAGAGTTGCACGTTTCCATCAACCCCCCTTTTGCAATCTAGATGTAATCGTAGAGAGGCTTACTTGGTGAGTTGTAACGATCCCCTTTACATGTGGTCTCCGCTCTTGGTTTGAACTGAGAGCAGGATACTAAAGGATCCCTTTTCAATTTTCATCCCAATTTTGGGGGTGGAAGCTGTGGGAAATCCCGAGTCATTCCGGACCTTAAGTATCGGCAACAAATTTTGTACAGATTTATCATTGCATGTAATATATCTGCTGATTAAATTATCGCAAGCAGTTTTTTTAATGACCTTGTCTCAATGGTGGAGTATAATCTTGCTGTGTATGGTCAAATGAAATAATGGTTTGATTTAATAAGGGCAGATTTAATAAGGGAAGGGGTATGCCTTTCTTCATTGAATGTCAGGACCAGGATTTTACCCCTTACCTCCTGTGTGAACTTGAAGTTCGGGTTCTCTGGAATGTAGTAAGAGCTGTTGAAGTTTCCCTTGCTCTTGGGTCGCTTGTTTTTTGAGCATGTGTTTGTTTTTGCAATCATTTCATGTGTTCCAGGTTTTAAATCTCAACACTCAGTGACCTGTTGCGCTCAGCCCAACTTGACCCTAGGCTTTGGGTGCCACTCTTGGTATTTCGAGTTCCATTACGTCGCAGATGAGCTTGGAATGAAGCACCTTGTCACTTGTTGGTAGGGTTTAATGTTGGATACTTGCAAAATCTTGGTATTTTGAGTTCCATTGCGTTGCAGACTATCTTGGAATGAAGCACCTTGCCACTTGTTGGTAGGGTTTGATGTAGGACACTCCCTTGTGACCGTAAATATTTCTTGTGCATGCACAATTTCTCTCTTACTCTTGGTGGTTCTGTCTCATTCGTATTGGTCTATGTTAGTGGCTTCACAATTGATGCTTGATGTGGGTCTAATCGTTCTGTAGGGCTCGAATCTAAGTGGGGGACTGATTCTCTCTCTCTCTCTCTCTCTCTCTCTCTCTCTCTCTCTCTCTCTCTCTCTCTCCCCAGATACACGGGCAGGCGGAAGCGCATCATGTGGACATGCTAAAATATTGACAGATTTAAACAGTGCAGTGGGCAGTCTGGACAGCATTGCATGAACATGATGGCAGAACCTGCACATTGGATTGGGCAATTAAGGGATTGGAAGAAGGGCCAAGACGGAGGTGTTAGCACATTTGGCTCGGCTTCTTGCCATTTATATAACCTTTTCTCTGTATTTTGTGTGCATTTACACATACATGCGAGTTTCTTGCAGCCTCAATGGTCAAAGCTGCTACCTACATCTAACTCTTCCAATAGAGGAAAATCAATTTTAATCTTTTTGTCAAAGCTTTATGGAGAACACGATGGATAACTCATTTGCGCTCTTGGGTATCATCCTTGTCCTCCAAAACACATCGAGGGATGGAAACAATTAACATTTTTGCTAGGTGGTAGACTTAGTGTGTCACGTGCACATCTAACCCTATGAGTACGTGGACAAGCTACTACATGACAAAGGTTCAATCAGTCTAGCCTAGGAAGTGTTTTGACACCTTTGCGAGTCTATTCGTAGAGCATGCATGTCCAACCACTTAGAGTAGATGCATATCCTTTGGTTGTCAATAGCATGATCATCAGATTACCGTCAGAATTCATCAGGAGCATTTTACATTGCACAAAACCTATTTTCCCTATTTTAGCCATTTTTCACTTATTATTAATAAGTGACTTCGTTGGGAAATTGGGTAGGGCAAATTTGCTAAGTTAATATAAAAGAAAAGTGACAGTCACTCAGTAGGGCTAAAGAGATAGCAGGGACCTAGTGTCCAACAGATCACCTTCTCAGCAGGACTCCTCCGACATGACAACCTAGCCTTTTCAGCCAAGAACAAGCCTAACGTTTTCTTCAAGTGTAGATTAGTCCCAACGTTTTGCAATTGTAGATCAGCTTGGCAATAACAGACCATAGCAAAACCCTTAGCGTTTTTGCAGCAAGACAAACACATTAGCCTAGTGTTTTTGCATTTGCTGACTACCCCCAATGTTTGCAGATTCCCGGCGACAGAACCTTCAGTTGCACTAGCGTTTTCATTTTTCAGCAGTTAGCAACCTTATCGCAGCCCCTAAACCTCATAGATCTCACCTTCTCGTAGCAATTCCTCGTCATATAGTTAGATCAGCCAAAGTTTGCAGATTCAACTCGCTATTCGCAGAGACCAGCATCTGTGTTTTCAGCGCATCGTCGTCGCATCGTCATCATTGCCGTCGTCATCGACATAGAGTTAGAATTCAACAGATACAAGATTTGCAGATTTCAGTCGTTAGCGTTTTCAGTTTCAGTCCGTCTCATCGTCGTCAACATCGTCGGCAAGTCCATTGCATTGTAGAGATTCGTGCAATCAATAGTAGATCGCTCTTGCCATAGAGAGTGGGGCCTTCGTAGGAGGGTTTGAGAACATTTTGGTGTCGTATTCTTCTCTTTCTATCTCTCAGTTTCAACACCTTCATTCACAGTGTTTACCACTTTGTGATCATTTGCACTCTCACTAAAGAAACGGAAGGCTCTCCCTTTTGTAGATAAAAGGAACCCTATAGCACAGTTCGGAGCACTCATCTTGAGCAAAGTTCAACATTCACATCTAACCCTATGTGTATGTGGACAAGCTACTACATGACAAGGGTTCAGTTAGTCTAGCTTAGGAAGTGTTATGGCACCTTTGTGAGTCTGTTCGCAGACCGTGCATGTCCAGACACTTAGAGCAGATGCATATCC
Source organism: Adiantum capillus-veneris (assembly GCF_014529385.1). Lineage (NCBI taxonomy): Eukaryota > Viridiplantae > Streptophyta > Polypodiopsida > Polypodiales > Pteridaceae > Adiantum > Adiantum capillus-veneris. The sequence continues at coordinate 51,507,952 of NC_140934.1, read as the reverse complement.
TTTGGTTGTACACAACATGATCATCAGATTACTTTCAGAATCCATTAGGAGCATTTTACACTGCAAAACCTATTTTCTCTATTTTAGCCAATTTTCACTTATTATAATAAGTGACTTTGTTGGGAAAACGGGTAGGGCAAATTTGCTAAGTTAATATAAAAGAAAACTGACAGTCACTCAGTAGGGCAGAAGAGGCAGCAGGGACCCAGTGTCCAACAGAGCACCTTCTCAGCAGGACCCCCCCGACATGACAACCTAGCCTTTTCAGCTAAGAACAAGTCCAACCTTTTCTTCAAGTGCAGATTAGCCCCAACATTTTGCAATTGCAAATCAGCTTGGCAATAACAGACCACAACAAAACCCTTAACGTTTTTGCAACAAGACAGCAGATCAACCTAGTGTTTTTGCATTTGCTGACTACCCTTATTGTTTGTAGATTCCCGATGACAAAACCTTTAGTTGTACTAGCGTTTTCAGTTTTCAGCAGTTAGCAATCGTACCGCAGTCCCCAAACCTCACAGATCTCACCTTCCCGCATTAGTTCCTCGTCGCATGGTTAGATCAGCCAAAGTTTGCAGAGTGAGCCCGTTATTCGCAGATTTCAGCATCTACATTTTTAGCGCATCGTCATCATTGCCGTCGTCACCGACATAGAGTCAGAATTCAGCAGATACAAGATTTGCAGATTTCAGCCATTAGCGTTTTCAATTTTCAGCCCGTCTCGTCGTCGTCGTCATCGTTGTCGACATTGTCAGCAAGTCCATTGTATTGTAGAGATTTGTGCAATCAATAGTAGACCGCTCTCGCCATAGAGACTGCGGCCTTCGGAGGAGGGTTTGACAACATTTTGGTGTCGTATTCTTCTCTCTCTATCTCTCAATTTTAGCACCTTCATTCACAGTGTTTACCACTTTGTTTGTGATCATTTGAACTCTCTCACTAAAGGAACGGAAGGCTCTCCCTTTCGTAGATAAAAGGAACCCTTGAGCACAGTTTGGAGCACTCATCTTGAGCAAATTTCCACATTCACTTCCGCGGCACCTTACATTGGTATCAGCGCTTTGATAGTGTTCTGTATTACTCAAGGAAAGAACCACATATTTTTTTTTGCTTATTGCTGTCGCACATAACCCAAGTCTACTTGGGCATCTCGATTCCTAATCATGTTTTTGAAGAGTGACAGGAAATCCAAGAAAGAAGGGTTTGTCTAGCCTCCCCTTGTTTCTCTTTTCACTCATTAAGAGCGGACCGTGCACTTAGCGGCCGGCCAATCGACGTGAGGTGGAAAAAAACAACCTTGGTGTGAGCACAAGGTCGCCAAGGGGTGCGCCCACGGGAAAGAGAAGAGCTCGGGTAAGAGAAGGTCCTTCTCTAACACAGATTGCAAGATAAAGAAGTACCTCAAGAACCTCAAGAACTCAAGAACCCAAGAACCCAAGAACCTCAAGAACTCAAGAACCCAAGAACCACAAGAACCCAAGTTCCTCGTGAATTTAAGAACCCAAGACTTCATTGTATGGTCATCACCCGAAGCGGAATGGATACTTTGCATGAGGTGGCGAAGAAGAATTTTCTCCACCAGGAGATTTTTCCGACCCTTCCGCTTCCCCATCTACGCCAAGGATTTGTTAGGAAATATGACGTACCTAAGTAGATAATTGAGTAGATTACTTAATGGAGAGAGATAATTTTCACACACAAGAGAGAGAGAGAGAGAGAGAGAGAGAGAGAGAGAGAGAGAGAGAGAGAGAGAGAGAGAGAGAGTATACACGATATACGTGGTTCACCCAATGTGGGCTACATCCACGGGAAAGCAGCCACCTAATGGCTTTAGTACTTCAAACAAAAAGTAGTTACAAAGGGATTATACCCTTGATAGAGCTCCCGCCTTGCTTCACTCTCACCACCTTAATCCAACTTCACAATGCACCACAATGCTTCACAATCCGTTTTTGTATGTAGAAGAAGCCTCCTTTTATAGGCCAAAAGGGCTGTCCTCTCTCATGAGAGGCCTCCACACCAAACCTGTGAAGATTGCTTTCCATCCTGGCTTCTTATCTTTGAATGCCGATTGAAGATGAGCAAAAGCTCAACTTCTCCTTGTTGACCACCTTTGTAAACATGTCTGCAGGATTTTCACTTGTATGCACCTTTCCTAACTTTAGCTGTCCCTCTTCCAAAAGAGTGCGTATGAAGTGAAATCTCACCTCAATGTGCTTTGTCCTTGAATGAAACGCTGAATTCTTTTGCAAGCGCTTTGGCTATCACTGTATAATACACAATTGTCTTGTTTGAATCCAAGCTCTTCTAAAAATCTGTGAAGCCACATAATTTCTTTGCTTGCTTCCATCATTGCGACATACTCTGCTTCCGTGGTAGAAAGTGAGACCACTTTCTGCAGCTTTGAAGCCCAGGTTATTGCTGTGCCTCCAACTGTGAAGACATAGGTAGTAGTGCTCCTTCGAGTATCTTTGTCACCTGCCATATCTGCATCAACATACCCTTCTAGAAAAATATCAGTTCCTCCAAAATACAAAGCATTCGTTGTTGTCTCTTTTAGATACCTAAGTATCTACTTCACAGCTTGCCAATGCTCTTTACATGGGTTGTCCATGAACCTACTCACGACTTCCACTGCATGTGCAATATCTGGCCTTGTCCAGACCATATCATACATTAGAGAACCTACCACTGCAGCATATGGAACTTTAGACATATAGGCTATCTCCTCTTGTGTCTTTGGACACATATCCGTGGTTAGTTTAAAGTGACCAGCCAAAGGTGTAGAAACCATTTTTTCATTTTGAATTGCAAACCTTTCTAGTACCTTCTTGATGTAATCCTCTTGAGATAGCTTTATTGTCTTCTTCGTCCTGTCCCTTGATATTTTCATACCAAGTATCCTCTTTGCAGCACCGAAATCTTTCATTTAAAAAGATTCAGACAGCTTCTGTTTTAGATCTTTGATGTCCAGCATGTTAGCACTTGCAATCAGCATGTCATCAACATACAACATTAAGATGATGAACTTCCCATCTCCCAAACTTTTCATGTAGACGCAATGATCTAAGTTGCATCTTCTGAATCCATGATCCAGCATCCATTGATCAACTTCAAGTACCATTTTCTTGATGCTTGCTTTAAACCATACAAGCTCTTCTTTAATCTGCAAACCATTTTCTCCTTACCTTTTACTTCATATCCCTTTGGTTGAAGCATGTAAATTTCCTCCTTTAAGTCACCGTGAGGGAACACCGTATTTACATCCATTTGCTCAAAATTTAGATCATGAGCAACCACAAGGCTTAAGACAAGCCTAATTGAATTCATTTTTACAAATATTTCATTGAAGTCAATACCTTTCTTTTGAGAAAATTCTTTTACCACAAGCCTATGCTTGTACATTTTCTTCCCACCTTCTTCTTCCTTCAGCTTGTACACCTATTTGTTTTAAAGTGCCCGCTTACCTTTAGGCAACTCAACCAAGTTCCATGTTTGGTTGCGATGTAGTGAGTCCATCTCCACTTGCATGCTCTTCATCCATTCTTCTTTGGATTCGTGATGCATAGCTTCTTTGTATGATTCTGGCTCTCCAAAATTTGAGATCAAGAGATGGTTGAAGGATGGAATGAACCTTTTTGGAGGTCTACTTGCTCTTGTACATCTTCGAGGAATAGGTTGAGGCTCCTCATTTGGTTGACGTTGTTGCACATTGTCACCGTTTGCTGTCCTTGAGTCTTCACTGTCCTCAAGCTCCATGTACTCATCACCTGTTTCTTTTGTTTTGTTTCTTTCCAAGTAATCTTTGTACATATTTTTTTCGTTAAAAATTACATCCCTACTCCTAAAGATTTTACCATCTTCAGGATTCCATATGCGATACCCAAAGTCACCTTCTCTATAGCCAATCAAGAAACACTTTTTGGACTTTGCATCTAGCTTTGATCTTAGGCTTCTATTTATGTGCATGAAAGCCTCACACCCAAACACTTTGAGAAATGTATAATTCACCGGTTTACCTGTCTATACGTCTTCTGGAACTCCCCCATCCAATGCCGTTGAGAGTGACCGGTTGATTAAGTACACAGACGTACTTACAGCTTCCGTCCAAAGCTCAAGCGGTAGGCCTGCATGTAGCCGCATGTTTCGTGCTCGCTCCATGATTGTCCTATTCATCCTTTCTGAAATCCCATTTTGTTGAGGTGTCCTTGGGGTTGTCTTTTGTCTCCGAATGCCATTGCCAGCACAAAATGTCATAATAATCAATATCTAATTCTCCTAAATGATTTTCTCATGTTAACTGATTATTTAATATGGGGAAGTGATATGGGAGAAAACGCTAGAATATTGGTTAAGCTAGCAGACCGGCCACATTAGGGATCCAAAGGAGGGAAAATAGGGATCCAAAGGGGGGGCCATCTTCAAAAGAGCTATGTGCAACAATGGGCTCAAAAGAACCTAAGGTTAAGCCCATTAAGACTTCCAAAATGCTAAGGTTCCAAAATTCAAAGGTTGTGTCCAAAGGCCAAACACTAGGGAAATTGGATGCTTAGTGTGTGTCACAAAAAGTCCTTATCAATCCCTACATAGGAGGGGGCAAGCCTTGCAAGTAGGGGATGAGAGAGAAACTCTCTCACACACACACAAGCTCCCTTTACACAAAGGAAATGAGGGACACATGTCAGCTCCCTAGCCCAGATGTCCACAGGGTGTACCCAATTCCTATTGGATGGCCTTGAAGGTGGACCAATGAGAATTAGTCTAGAGTAAATGTAGTTTAATTAATTTAAAAACACTTAATAAAAGAACCAATAATAATTAAGCTCTCTAGAAGACTATTGGACAGTCTCCCAAGGGGACCAATGAGCATTCAACAGCCCAATGGCTTGCTTGAGTCCTATTGGCCAGGAGGCAAAGGGTTCCAATGAGAGTTTAGTTGAATTAAATAATTTCCTAAAGCTCTCACAAAAAGGGAAAGGGGGACACATGTTAGAAGGCTATCACTTATACTGCTTAATTCCCATTGGCTAAGCCTGGTGAGGTCCAATAGGACTGTAGCAAGAGCACATTGGAAGGGGTCAACCAAGAGAGAGAGGGGGCTGATTTTTGCAAGGAATTATCACACACACACACTCACACAATCTCATGTGTGAAGTAAAGAAGACTCTCTCTCTCTCTCTCTCTCTCTCTCTCTCTCTCTCTCTCTCTCTCTCTCTCTCTCTCTCTCCTTCTCAAGCTTTAATGGAAAGCTTACCACCTACTCCAAGCTTGTGAGAAGGGAGGCCTACACCAACAACTCTTGGCTTTGTGATGCAAATCCAACCAAGAGCCAAGCTTCAATGCATGCTCATCTTCTCTACCATGCTAATTACTAAGCTAAGCTATGCTAATATGAGTGATTATGTGAGGATATGTACATCTTTCTTGTAAGAATACTCCTTCTTCCTCTTAATCTACTCTCATACCCCGCTAGCTCTCACCATCTTCGAAGGTGTGTGAGATCTTGGGTCTGAGACCGTGAGGGAATTGATGTTGTGTTTGATAAGTGTTTTGCGTAGTGCATGAAGTTTCCATCTTCATTGCACTATCTAGTATTGTCGGAACACAAGAAATGTATTGTAAAATGTCTCTCTTGATGGGAGAAACCATAATACAAAGCCTTTTGGAGGGTGGACCGGCTCCATGCAAATCCGGTCCTCAACTATTGTCAATTGCTTAATTTCTCTCTCTTTTGAAATATTGTTCATGCTATTTAACTAGATGTTATGCTTTTTGTTGCTCTCTACACCCAAGCACTCTTGTTATTTTCATTAGGAAGCTATTCTAATGAAATGCTCACTATGTTCATGATATTTTCCACTACACACAAGTTACTAGACCATTAAATATTACATCGGTATCATAGCACAAGGTTTCTCTTTTCTTGCTCAAGAAGGGAGGTCCTTAAGCTAGCTATAAATGGTTGATACTATTAATTGCATGTGAGTAAGTAGAATAGGATTTTTTCAACCTTGCAGTGCGCCTGCCTTTGTGCAGTTAATGGGGCATCACCGTCGAGAGCTATGGTCCTAATAGAGGAGTCCTACGGGGCTTGCCTACGGTAACCACTAAATAGCTATTAGAAGCTTGACAGGAGCCCGTGCTGTTTTGGTGTTGAATGACCCTCTCTTCTATTCCTTGCAATTAATGGTATTCGAGCCATGGGTACAATAGCTTGAGTTCTTTTTCTAAAGGGGTAAAGAGGAGTAGCAACTAGGGCTTGAAGTGCCAAAGTACACCTAAAAAGTTTACACCTAAAAGTTGGTAGAATGCCTAACAATAGTAAAGAGAGTGAAATTAATGTTGATAACTTTGATTTTGCTAATGAGCAAGCTACTAATGATGCCCCCATGCTTGTTAACTATCTTGTTTCTAGGATTCAACAAGCTATGGGCAATCCATCCCTCCAAAGTGAAGTGCAACGGCAGCTTCGTGCTCATGGGATTCTTCAAGCTCCCCACCATGATGAGAGAACACCTAGGAAGCCTCCTTGTGAGACTTCCAAAAGAGGCCTCTCTCCGATTTGGGAAGAAGAAGAGGATCCCTATGAAGGGCTCAGAATTTTTCTCCTTGATGATGCATCTCCTTCTCTAAGGAGAACTCAAGAGCCTCCACCAAAGGAACGAGAAATAAGTGAGTCTCCCTCCACCTCGATAGAGATGGCTCCACGAAGACGGCGGGCTAAACGCTCTCCATCGCCTCCAAAACGGAGAAGACCATTGTATACTTCTCCACACCATACTTCAAAGAGGGATGACAAAAAGCAAGAGAAGAAAAAGGCGAGAAAGAGGACACCCTCTTCTCCATCTTCTTCATCCTCTTCCTCTTATGAACCTCTTATGAAAGTGATGGTGAAGACAACGAAGATCAAGGCAAGAAAAAGGCAAGAAAGAGGTCACCCTCTTTTCCATCTTCCTCAAATTCTTCATCTTCTGAAGAAAGTGATGGTGCAACCTTTGAACCATAAAAAAGAAGAGGCCATAGGAAATCCTATTCCGCGTGGAAGAGGTCATCCAAGCTCAAGAAGTTCAAAGAGGGAGGGAAGAGCATATCCTTTCTTACCTATGATGGCACTTTTGGTGCTACGGACAAAGTCTTGGCCTTTATCCAACAATTCGATGCGGCGTTTGGAGATGAGGGCTTTACGGAGTCCTCTAAGCTACGCCATGTAGCTATGCACTTTCAAAAGTCTACCAGGCAATGGTGGTCTAGTCTACGGGCCAACGGTGAAGCTCCACAAACATGGAAAGCTTTAAGAGCTTCCATTATGAAGCAGTTTTTGGCCACCGATGCCAAAGACAAAGTACTCACCAAATAGCGAAGCTTGAAGCTCTCTCCCTATGAATCCATCCACAAATATGTAGCAAGTTTTGGGACCTACAACTCAAAGCCACCGACTTCAAAAAGTTGGATTTTGGAGAGCGAAAGCAGCAAGTTTGTGCTGGCTTAACCGAAGAAATGGCGAAGTATGTCAACTCCCAAAGGCCACACACCATATCGGCGGTAATACATCATACTATGGTGGCCTCTTGAATCAATTTCCAAACACGGCTAAAAGAAAATTCTAAGCCCACGGAAAACAATGGTGCCAATGAGGCTAAGGGGAAGGACCCCACACATCAGAATGAACCAACTTAAGTTTTTTAGTTTTTCTTTCATTTCCTGATTTTTGAAATTTTACCCTCTTTTGTTTACCATAAACACAATCTTCATCGATCTCTAATTAGTCCACTTCTTTCAAACCTGGTAGAAGCTTTTTTGTTTGAAGGATTTGCATTCCTTTGGCACTCATATGCCCAAGCCGGTAGTGCCACACCGCTCTGCCGAATTCTGTAGTTGTTGCACAAGCTGAAGGTTGCGTGCTAACAATACACAAGTAAAGTGTACCAACCTTTTCTTCCTTGGCAACCACCAAAGAGATATTCCATGGTTTGCTTCCGAATGCAATGTTGTGACCTTCATCGTCCAATTGTCCTGTAAAGATCAAATTTTTGCAAAGAAGGAGCATGCTTAATATCTTTAAGCTTCCATTCATCTTCGTTAGCAGTTTTGACACAAACTATACCTTTGCCAACAATTTCACAAGATTTATCATCTCCCAAGTATAGGTACCAAAAATTACCTTTGGTGTAATCTTGGAAATGTTTCTTGTGTGGTGTCGCATGGAATGAAGCCTCGGAATCTACTGTCCAGGAATTAGACACATTGTCTAATGAGAGAATTAGAGCATCTTGCTCTACTTTATCTGCCACATTGGCCTCCGATGTTGGCTTGTTATCTTGAGACGCCGACTCCTTCTTCTTCTTGGACCATCAATCCTTCTTGACGTGGAACTTCTTGCCGTAGTTCCAACGTTCAAGAACTAACTTTGTGCGTGACTTGCTCCGTCCTGAGCGATCACGACCCTTTTGATTTTTGAACCTCTTCTTAGGCCTTCCTCTTGTTTCCAGTGACAGTGCAGCACTTGATGATTCTCCTGTGCTTCTCCTTCGCATTTCCTTGCTTAGAAGAACACCCACAACATCATCAAACTTAAGAGTATTTGTACCAGAGATAGAGTTACTTACAACCATCACAAGGCTGTCCCAACTATCCGGTAGAGATGATAGTATAAGAGAGCTCGCACTTCATCATGGAAATTGATTTTCACCAATCAAAGTTGACTTATGTTTGTGTTAAGGTCATTTAGGTGCTCTGCCACACTGAACCATTTTCAGCCATCTTTAGATTGAACAAGCGCTTTGAAGAAATACCTTATTGGATGCCGATGGTTTCTTGTAGAAGGTGTCAAGTGACTTCATCAAGTCCTCCGTGGTCTTCATCTCCGAAACGTTGAAGGCCACAGTTGACACCAAGCTTAACCGGATTGTTTCCAGTGCCTTTCGATCAAGGACAATCCATGCTTCATCTACCATTGTTGTGCGGGCTTCTTTGCAAGACCGCCTAGTGACAAATAGAGGTCCTTCTGGTAGAGATAGTCTTCAATCTGCATCTTCCAATGTTCGTAGTTTTTGCCATTGAACTTCTCGATCTTGAGCTTCCCTTCCTCCACCATTACTCCCACTCAATTCAAGGAATCCTTTCCTTGAGATAATTTAGCTACGAGCAAATCTTGCTTTGAAACCAGTTGTTAGGAAATATGACATAGCTAAGTAGATAATTGAGTGGATTATTTAATGGAGAGAGATAATTTTTACACACGTGAGATTATAGAGTAGAGTAGAGAGAGAGAGAGAGAGAGAGAGAAAGAGAGCGAGAGAGAGAGAGAGAGAGAGAGAGAGAGAGAGAGAGATGACACACAATATACGTGGTTCACCCAATGTGGGCTACATCCACGAAAAAGCAGCCACTTAATGGCTTTAGTACTTCAAATAAGAAGTAGGTTACAAAGGGATTATACCCTTAATAGAGCTCCCACCTTAGCTCCCACCTTGCTTCACTCTCACCACCTCACAACAACTTCACAATGCACCACAATGCTTCACAATCCATTTTTTTGTGTAGAAGAGGCCTCCTTTTATAGGCCAAAAGGGCTGCCCTCTCTCATGAGAGACAGCCATGTGTAGCCGCCCTTGTGTAGATAAATCCAAATCGAACCCTCCAATCTGCCCTTGTGTTGTCGCTCTTGAGAAGACAAGTCCGCTTTTGAATTCGGCCACAGGACATTGACTACTGGCCATCGACCAATTAGCCAACCGACCAATCGTTTTTCGACCACTTTCCGACCACCGTCCGACCATAATATTACGACGAAGCCAGTCTCGAGCTTGGGCTCGAGACTGTGGTGAAAATTTTGGTTTTTGGTGAGTGATTTTTCTTCACGCACGATGGATTCCCCTCATAACGGGGGCCTTACAAATGTGCGTTTTTAATACAAAAAATTACAAAGGAGTAAATCAGGCTCCATACTTAACAATCTCCCACTTGGAGAGTGATATCCACACCAAATCTGTGACTGCTTTCCATCCTGGATTTTTATTCTTCAATGCTGATTGAAGATGAGCAAAAGCTCAACTTCTCCTTGTTGAACACCTTTGTAAACATGACTGCAGGATTTTCACTTGTATGCACCTTTCTTAGCTTTAGCTGTCCCTCTTACAAAAGAGTGCGTATGAAGTGATATCTCCCCTCAATGTGCTTTTTCCTTGAATGAAAGGCTGGATTTTTTGCAAGATGGATAGCACTTTGGCTATCACTGTACAAGACAAAATTGTCTTGTTTAAATCCAAGCTCTTCTAAAAATCTGTGAAGCCACATAATTTCTTTGCTTGCCTCCGTCATTGCGACATACTCTGCTTCCGTGGTAGAAAGTGAGACCACTTTCTGCCTTTAAGCCCAGCTTACTGCTGTGCCTCCAACCGTGAAGACATAGCTAGTAGTGCTCCTTCGAGTATCTTTGTCACCTACCATATCTGCATCAGCATACCCTTCTAGAAAAATATCAATTCCTTCAAAATACAAAGCATTTTTTGTTGTCCCTTTTAGATACCTAAGTATCCACTTCACAACTTGCCAATGCTCTTTACCTAAGTTTTCCATGAACCTACTCACAACTCCCACTGCATGTGCAATATCTGGCCTTGTCTAGACCATAGCATACATTAGAGAACCTACCGCTGCAGCATATGGAACTTTAGACATATAGGCTATCTCCTCTTGTGTCTTTGGACACATATCCCTGGTTAGTTTAAAGTGACCAGCCAAAGGTGTAGAAACCATTTTTGCATTTTGCATTGCAAACCTTTCTAGTACCTTCTTGATGTAATCCTCTTGAGATAGTTTTATTGTTTTCCTCGTCCCGTCCCTTGATATTTTCATACCAAGTATCCTCTTTGTAGCACCTAAATCTTTCATTGAAAGAGATTTAGACAACTCCTCTTTTAGGTCTTTGATGTCCTGCATGTTAGCACTTGCAATCAGCATGTCATTAACATACAGCATTAGGATGATGAACTTCCCATCTCCCAAACTCTTCGTGTAAACACAATGATCTGAGTTGCATCTTTTGAATCCATCGATCGAACTTCAAGTACCATTGTCTTGATGCTCGAGACTGGGCGTGAAAATTTTGGTTTTCCGTAAGTGATTTTTATTTCTGGCGAGTGATTTTTCTTCACTCACGATGGCTTCTTCTCATAACAGGGGCCTTACAAATGTGCGTTTTCAATACAAAAAATTAAAAGGGGCAAATCAGGCTCCATACTTAACAGGATTGCACCAAATCCTATGGAGGCTTTGGTCAAGACGATGATGGACAGGATGAAATTACAACAAGAAGCGCAACGTGCTGCCTTCGAGCGTGAGCGCGAAGAAAGAAAGGCAACATTTGATCGTGAACACAAAAAAAGAATGGCAGCCATAGAGTGTGAGCACAAAGAAAGAAAAGCCAAATTGGATCGCGAGCGTGAAGAAAGACAATTAGAGCGTTAAGCGTAGAGAGACCAATGCATGCAAGAGTTGGTCCTACTATTTTTTAATGTGCAGGCGCAGATTGAAAAGAATCAGGAGAAGGAGACTCTCTCAGTCTTTTCTTCTCCAAAGCACGGCACCCATGATTTGCATGATCAAGATGTGATTATTCACGAGCATGATGATATGCAAGAAAAAGATGTGATTGTTCCCAAGCATGATCATTTGCAGGATAAAGATGTGATTGTTCTCACAAGGATGATGGTTTAGTTGATACTTTGTCTAGTGAAGCTAACCTCATTGAAGATTCGATCGATCACGAATGAACCAATCTTGGCTCTCAAGTCGAGGTCCAACAAACCCCCACATGAATTATTATGTATTCGAATGATTAGTCAGCACGCATGGTTATAGTGTTTCATTCGTGATGCTTTCCTGTATTTTAGTCACCGTCCTTATGTGATCCCTTTTCACAGGCATGCCATATGGTACGATGAACACGATTCACTCATGAATGAGCACGGATGTATGCCGATTACTCATGAAAAGATGAAATGTTTGCACCAAAGGAATTCACATTCCATGTCTCTTCCTTGGCATGACACAGTATCTGAAAGAGCACAAGAAGGATTGAGCATTAAGCATCGGCATTTCCATTGGGATTTGCCACAGGTGATTGATTTATATAAAAAAGAAAAGTTTCGATTCCATTGGTTGCGTGTGTTTGATGAACGGTTTGTCACTCCGTCTATATGGTCATTTATATTGCATGTACAACCTTTAAAGAAGACTAGAATTTTTCCAGTCACTTTACATGGAATGCGTATATTCATGTTTTTGTGTTGGAAGTGGTTTCATGAATTTTCATCCTCAGAGATCCTTGAAGAAGGTAGACGCATGACTATAGACAAAGTTAAAGCATTAAGGAGCCACAGATGACTTCGTGCTTTCGGGGCGGCCCAAAGGAAAGCAAGCGTTGCAGACCTTTATGAAGTTCAAGTATCGCACGACCCACGCATCAGAGTGGGCCGACAAAGAGTCCTTCACAGGATTCCAGACATTGTTGGCGATCTCCCTCGACACCATACAGTTCGGTACCAGTACCTCACTTTGAAAAGGAGGGGATGTCACTTGCACATTTAACCCTATGTGTACGTGGACAAGCTACTTCATGACAAGGGTTCAATCAGTCTAGCCTAGGAAGTCATCTGGCACTGTTGTGAGTCTGTTCGCAGACCGTGCATATCCAAACACTTAAGAGTATATGTATATCCTCTGGTTGCACACATCATGATCATCAGATACCATCAGAATCCATCAAGAGCATTTTACAGTGCACATAACCTATTTTTCCTATTTTAGCCATTTTACACTTACTATTAATAAGTGACTGTTTGAAAACTGGGTAGGGTAAATTTGCCAAGTTCACATAAAAGAAAACTGACGGTCACTCAGTAGGACAGAAGAGGCAGCAGAGACCCAGTGTCCAACAAAGCACCTTCTCAGTAGGACCCCCCCGGCATGACAACCTCGCCTTTCTAACCAAGAACAAGCCCATCGTTTTCTTCAAGTGTAGATCAGTCCCAACGTTTTGCAGTTGCAGATCAGCTTTGCAATAGCAAACCACAACAGAACCCTTACTACCCCCAACGTTTGCAGATTCCAGGCGACGAAACCTTCAATTGTACTAGTGTTTTCAGTTTTTAGCAGTTAGCAACCGTACCGCAACCCCCAAACCTCGGAGATCTCACCTTCCCGTATCACGGTTAGATCAACCAAAGTTTGCAGATTCAGCCCGCTATTCGCAAATTTCAGCATCTCTGTTTTCATCGCATCGTCGTCGTCACCGACATAAAGTCAGAATTCAACAGATATAAGTTTTAAAGATTTCAGCCATTAGCGTTTTGAATTTTCAGCCCGTCTCGTCATCGTCATCATCGTCGTCGACATCATTGGCAAGTCCATTGCATTGTAGAGATTTGTGCAATCAATAGTAGACCGCTCTCGTCGGTGTCACATATTTGTCTCTCTATCTCTCAGTCTCAACACCTTCATTCACAGTGTTTCTCACTTTGTTTGTGATCATTTGCACTCTCTCACTAAAGGAACGGAAGGCTCTCCCTTCCGTAGATAAAAGGAACCCTTGAGCACAGTTTGGAGCACTATCTTGAGCAAAGCTCAATATTCACTTTCGTTGCACCTTACATAGTGTGTAGTGCTCGTAATGCATTACACAAAGTCAAGCTACAAAGCCAAAGTGAAGGAGAGATTGGAGATACGACTTATGGAAATGGTCCTCCCTATATCGTAATCTGCAATGGGGGTTTTGTATTGTAAATTAGGCTCTTTAGGGGTTAAGTGCAAGAGTAATACAATTATCAAATCCTAGGTTATTACTAATGTAATTAAGATACTAGTTTTGAGTGCCTGAACAATGTTTATGAAAGCCTAGGTGTGGGTGCATGGTTAGGTGTATCCACTTTCCACAATGGGTAGGTTTGGCATCACCCAAGCGTTACAAAGCTTATTTGCATGTTGCATGGGCTAAGTAATCATTCACTAATTGCGAATTCTTAAAACACTACTATTTGAAGGAAATTGTGTCGAGCGTCACCGACTCCATCCCCAACTACTATGGCATCCACAATTGTTGATGTTGTCACATGAAGATGAGGCTTTGGCTAGTCAAGAATATGTAAGAAGACAAACCATCCATCAGTTGTATTGATGCTTTGGTGACCCTTGCACTTGATGGCATTGCACATCTTAATCATTAGAAGCTTCCAAGACTCCAAAGTCATGTGTAGATAGGTCATTCATTTATTTTCTACTGGCTACATACTACCTTCATTGCAAACAATAGTGAAGTTCTGATGAAGGTTTAAAGACTGGAAATGGTGGTAACCCACAAGAGCCACCCGCTCTACATTGCAAGCCTTTCTGCAAAGATCATTTGAGAATGGAAGGAAAGGAGTAACTGAGCGCCTTAAGCACACCTTGAGATTTGGACGGCTATCCAAATATCATCCTAGAATAGATGTGGAATTTCGGGATGGCTTTGGTAGCCTTCTCCTAGTTGCCAAGCCATAAGATATAAAACGTCCAAATGTGGTGATTAGTTTTAAAAATATCTACATTTGGTGTTGGACTATGAGAGGAGGGTTTGAGCACTGCTTCTTTGGTTTAAACAAAGTGAAGCCTCACATAGGCTTTTTCTTTTGGCCAAACTCACAAAATGTGAGTGGAAAATAGATTAATGCCAAAAAAATAACAAGGCTAGCCATTGCTCCCATCGAGCCATGGCTTCACATAGGCATTTTAAAACAAAAATTAAAAAGAAACTCACACGAGGCCTTGAATAGACATTCCATATTTATACTGCTCACAAAGTCTCACAACGCCCTTAATTGACGGCATGCATTTACACACTAAAGAATAAAAATATTCCAAAATTTGCACGCCTCTCCTTCTCTATGGCATGTTTTGCTCTTTTTTTGGCCATACTCACAATTGTGAGTGTGGTAGAGTTAAATTATCTTTGAAATGAATGTAGAATAAGCCTCAAGCACTGTTTGTGCCTTGAGGAGCCAAAATATACAAAAGGGCGGAGGCGTTCGCATTTTCCTAGCCTCTTACACATTGCAAATTCAAGACGTATTTCGACTTGTAGCATGTAGCCTGTAGTCAATACTTTTTGATTAACTAATACAGATATACATTTGCTTCCACTCATCAGAGGCCTTATTTTTTCAACACAGAGCATCCAATTCTTGCTTTCCTATATGGTTTCTTCATATTTTACCATCACAGGGTTTCTTTCAAATACTCGAAGGTTTCTTGATTTCCAAGTTCGTTTTTGACAATCTGTGTGCAAACTAGAATGGATTAGTTTTTGAGAATCTTCCTCCTAGAATGATATCATTCTTGTTGAAGTGGATCTTCCAAGTCTTCTACACTCATTTTGTAGATTTTATCCATGAGACCTCTCGTGGCTGAGTAGTCTTTGAGTAGATGGAGGGGGTCTCCAATTGTCGCTTTATATCCCGAGCTTAGGCTCATACCTATTCCTCTTGCTTTTACCTTGATCCTTGTTGGTATTGCCTCCCCATAGAACTTTCCAAAAGAAGAATTCCATTATGCATTAGGGAATTTCGGAGGTCATTTGGAGGGCCTGCTAAGAAAATGTATTTTTTGCACTCTCTCTCTAGAAAAAATGGCAAATAAAAGAGCTGGGTCTTTCATAGTAAAAGTTCAAAAAGTGTACTTTAAGTAGATTCCTTACTCTTCTGAACATTCGTTCGTAGTGATTGAGGGATAATCCTCTTTTCAGTTGCATTGAATGAACCTCGTCAATATGAAGGGAATGAGGCTAACATGGAGGGACGAAGGCGCAGCCGCTATTCACTTTCCATTAAACCTGCACATTTGGCTAATGGCGCACTCCTCAAATGGCACAAATGTTACCCAGAAACGTGCCAAATATCACCTTCACATTGATTTGGACAATGAGTACCAACCATTGATTAAGCGCAGTAAAACAAACACACATATACCTCCCGCTTCCATAGACACGCTCAGAGCTCAGGGAGCTAAACACATAGATATCTGTACGAGAGGCTCTCTCTACCCTAAGAATCCAATGACTAATGCGTCTCCACCGTTTGTCAATCCTACAAGCTTATTGACCTTTGCTGGTGATGGAGAAAAGGGCCTTCTGGGTTATTGTAAATCTCTTACAAGAGAAGCTGAAACTTACAAGAGCATTCTCCAAGCTCAACAATGTGAGATTGTTCGCCTTTCACATTTACATTCTACAGATCAGGTTACCATTTTGCAACATAAAACAGAGGTACAAGAACTGAAAGGAAAGGTGCGAAGTTGTCAAATGAAGGACACCATCTTGGGTGGTCATATCCAAAAGAAGAAATTGCGCAATCTTGAAACATTGCAGGTTGCATCAGGAGGTCTCAAGAAAAGAATCCGAGCATTAAGGTGATGCTTCTTGGTTGGCTACATTGTCTTAGTTAAGTAATCTTTTTGTTTTTTCTTGTTATGCATTGTTTTCATGTGCCTAAATAGTGTTAGTGAAGCAAATTTTCTGTTATTTACTTATGCATTGTCTTCATGTAGAGATTCAATCTATCCCGACAAGGAAAACATTGACCCCAAAGCCAATATAGGAAAGAGATTGAAGCCACTTATAAGTAGAAGCCTGGAAGCAGATATAGTACATGACAATAAGTTTAAGGTCCTACAACGAAATGTAGTGGACCGCTTTATTTCAGAGAACTCAGTGCCTGCAAAAGAGAT
Organism: Adiantum capillus-veneris; assembly: GCF_014529385.1. Taxonomy (NCBI): domain Eukaryota; kingdom Viridiplantae; phylum Streptophyta; class Polypodiopsida; order Polypodiales; family Pteridaceae; genus Adiantum; species Adiantum capillus-veneris. The sequence continues at coordinate 51,491,194 of NC_140934.1, read as the reverse complement.
ACAAGGCACACTTGATTCACTTGGTGTAAGCAAAAGAGGATATTCGGCTATCCAAAAGTCTGTCTCATCCATCTTTGTTAGGAAGGGTATAAAATCCAAACTTCTACCATCAGCCTCAAGTGTTTGGAAAGAGAGGCTTCAGCTTAACGAGGCACAGGGAGACTATCTTGGACAGCCCTTTCATATTAAAGCAACTTACAGTGGCCATGGAGCAAACATGGCATATGATGAGTTCAACAATATTTTTATGGACCTGCGGATATTACAGAAGAGAATGGTGGAGTTTTACAACATCACATTTGAAGAGTCACGAGGGGTATTACATTGTGTTAAAACTGGATGAGTGTGAGCTTGTTAAAGAGAAAAAGCAGAGCGTGTTACTATTACTTTAATGAATAGAGCCCTCTCAAAGTGTCCCAGTGATGATCCTTTATATTTTAGTGTTCAATCAGAATCTAACATATGGTGGCTTGGTGCGTTTGAGGTAAGCGAGATTCTCAGGTAAGCTCAAATGTTCACATCTACTTAAGTCTCATTTATTTTGTGTTGCAGGTAAAGAAAGAAGATCATGAGATTTTATATTGGGTATTCCATCGAACTAATATTCCGGAGGTGATTGATCGACAGACTAACCAGGGAGAGGTACTACGTCTAGATGGAAGGGGAGACTTTCAAGTTTAGTGGCATCTTGCAGGTGACCTCAAAACATTAAAGTGCATGTATAATTGTGGAATGGGTGCAATGGAAAAGTTACCGTGTTTGTTATGCATGGAGCCTGCAAAGGTCATGGACCCAAAGTGGTGGAGAAAAGCTCCAACACGTCACATTGAGGATCCTGCTTTTCGACCGGTTTTGAAAATACCACTTGTGAATGTCCACATTTGTACAATGCATGCCCTTTGTAGAATTGTGGAGAAATTGGTCTACTTATACATCGGGTTTGCTTGGAAGATTAAGAACTCCGCAGAACGACAAGTAGCTCTGCAGTGCTTAGAAATGGTACTGTCGGATATGGGGCTTCATGGTGGCAATGTGAAAATCTAGCGGGATGAAAAGAGATCAACTGCTGAGAAGGATGTCCCATGCAAACCATCCATCGGTGGGGTGAAGGCACGGAGGTTTTTATCTAAGCCCCAAGGTACAAGAGATCCGAAGCTAACAAAACATGGAAAAATATATAACACATCTTATGTTAGCAAGGTAGAGTATTAGAGCTGGAAAAAGCTACATATTACAGTCAAAGACCAAGAACCAACTACTCGTAACGCGAAGGCTGAGGTTTGGCGATCAATAGACATCCTATTTTTGATGTGCGACAAAGATGACTGGTCACAAGGTGATATGAACAAGTTCAAGGAAAATCTCAACCTTCTGAAAAAATCATTCAAGACAGCATGGACAGACACCCAGATTACTCACTACATGGTATTATCGTGTATTTCTTTCTCTCTTATGTGCAAATATGTGACTGTAAAACATTCTAACTAATCTGTTTTCATATCAACCACATCATCTTCAATCATTTACCATATTTTATACAAAAGTATGGGAACCCGGCAATATGGAATACCCAAGGGATGGAAAAGTCTCATTACATAGCGAGAAATGCTTATTTCAGGCACACACGACATGGTGGCTCTCGAATCAAGGCTAACAGTTTGAGAGAACTATTTGAATGGTTCTATCGTAGAATCATTCATCGAATGCAGGCAAAACAAGTCTTGGAAAATTCAGCAACAGCACAAGCCATCAGACATTTACAACAACAAAAAGTTAAAAGATCAATGGCATACAACAACTCCGGAGCTCGTGAAAGTCAACGAAGGTGGAGAGAGACAATGGTGCATGTGAATCACAAGTGGAGAAAGATACTATGAGTGGATGACATTGTACAAAATTTATGTAATACATGATCTTATACAATTGCTACTTGAAGTGTATCAAGATTTTGAAGGTTCAATTTTGTTTTTTGGCACGTCACCCTTGTAACGAATCATGAGATGTTTGCCATACTCTAAAAGTTCATCTGGGTTTTGTCTACCAAGAGCTAGTGCCATTGCTGTGTAGGTGTAGTAATACGCTGCCCGACCACCTGTATAGCCCGGGCAGTAACCAAAACAATCTCTAGCAAACACTTTGTCCACAAGAATGACTTTATCTTCACTTTTGGGCAGCACCGGTCCACCCAAGAAGCGTGATAGTGTCTTGAATGTGTAAGTTGCTATTGAACCCTCTTGTGACATGGAATTGTGAAAAACTACTATCGGCGACTCGCAAAGCTTTGAAAGGTACTGCGCTAGGGCCGCATCCCTTCCTCGATACTCTCGAGTCCGGCGCCGAAGGAAGTCATCCTTGTCAGCAATCCAAGACTGCACATACCATGTCAGAAGAGAGACAAGAGAGAGAGAGAGAGAGAGAGAGAGAGAGAGAGAGAGAGAGAGAGAGAGAGAGAGAGAGAGAGAGAGAGAGAGAGAGAGAGAGAGAGAGAGAGAGTTACCATGAAGCTCTCATCCTGCAGAAAGAGGTTTTCTTGCCACAGGTCTACAGATGTAGTTGACCCCTGACCTGAATGGTTAAACCAATCCTCCACTTCTTTGTTACTTGTTGATGGTCTTAGGCTTTGTCTTATTGCTTGGAAGGTGGCTTCATCAGGTAGTGTCTCCTTGTATTTTTCAGCTTTCTCAAAGCATCTTCGAAGGCATTCCATTGGATTGCTGGATGTTTCCATTGCCTCATCATCACTACTATCCTCTGAAACAAATCCACTCCTCTCCTCTTGGACTCTGGAAATAATAGCCAGGGAGAAATCCTCCCTTAAATAAAAGACACTTTGCACATCATGTAAGAAGATATAGGTCCTATCTCCAATCCTGAAGTCAGGCACAACAGGCAACATCATCTGAGCATGCTTCTCAGTGAAGTTACTGACATCCAATGGAAGTTTGATTTCTGTGGTTTTCACAGAGAGCATCTTACTTCTTTGTACTTCAATTGCCTCAACCTCAAGGTCGACTGTGTCTTCAACCTCCTCGACTTCTTGTATATGAGTTGTCTCCTCGCATTCTTCATCTGGTGCTGCATCCTGCTCCTCTAACACCTCATCAGGATTCTGCATGAGGAATCCAAACAGGCTGTTCAGGTAAATCATAAAGCCAAAGGCTTCCTGAATGAGTTT